>NC_063339.1:25812885-25876979 GCF_021869965.1 Rhincodon typus
CGACACTTCCGCCATCTGCAATCCGACCCCACCACCAAGGACATTTTTCCCTCCCCACCTTTATCTGCTTTCCGGAGGGACCACTCTCTCCGTGACTCTCTTGTCCGCTCCACACTCCCCTCCAGCCTCACCACACCTGGCACTTTTCCCTGCAACCGCAGGAAGTGCTACACCTGCCCTCACACCTCACCCCCATCCCAGGCCCCAAGAAGACTTTCCACATCAATCAGATGTTCACCTGCACATCTGCTAATGTGGTATACTGTATCCGCTGTTCCCGTTGTGGCCTCCTTTACATCGGGGAAACCAAGCGGAGGCTTGGGGACTGCTTTGCAGAACACCTATGCTCGGTTCGCACTAAACAACTGCACCTCCCAGTTGCGAACCATTTCAACTCCCCCTCCCATTCCTCAGACGACATGTCCATCCTGGGCCTCCTGCAGTGCCACAACAACACCACCCGAAGGTTGCAGGAACAGCAACTCATATTTCACTTGGGAACCCTGAAGCCCAATGGTATCAATGTGGATTTCACAAGCTTCAAAATCTCCTCTCCCCGTACCGCATCCCAAAACCAGCCCAGCTCATCCCTGCCTCCCTAACCTGTTCTTCCTCCCACCTATCCCCTCCTCCCACCTCAAGCCGCACCCCCATTTCCTACCTAACCTCATCCCGCCCCCTTGACCTGTCCATCCTCCCTGGACTGACCTATCCCCTCCCTACCTTCCCACCTACACTCACCTTTGCTGTCTCCATCCCCGCCTCTTTGACCTGTCTGTGTCCTCTCCACCTATCTTCTCCTCTATCCATCTTCTACCCGCCTCCCACTCTCTCCCTATTTATTTCAGAACCCCCTTCCCCTCCCCCATTTCTGAAGAAGGGTCTAGGCCCGAAACGTCAGTCTTCCTGCTCCTTCAATGTTGCTTGGCCTGCTGTGTTCATCCAGCTCTACACCTTGTTATCTCGCCAGGAATTACAGACTGGCTAATATAACATCAGGAGTAGGGAAAGTGCTGTAGTCTTTTATGAATAACAGAACACTCAAAAAGTACCAAAGATATTCGATAAAGTCAGCATGGATTTACAAAAGGAAAATTGTGTCTTACAAACCTACTGGAGTTTTTTAAGAACATACTTAGTAGAATAGAGGAAGGATGCTCAATGGATGTGGTGTATTTAGATTTTTAGAAAGCTTTTGATAAGGTCCGTAGAAGAGGTTCATGTGCAAAATCAAATCACATGGGATTGGTGGTAATATACTGGCATGGGTTGAGAATTGACTAGTAGACAGGAAACATTTGGAGCCAGTGCTTCATTTTCTGGATGGAAGGCAGTGACAAATAAGGTACTGCAGGGATCAGTGTTTGGGCTTCAGCTATTCACGTATGTGTCATTACTCCCTGTTGTAGAGAACAGAAGTAATCAGTTGCTAAACACACACAGTCCCTCAAGTAAACAAATACCTGCCGCTGTCTACACACCTGTGCTCTTGTATCAGGATTATCTCTCCATCAGTGTAGGTATAGTCAGGGTTCTCTCCTGCCAGCTCCATGGCCTGCTTTTTGAAGCGTGTGTGAGGATCCTAACACCCTCTGCCTGTTTGAGCCGTAGACATAGAAAAGGATTGAAGATGACTATAATGGATACATGATCATTTCATCAGCATGCATTGCCAGGCCATGCAATATGACCCGACTTCAGTGACACCTCATGAGAGGTTCTGGTCCAGTAAAGAAGGGCTGTCCCCTTCGCCAGTGACAGCAGCAGATCAAACCAGAGCAGCGCCATGCCCACGTCCCTAAAGAAGTACCCAGTTCCAGTGCGGGAAGAACATAAATGTCCCTGTGTGTATCAGTTTGCAGTGAGTAGGCATTGCACTTGCTGCAAGCAAAGAGAAAGATCATTCATGCTGTTTCTACACTGGATCTGGGCAGCCTGAGACAGCCTAAATGATGCTGCAGTCTTGCAACGGTTTTCGGCATTTGGATGGTCTTTAAATACGGTTCCTGAATCTTTGACCCCGGAAGGTCCCGGCAGGGGGTATATCTCTACCCCACCCCATATGATTAGAGCAACAACTCACATA
Source organism: Rhincodon typus (assembly GCF_021869965.1). Taxonomy (NCBI): domain Eukaryota; kingdom Metazoa; phylum Chordata; class Chondrichthyes; order Orectolobiformes; family Rhincodontidae; genus Rhincodon; species Rhincodon typus. The sequence continues at coordinate 25,814,972 of NC_063339.1, forward strand.
TCAAAGTGTTGAGCTGAAAACTGTGTCATTGCCACAAATGGAAGTGACAATCTGTATCATTCCTGAATCTGTACTTCTTTCCAAAATGGTAACTTCTACCCAAAGAATTCTTTATATACTGTGTAACAACAGATGAAATTGAACCTGCAGGTATGTGCATGAATTTGAAAGAAGAGTATCTTTCAATGCAATTCAATGTTTTTATTCTACTTAATGCATCAATTTCCAATGGTTTATTTTGACATAGAGTCAGAGTCAGACCATTAAAGAAAATCTATTTCTTTGAGATTGAATGCAAGCATTTGGGTCAGACATCAGATGTTTTGAACACTTTAAGCTTCTATCATTTCTCCCACCCTGATAATGAGGCAGCATGTTAAATTTACTATCATACTTTATTCTTGAAGGCTTTAAGGAGATGTGTAGGTGGAGAAGCACGTGATGGATGAACAAGGCCAAATGTGGGCGATCTACTGTGTCATGACTTAGGTGCACAGGACCTTTAGTAATCAATAATAACAAATGTTCTGTCTGAATCATAGATAAACAAATGAGTAATGGAAGAAATTGGAAAATAAGTAAAGCTTTCACAGACACTCAAATTTATTTTATAGTTTGTAAGGGTTTTGCGATTTTTATACTTATAAACAAAAGCTGCTGTTCCACCAGTATCTGTGTAGTTAGAATGCCAAGATACCCTATTGTGGCAGCATTGAGGTAAAAATGTGCACAGTTCTGCCTCCAAGTTGAAAAATTACATGGAATTTCTTATTGTATTGGAGAATATAAATAAAAATACTCTTTTAGGACCAGTGGTATTGCTTATCTCTAATTCTACAATTTGCACACTGTTGAACAAGGTGTAACTATTTTTTACAGTGAGACTGGACATAGAATTCAATCTTGGTGGTGGATTGGAGCATCATTCCCATGTTGCCTCATTAAGGAAGGCCTAACAAAATTAAGTGCCCATCAGACCTGACCAGCACCAAGCATTCTTCAGGTTTCAGGGATTCAGGGCCAGAAATCCTGGCTGCTGGGAGCTGCCAGCCAATCAAAGACTGGAATCTCTTCAATGGCCTGTCAGCACCATTGGGAGTGGTGTCACCTGGTGCTAAACCACCCAAGATAGGGGAAATGATTGTCGAGCAACCCAGCCCATAGGTGAGGGATGGGACTCATGGGGAGAGTGTTACTGGCTTGATTGTTGAATCGTTGGTCAGCAGAAGAAGCAGACAAGTTGGAATTCAGTAGGACGTGGTGTCGCTTCCTGATGCCAGGTTGTGATAAATATTAAAAAAAATTAGTATAATTACTGAGTTATGGCAGGATTTGTTTGTTGGTCTCCTTGTTCCCCACTTAGTGTTACACCAGCCCCAGTTCAAACCCAGATTTTGTGAGGATACTGTTGAGAGTAGATCTCAAATATCTTAGCTTCAGTACAGTTTGGAGACAGATTGGAACCCATGTCACAAGTCTCACTGCCTCATTCGTATGAAGACCCACCTGAAATTGTCAGATTAATGGAAAAGAGTTCAAGGAACTTGATAGGAAGAATGAACTTAAACAAGTCCGTCTGATAAAAACTGAGGAGAAGCGTTGCTCTTGATTACTAAATCTTTATACATTAAGTAATTTGACTACTGTTTCCTCAAAGAACTTTGCATTGTTTAAAATTCTGATGAAAGCAGTTCTGAAATATCAAACTGCAATTTTCTGAATATTGACACCACTATCAGTCTTTGTTGCTCAAAGAAGAAACAAGAATGCAAATTACCAGAGGAAAAAATATTAGATTTCATCTATTTAGTTTTATTTTATGCTGAAGGACTGGATACAGGAATTGGTTAAACTATTGCCCTTCCAATGTCAGACTTAGACTGAATGGATGAATGTCTCCATTTGAAATGAGATGATTTGGGATAGTCTTAATAGCTCAAAATAAGTGTGAATCCACAGAATAAACCTTTGCTTACTTCAGTTGTATTAAATACGAGGTAGACCATCACATTCATGAGTTCCTCTCAGCAGCCTCTCTGCTTTCTGCTCATTATTACATTTCTAGTTAAATCTTTCAGTACACTGTTTCAATATTTCAGATTCAGCCTTTCAAATAGCATTTATTTTATCTTTGCTCAATGTTATTAATCTTCAGCCATAAGAATAACATTCATGCCTGTGAATTCTCATGCCTGATTCAGAGAAGAGCTAGCGTACAAATTCAGCAGGTAATCAGGAAGGCAAATGGAATGGTGTCTTTTATTTCAAAGAGTATGGAGTATGCAAATAAGAAGGTCTTTCTAAAGCAGTACAAGGCAGTAGTCAGACCACAACTGGGATACTCTGAACACTGTTAGTCCCGTAATCTAAGGAAAGACTGGAGGCAGTCCGGATTATATTCACTGGGGTGATCTTGGTTGTGGAGGGATTTTCTTATGAGGAAAGGCCAAGTAAGTTGAGCTTGTACTCTATGGAATTTAGAAGAATGAGAAGAGACCTTAATGAAACATACAGGATTCTTAGGGGGCTTGACAAGGTAGATGCACAGAGATTGTCTCACCTTGTGGCAGAATCTAGGTCCAGATAGCATCATCTCACAATTAGGGGTCACCCATTTAAGACAGAGATGAGAAGGATTTTTTTTCTTTTAGAGGGTAGTCAATCTGTGGAATTCTGAAAAATAGAACCAAGGAGTGGTTACAGCACTGAACGCACTCTATTGAAGACCTAACAACAGACTTCTTTCTGTGCACGTTGAACATTCTATACTTCAGTAGATAACATGCTTCACTATTGTTGTAGCTTGTGATTTTGTTAAATTAAATTCTCAAGTTTAAATCATTAGCACCTTATCAGTTCATTTTACATGTTGTTTCGTAATTTGTAGCACAAAACAACATGGCATGAAGTATGCCAATTTCCGGTTAAGTCCTTCAAATCAGCATTGAATTCCATTCGGCAGCAAGTTAAATTCAGGGTAAACCCCATAGTGCTGCAGAATAACAATGCACTGTGCTTTGGTTGGGTTTGTAGTACTGAAGAAATGTGTTACTTTATTAACTGCAGACTTAATTCCAAAAGGGAGGGATTGTATTCTGGAGATTGGTACAAAAGGTAATTTGGTACAAAATTGTAGGTTAATTGGTACAAAAGTGTAGTGCAGGGAGAAGAATCTTTTTTTTAAATGGCAGAAGTGTTTGAAACTTTCAAAAACTGAAATATAAGCCACTTTCTAACAGAGAATGTAAGTAAGTATTCAATCTCTGTGAAATTATTGTTATTTGATGATGACATACGGAAGCTCAGAACTATTGAGTTATTATGAGTCACAGATAGTAGGAACTGCATATGCTGGTGAATCCGAGACAACAAGGTGCAGGGCTGGATGAACACAGCAGGTCAAGCAGCATCATAGGAGCAGAGAGGCTGACGTTTCAGGCCTTGACCCTTCATCAGAAAAGGGGGAGGGGAAGGGGGTTTTGAAATAAATAGGGAGAGAGTGGGAGGCGGATAGAAGATGGATAGAGGAGAGGATAGGTGGAGAGGAAACAAACAGGTCGAAGAGGCGGGGATGGGGCCAGTAAAGGTGAGTGTAGGTGGGGAGTTAGGAAGGGGATAGGTCAGTCCAGGGAGGACGGACAGGTCAAGGGGGCGGGATGAAGTTGGTCGGTAGGAGATGGAGGTGCGGCTTGAGGTGGGAGGAGGGGATAGGTGGGAGGAAGAACAGGTTAGGGAGGCGGGGACGAGCTGGACTGGTTTTGGGATGCGGTAGGGGGAGGGGAGATTTTGAAACTTGTGAAATCCACGTTGATACCATTGGGCTGCAGGGTTCCCAAGCGAAATATGAGTTGCTGTTCCTGCAACCTTCGGGTGACACCGTTGTGGCACTGCAGGAGTCCCAGGATGGACATGTCGTCTGAGGAATGGGAGGAGGAGTTGAAATGGTTCGCGACTGGGAGGTGCAGTTGTTTATTGCGAACCGAGCGTAGGTGTTCTGCAAAGCGGTCCCGGAGCCTCCGCTTGGTTTCCCCGATGTAGAGGAAGCCACACCGGGTACAGCGGATGCAGTATACCACATTGGCAGATGTGCAGGTGAACATCTGCTTGATGTGGAAAGTCTTCTTGGGGCCTGGGATGGGGGTGAGGGAGGAGGTATGGGGGCAGGTGTAGCACTTCCTGCGGTTGCAGGGAAAAGTGCCGGGTATGGTGGAGCTGGAGGGGAGTGTGGAGCGGACAAGGGAGTCACGGCAGCCTCTCTGCTCCTATGATGCTGCTTGACCTGCTGTGTTCATCCAGCCCTGCTCCTTGTTGTCTCAGTTATTATGAGTGTTTTTAGATACTCGTCTGTGTGGATGCAAACAAAAAACTAAATATTTATTAACTGGTATTGTTATAAACTGGTATTTAAAATTCACTTGTCTTTAAATTACAGCTCTGCTTTATGCAACTATCTTTGGAAACGTCACCACAATCTTCCAGCAGATGTATGCTAACACCAATCGCTACCATGAAATGGTAAACAATGTGCGTGATTTTCTCAAACTTTACCAAGTTCCCAAAGGACTCAGTGAGCGAGTTATGGATTATATTGTGTCAACATGGTCTATGTCTAAAGGGATCGACACAGAGAAGGTACGAGCATATGAGGTAAACTGTTCAAAGGCCCTCAAGCACCAATGTTCATTTAATCATGCTTACATCTAGGTATAATCAAAGTTAAATTTAATTGTCAAGTAGGCAGTGCACTAACTTGTGAAATTCATATTGGAAAATAATTAATGTTTAGGGCATTTTAAGTCATAGTGGGAATATAGTCTATTTTTAGTTTGAATCGACAGATTTCTCTTCCCTTAATGTTTCCCTTAATTTAAATAATAGCTGCATTGTTGCAGGTTTTAAACAAAAAAATCTTTCCAAAACAATTTGCTGTAAATGTGTAGTTCTTTATTTGTTGGAATTAGTTCAGCGAAATGCAAAAAACTACTGACATTTTGATTTAGAGCAGTACCTGAATACATTGTAACCCCTCCATGAGGTGTAGATGTGCCATCACAGTCTTCTAATTAAAGTGACATTTGAGATTACAAGTAAAACCTGTTACTGCTTTCTAGAATATAGACCATTTTTATATTTTGGAAGGGAGAGATGACAATTCAAGTAACAACAACAATTTACATGTTATCACCCAGATTTTTTGCCTCCTCAGGAGAATTAATGTAACAGAACAAAGATATTATTGTTGCTCAAAACAGCCTAATTTTAAATCTAGAATGGTGAAATTAACCAGACCACATATCTCTGAAGCAAATATTTACTGCTTTTAGCTAAAAGAAAATATTTGTGTAGGAGAGGTACAATTTTAATCACTTAACAATTTAATCATCTAAATGCAATACAGATACATTAAGACTGCATAAAGAAGCACAATTATTTTCTAGAGTTCTGCTTTCAAAGTCCACTCCAGGCATGTCTTGACTTAAGAAATGCAATATTGATTTTCTGCTTTATACCCAATGCTGTAACAATTTTATGTTAGGTTATCAAAAGATGGGCTTTTCAGGTGTTTATGTACTCATGAGCTAGGTTTCTGACGAAGTCCCACTGCCTGGACCAAAGTCGAGAGCTTGTGAGCAGCAGAGCATTTTATTTTATTAGCAGCAGCCAATTGTAAGGTTCCTGACTCTGGGTAAAAATCCATGATGACAAGAAGATATCGGGCTTCTGACCTGACTCCTTCCTGCACCATTCTTCCTATTTCCCAGCTTGTCTCCAAAAGTCTGAAAAATCCAAACTTGATGCAACCAATCCAAGGCTATGACGATTCTAAGAGCAAGTGAAACCCTATTAAAAATAAATGCAAATTGGACAATGTTTGAAGTAAGCAGTGGAACAATCAATATTTCTTCTAAGGTGGCAATGCTTTTACTGATTATTTTTTAAATATCAAATGCAAAGCTGTGATTGGTTGGTGCTGATTTTATTCTGATCTCAGCATTACAACAAAAACCCAATGCAGGCTTGGAAAGTTTAATTTATCTTGATATTAGGGATTGTAGCTCAGACTCAAGCTCCTGTGCTTATTTATTACTCAATATGATTTTAAGGATATGGTTTTGTATGCTTTGGATAGATTTTCTTTTATTTTTGAACCATTCCTGTATCAAGGAGAAATAACCTTCTTGCTTTGTACTCACGCAACAATTTAATCATTTTAAAGTATTACAGATACACCAAGGTGATGTTTGAGGAAGCCCAATTATTTTCAGGATTGCTGCTCTCACAGTCACCTACAGTCGTGCCTTGACTTAAGAAATGCAATAAGTAGTTAATAAAGAATAGTGCAAAATCAAACTAATGTATCAGGGTTAATTAGTGCAAGGGCCATTTAATTCTGCCACTCAACCAGCAATTTGATGATACTCTGCCTTTCCCTTTAAGTAAATATTCCATCTAGTTTGACAGGTAGCGGGCTCAGTTGTGTTGGTTTTCTCATTGCAATTCATCTTACATTCGCCAAACCGGCGCAAAGAAATTGATTATCTGTGATCTATTGCAGTTATCGGCAGCTAGAGGCCGATCACGCATCAAGGTGAATTTATCATCATTGGGAGTTTTCACTAGTTACACCTAATTGAAGAAGATCTAAAAATTAAGTTTGTTTTTATCGACACTGGAACACTAACATGCACATTTTGAAAAGTTTTCATTTCAACATCATTTTAATTTCCCCACAAGCAGACAGTTATTCTCCAATACAACTAGAAAATGTTTATCTTTTTAAAGCATCATTTAAAGTCGCTTAAAATCTGATTACTTGCAGATGGTGGATAGAAAAGTTACAGCACAGAAGAAGTCCATTCAACCCATCATAACTGCGCAAGCCACAGGAAAAGCTAGCTGCTCATTCAAATCCCATTTCTCAGTAGCCTTACTGGTTACAACATTTCAGATGCAGAATCAGAGGGTGTTTTAAATGATTGACAATTGCTGCCTCCGTACCAAACCATGCAGTAAATTGCAGACTCCCATCGCACTGTGGGCGAAAATGTTTTCTTCTCGTGTCCCCTCAATCCTTCTAACAATAACCTTAAATTTACATTCAAGAGCACATTGGATGATTAATTAAATAGAAACAATGAGCAGGGCATTAGTGCTAAGTTAAAATGCTCAGAGAGCTAATGGAGGCACTGTGGGACAATGGCCTCCTACTCTGTAATAATTTTGTGAATCTGAAATGTAACTCTTTACTACGGGACACAGGCCTTTCTTGTCTATTCAATCTTAAGTCCCTCATTATTTTGACTGTCAACTAAGACACCCCTCATCTTCCTCTGTTCTAAGGAAAACAACCCTAACCTATCCAATTTTCTGTTATAACCAATATGCCTGTAAATCTCCTGTGTGTTGTCTCCACAGTGTTGAGATTTGGTGTTGAGATGTGGCCTAACTAGAATTGGACACAAAATTCTACCTGTAGCCCAAGCAGCATTTTATAGAGTTCCAGCATGACACTCCTGCTTTTATCTTCTATACCTCATCCAATAAAGAAGGTTGCTAGATGAGAAATCTGAAGACCTAGGTAATATTCTGGAGATTTGTATTCTAATCCTACCATGGCAGATGGTGGAATTTGAATTCAATGGAAGAGAAATCTGGAATTAGAATTTAAATGATGACCATGATCAGTAGTCATTTACAAAAAGACTCTGGCTCACTAATGTTCTTTAGGGAAGGAAACTGCCTGGTCTGTATTTGGCTGCAGACCCACAGAAATGTAATTGACTCTGAAATGGCCTAGCAAGCCACCAGTTATTATCCAAGTGTTACTAGGGATTTGTAATAAATGCTGGCCTAGCCAGCCACACCCACATCCCATGAGTGAATTGAATAATACCATCTTTACCAACTTATCTACCACCTTCAAGGACTGTTGGACATGCACTCCATGGTTTCATTTACTCCTGTGAATATCCACACATTTATTGCCTATTCCCTAGACTTGTTTTACCTCCTTAAATACATTACTCACAGTTCTCCAGATTGAGTTCCACTTGTCACTTTTCTGCCCATTCAACCAATCCATTGATATTATTTTGGAGTAGACAGCTATCAGTTTTACTGTCAACTACGTGGTCAATTTCATCTGCAAATTTCCCAATCACAAGTCCCACATTAAAGTCCAAATCGTTGCTATCCACAACAAATGGGGAGAATCCGAACACTGAGTCCTGTGGAACACCACTGCTTTCCATTTGTAAAAACATCTATTGACCGTTATGAGATAACAAGGTGTAGAGCTGGATGAACACAGCAGGCCAAGCAGCATCAGAGGAGCAGGAAAGCTGATGTTTCGGGTCTAGACATCAGCCAATTCTGGATCAATGTTATCACTCTTAATCACATAAAGGAATACTTTGTGAAGCAATTTAGAAAGATACTTTTTAACAATAACTCAATAAAGCTGGCTTATTGTATATTTTGCATTCAGCGATATACAAATAAGAGTTTGTGTTGGAGACTGAGACATGGCTTTGTTCTTCATAATATTTAAACAGAGGAAATTTCAACTTGTTCAGTTCTTAGTTTTGGACAAGCTGTCAGATAATTTAATAAAGATGAGGAATTATGGGAGACAGTGGTGACAGCTAGACATGTGAAAACTGACGCTGTGTTTTTAGATGATGTTGTTGAGGGGAGGTATGTAGATCAGAAAGAAAGATTCAAGTTTTATGGTGCCTTGCATGACTACTAGATGTTTCGAACCGTTTTCCGAACAATGAAGCAGTTGTGAAATATAATGTAGAAAACATGCCAAATAACTTGTGCACAGCAAGCTCCCATAAACAGCATTGAGACAATAAGCAGAAAATTTGTTTTTGTTATATGAAGGGATAATATTGCCCAGAGCTCCAGTTTAACTACCCAGCCCTCTTTGAAATCGTGCCGTGGGATTTTTTTACATCTGAGAGTGCAGAGATAGTCGTGGTTTAACATCTCATCTGAAGACAGAGATCTGCACTTCCTCGAGATCACCCTCGAGTGTCAGCTTAGACTTTTGTGCGCAACATTTGAACTGAAACACACAGCTTTCAGACTCAAGTGAGAATGTTACCAACTGAACCATAACTGGCACGAGAAGCAGGAGCAGGCCAGAATAGTCATCTGGGGAATGCCAGAGTTTGCAGTGCACAAAATCATTGCAGATAACTTTCTGGTGACAGGTAATAAGGTAACCAAGTACTTGGTCAACAACCACTTGGTCAACTGTGGAACACTGTTCGAGCAAGATGCTGTGCTCAACTTTATCAAACGTGACAGACAATTTAAGAAGGAGGAGTTCTCTTTGGCACCGTCACATAAAATGTCATTGGTGTAGTAATTATAACGAGGCCAGCGAGGTGGACCTTATAGAATATGATTTCCCTGATTGGGATTGTTAATCTGGTTAAACAGGCATGTCAGACATCCTGTTTACTCTGAGAGCTGGCTCTGCAGGAAATGGATCAATGTCAAGCACTCTCCATGCAGAAATAAAGGATGACTTGCTGATGGGATACTAGCCTCTGTGGAGTTATTGCAGTGGTGATGAGAGGAAAGCACGCTCCTGAAGAAATTCACTTACAAAAGTCATCTTTGAGTTGGGGCAAGCATTTCTGGCATCATGCCGTTATTTGGGAAGCTTTGACTTGTTTAATGTTGCTGTCAAAGATTGGGCTCAGTATAAGGAAAGAACGCGTTATTTTGCCCAGGCAAATGACATTGAGGCAGATGAAAAACAATAAGTAATTCTCCTGACAGCTTTTGGAGCCGCAACTTTTTCAATTATTAGGGGCCTTACTTTCCTTGAGGCACCAGATACTAAAACCTTTCATGAGTTGATGAATTTAATTAAGGAATATTCCAATCCCAAGCCCCCCCTAATTCTGAGATGCTATCGGTTTTACTCAGCAATTTGAAACCCAGGGAAATCCGTGTTAGGAATTTTGATGAGTCAAAACAACTGGAAGAAGCATGTGATTGTAGTTTAACTCTTAATGAGATGCTGAGAGACTGTTTGGTATGTGGTATTAATGATGTAACCATGCAAAAGCACCTACTAGCTAAAGCCCTGGACCTCCAATACACAGTACAACTGGCTTTATCACTGGAAAATGCGGCAAGTGGAGCATAATTTGCAGGGTATTCAGATGGAAGTGGATACCCTTGCCATTCTGACTGAGTTTGGGGAACACCATTTGAGTGAAGGCAATTGCATAGCCTCACTCAGGACATACCCTGAACAGAGGGACTCTAGGTCAGCCTACAACAAAACCCCAAAACAAAGAAAAGCCTTATCCAAACAGTTAAAATTTTCTTCAGTGTCCAGGCTGGTATGCGGAAACAGCAAAAGGGTCCCACTAGGCCTAAATTGAGTAAGAGAACTCATTGGCCGGTATCTAGGAGAGTGCACACCCTGGAAAGCCCATCTATATCTGGTTTGGAATGGTTAAATTGCTTAGCAACATCCAAATGGGAACCAATCAAAATAAATGTCTGGTTAAATAGTCACAGATAATGGGCCATCATTTACCAACAGTGAGTTTGAGTATTTCCTAAAGTCGAATGATATTTGGAAATGAAGACAGCTCCATACCATCCATTATTCAATGGTCTGGCAGAAAGAGCAGTCCCAACTTTGAAGGCAGGATTTAAAAAAACCACCTACAGCTTCACTAGATACCAAACTGTCCAGATTCCTATTTGATTATAGGGCCATCCCTCACGCAACTACAGGGATAGCTCCAGCAGAGTTGCAAATGGGGAGAAGACTCTGCACCAGGTTAAATCTGATCTTCCTGCTCCAGATCGGGGGGTAGTGTTGGTGGCATCAGGAATGTCAATGCCGGACACAAGACTCCACTTTATCAAGAGAGAGAGTTTACTTCAAGGGGTGAAGTTTGCTGTAGGAACCACGGGAATGGTCCTATGTGGGTAAGAGGCATGGTCGACCCAAGGTCAGGCTGTATGGCATATAAAATCTGGCTGGTACCATGGTCCTGAACAAGCATGTGGACCGTATCAAAGCTGCAAACTCAAAAACGATGCCTCAACTGCCCTTCCAGCTGTTCCAAAACCCATGGGTTCTCCCTGTTTGCCAAGTGTTGAAGATACCTCGGGATCTGAGAAGGACATGGCAGATGTTGCCGCCTTGACATCTTTGCTGCTTGAAGAAGAAACTGAATTTCTTTGGACATGCTCTGGGTGCAAGAGGCGAGCTACTGTTTGTTACACGGTGGCCATATAAAAGGCAGAGTCGAAGGAACCTGACCCCGTGCCAAAACATTCCAGGAGTTACAAAAAAAAAGAACCGGCCCATGTCTTTGGACTCAGAGGGAGACATGTAACAAGGTCAGCCAGGTGGACCTGATAGAATATGAGTTCCCTGATTTGGACTGTTAATCTAGTTCAGTCAGGGAGCACTGTTAGGAGTGTCAGAGGTTCTGTTCGCTTGGAGAGCTGACTCTGAGGGAGCTGGATCAATGTCAAGGACACTCCACGTGTAAATAAAGTGCGACTCGGTGACAGGAAACAGGCCTTTGTGGAGTTATTTCAATTGGTAACTTTGATGAGTTGGAAGCCTGATTGGAGGGATTCATGGATGGAATATGGGTGTCCACTTGGGAGGCAACAGCATCTTCAAAGAGAGGAACGAAAGATTAGTGATGTGTGATAACTTAGAAGGTCAGTGGGGGTGGGATGGCAGCTTTATAAGAGAGGGTAACAATACACGCAGAGAGCGAATCATGGGAGACTGGAAGATAAATTGTGTAGTTTGTGTGGATCAGTAGTTTAGTGGATTGGAATGTATGTTAATAATAACAGGAAGGCTATTATCTCTCATCATTCAGTAAGTCATTCAGAAACATCTGGCATGTGTACTCACACAAACATTCATTGTTGCAGTTTGGGCTACCCTACACCTCTAGTGTGCTGTTTCAGTTTTTGCTGATAAACTTGGCACTGAAAGAATGGCCACATGCTGTACTTTCTCATTAGTTCCACAATAAAAACAGCTGAAAAAAATTAGTGCTGGTGTATTCAGAAGTAAATCAGATTGTAACGCCATTATAAGTAATCACTGTTGCCAAGTAATGTCTGTATCCCTGAAATTTAATTTTAAGGGTTGCCTCTGAAGAAAATTAGAGTTGAAGTTTTCATTTACTTTTGAAGCCTGCCTTTTTTAATCCCTCTCCCTTAAACCCAACTATATCATACAATATTAATTTGCTTTCTGTTCATCATCTAAATCTCATTTATATTTTCCAGCTTAGACTTTCTGGTTTAGATTTTTTGGTGGCCCTTCAGAGGAAGATTGAGGTTTTTGGTGGTGGAGTAGGGAGGGGAGTGAGGGGACAGGTGTCACCTTTCCGACTCTCCTCTGATTAAGCTCACGTGGAAAGGGCTGAGGTTGACCTTACAACCTGGAGGCCAGTTGAAGTCCTTAAGTGGCCAGTTGAGGGTCTCATACCACTGCCGTGGAATTTGACCAGGACTCAAAGGTTCATCCACACAGTGGAAATTTCTGGACCCTTTAGAAGCTATCACCCAGCCCTTGACAGTGACCCCCATACCTACCTCACTGACAGTCACTAGTGAGCCCCCCTCCCACTCTCCTTGGATCGGGATCTCCAGCCATTGACCTTTCAGTAGGCCCTATTCCACACTGACAGTGACTATTGCTCCCAGAAATAGAGGGCTGCTGGTTCCGATTGGTTGACAAATGTCAGAGGTGGGAAGTCCACCCACATTGGAAATGCATTGGGGAAATTGCCCCCTGTGGAGCCAGGTATCCCAATAGCAGCCAGCAGACTGCCCAACTGGGATTTAATCCAAATGGAATCCAAATCAAATCCCCTGGAAATGGGCCAGTTGCCACACTGTCTCCAGCTGGTGGAGAGGACCACTGTCATGACCGTTAAATTCCCACCCACATGTCATGGGGGTTCTTCAGTCTGATTTGCTGAAGAGCTTAGCTAGTTCTTGCACTGCTCACAGATGTGAGTGATCCCTACGGAGGGCACTGCCCTGCAAAAGACACTAGTTTAGAGCTAACCTATGCTGAGCAGCCCATGACCATTCTGTGCAGAGCTGTCTGAAATGAATGATAAATGCTGTTTCTTTGTCACTGACTGCAAAATGTGGGCCAATGTGAAAAAAACAAATAAGTGTTAATCACTGTGTTAATAAATTTAATTTAATTTGCTTTAGCTTAATGGGTTGTAATGCTTATTTAATATAGTAAATCAGTGAAAGAAATACTCTTACTTAAATAGTTATTTGCACTGCATTAGGATGTCCTGCATCAGTGAAGCAGTTCTGAGTGGTGCTCACTTGTGTAACATGTTAACCAAAAAAACATTTTGCAGAGTACAACAATAGCAACATTGTGTATTTATATAGCATCATCAACATAGCAAAACCCTTAACAAGATTGATTTCAATAAAGGCATTTTGACACTGAGTCACTGAAGAAAAGCTTGGTCAAAGAGGTTTAAAGGAGCATCTTACAGGGCAGAGAAAAGCAGAGAGGTTTAAGGAGGGAAATCCAGATGATAGAGTCAGAGTAGCTGAAGGTGCAGCATGCAGTAGTAGAGCAATTAAAATCAGGAATGCATAAGAAACCAGAATTAGAAGTGCAGGCATATCCTGGAGGATTGTGGAGCAGGAGGAGATTATAGAAATAGTGGGACTGGGGTGTTGGGGACATAGAAGGATTTGAAAACAAGGGTGAGGCTGTTAAAACTGAGCATTCATAGTCCAGGAGTCACAGTGTTGGTTAGCAAGCACAGGGTTGATGGGTATGGCAAGGTGAGGGGTTAGCAGTTCTGTGGATGGAGTGGATATATTGTTCGAAGTTGGTCAAGCAACACACTGTCAGGTTTGGAAGGGTCCTGCTTAACTTCTGACAGTTGGCAGGGATAGAAATGGTGGCCGGAGAATGTCATCTGCGGTATGAATCAAAGACAAAGTTTTCAGTCCACCCAACATTTAGTAAGAGGAAACACTTGCTCATTTAATTTAGAAGCTGGACAAGTGGTTTACCAATTGAGAAGGAACCAGAAATGTGCTGGCAAGTTTGCGCTGAGCAGCTACAGAAGCAATTGCATTTTCAGACGCATTTGCATGAAGGTTGGCAAACAGATGAGAAGTTGAAGAGGGCCATTGATTGATCCTTGAATGATGCCTGAAGTATCAGAGAAGAGTGATCTGAGAAGCGGTTACATGACATCTCAAGATTTGTTAATCAGCAGGTCACAATGCAAAGCCAATGCTTTTCTAATACACTGCATTGACTTTGACCATTTTCTGAATGTTAAATCTCGACAAAACGTAGGGGATATTCCCTAAGGATGAATAATTTATAAACATGCAGCAAGTGAGCTGCTCTCAAAACTATGAAGGACTAAAGCCATTAGTGCAGGAACTGAAGAGCTGTTATTTTCTGTGTTCGATGAATCCCTGAATGAATCCTAATTTCGTCATGCTTCCAAGTTTATTTTTGTCACTTTATTATTACACTCTTTTGTATTTCTGCTACATTTGTTTCTCAAGATTTATCACCGCAGATGGCAGAGCAATATCCACCTCTGTAAAATCAAATCATGTGGTGTCATTCAGGTCATTGAGTCGTTTAGGCTGTCATCCCACTGCAATTTAAGTTAGAGAGAGAACCTGCTGAAAAGGAAATAGGATCTGCAGGAAAGTCTGCAACAGGATCTGCTAAAACTTTTCAAGGCCAATGACGAAATGTTATTGTAGAGGGGTGTAAGGTTCTGCAAAGGTTAAAGGTGAAGAGATCATGAAACAAACTCCCCCCCCCCCCCCCCCCGAACAATATGATGATGTCACTGGGCTTTAGGTAGGGAACAGCTTTGTACCTCAAAATAGTGAGACAACAAGGTCTCCCTCATAGTCAAAGTAACAATGGTGGTTTTACCAAAGTGACTTATACCTGGTTGCTATGGTGCAATAACCTACAGTTATTTTCTTTCAGACTGCAAAATAGTTCCCCTAAACCACACCATATCAAACAGGCAGGTAGTTTTCCTCTACCATACCAGACCAAGCAAACCCTGTAGATGCCACCAGAAAAGAGCATAATGGCAGAAAATCTGCCTGATATGTTCTTCACCAAGGTGAGCTCTGATGAGGATCTATCTTACAACAGATGTGACTACAAAAATCTGAGGAGAAATTGTTACAGGGATCCGAGGATAATACAAACAACACCAGGGAACGGAAAATGAAGGTAACCCTCTGAAAGAATCACAATATTAGCAGGTACTTCAGTAAGTCTAGATTTGAAGAATGATAGAAGCTAAGAGGGATGTAGTCAGAGAAAGCCACACATTTAGTACATTGCAGCACCTAAAACAATGGGATATATTATATATGGTTAGAGTCATATAGCACAGAAACAGACCCTTCAGTCCAACTCATCCTCGCCGCCCAGACATCCCAATCTGACCGAGTCCCATTTGCCAGCATCTGGCCAATATCACTCTAAACCCATCCTATTCATATACGCATTGAGTTGCCTTTTAAATGTTATCGTAGTACCCACCTCCACTACTTCCTCTGGCAGCTCGTTCCATAACACACCAACCTCTGTGTGAAAAGGTTACCTCTCAAGTCCTTTTTAAATCTTTCCCCTCTGACCTTAAAGGTACGCTGGCCAGTTTTGGACACCCCCACCCTGGGGAAAATACCTTAGCTATTCACCCTATCCATGCCCCTCATAATTTTATAAACTTCTACAAGATCACCCCTGAGCCTTCAACGCGCCAGAGACAATGGCACCAGCCTATGAAGCCTCTCCCTACAGCTCAAACCCTCCAGCCCTGGCAACATCTTTCTAAATCTTTTCTGCACCCTCTGAAGTTTAGCAATATCCTTCCTATAGAGGGGTGACCAGAACTGCACACAGTATTTTAAAAGTGGCTTCAACAATGTCCTGTACAGCCACAACATGACATCCCAACTCCTACATTCACTGTTCTGACCAATAAAGGCAAGTTTGTCAAACACCTTCTTCACAACCCTGTGTACCTGTGACTCCACTTTCAAGTAGCTATGCATGTGCACTTGTAAGTAGAACAAGAAGTTTTACTAACATGACAAAGCTACTGTTTCAGAGAATTGCTTGCAAGGGAGCATTTGGACACGGGGGGGCATGCACACCCTCTCCTAAAGGCAGTTTTTTTCATTTGTGGTTTTCAGTCATATTAGCTAGCTCTCAATAATTTGCTGATGTTTCAATTGATATAGTTGTGAGGTTAAGATGCTGACAGTAGTTAGTTAGTTAGGTCCAGATATTGCCAGCGTTTTAGGTCAACATTAGGTCTATAGCTATCAAGCTAAATGCAGAATTAGTAATTAGCACAGTGTTGGGAATCCTTGTTATCACAATAAGATTGATCCATTTTGAACTTTAGAACTGAAATAGAGAGAAAACAATTTAAGGAATTTACAGAGGCAGCCTTAGGAACAACAATTAAGAGTCAACCAGATCAGCATTCTTGAGTTATTTTATTCTTTTAACAGACATGAGATTAACTGCCAAGGCCATTTGTACAAATCCCTAATTGCCTTTGAGAAAGTGGCTGTGAGCTACCTTCTAGAAAAGCTGTAAGTCTGTGTACTATACAATACCGAAACAGTATCCAAGATGGTGGCAGCAGAGTAGTAGTGTTCGTGCGCCTGCTCAATCAGTTGTTTTTTTCCATCCATTTCTCTTTTTTCTTCTTTTCTTTCTACTTTTCTTTTCTCTGCGGTTCTCTCTTGCCTTTTGCCCTTGAGGAGCTTGGTTGCGACGGAACCAGCAGCAGCAGTGAGTGTGTGCCCAGCAGCAAGAAATGGTATCGCAGCATGGCAGCTTCGACATAGCTTCAAGGCAGAGGCAGTGTATTGGTGGCAGCTCTGATGTTAGTGCTGGTTCCAAGGGTACAGCAGTTGTGTTAGTTCAGGAAGCCTGTGGACTCTGCTGCTCTAATTGACTCCAAGATGGCGGCAGCATTGGTGAGGTGGGCCCAGCAGAAGTGATCGCGCCAGAACATGGGACATCAACATTGGTGGGTCTGGCACAGGTGGCGGTGAGGCGCAGGTCTCAAGGCAGTGGCAATGGCAGTGATGAAGTGTGGTGGCACTGCGGCATTTGTGGGTCCAGTGCAGGCATCATTGGTGAGCCTGGCTCTAGACTCATTGGCAGCGGTAGCTGTGAGGGTGATCTGGACATTTTCTTTTCCTTTTGTTTCTGTTTCTTTAATTTCAGCTCTTGTTTTTAATTCTAATTATTGTATTCTAAGATAGCACCAGAGAGTGGTGACTCTGAGCATTTTTCCTTGTACTCTTGTACTCAGATACATGTGATAATAAAATCTAATTAAACATAGGAAAGTAGTTCCAATTTTGATCTAGTGACTTTGGCTTTCTTGATGGAACCAGTAAGTATAGTCATAGAGCTGTTATCTCCATTAATGGTATAAAATATTGATGTTCGCTCCAGAAACAAAGGGTTGTTTTGAAGATAAAGGATAATTAGTTGAAATTTCTATTTTGGTCATTCCATGCCTGACATTGCGTCAGGGCTAGGTTTCAGGAACTATATATTTTTGGGCCTTATATGCTGCAGAAACAAAAGAGTTTGGAAGGCTGTGATATAGACAATGCGTATCTGCCAGTAGTCAGCACAAGGAGCATGGAGACCATTAGGAATCTGGGATGTTTGTAATCTGACAGGAAGTGATCTGAAAGCTCCTGGAAAGGTGGTGGAAGCTGAGTCTTTGACTATTTTAAGGCAAAAGTTTGTATACTTTCAGTCAGCGAAGGGGTGGACGGTTATTGGAATTAAATGAAGTGTAGAGTAATCCAATTAGCCATGATTTTCTTGAATGGCAGAGTGGATTAGACGGGGATGAGTCACCTATTCTGGTTCCTGACTCATGAGAGTTTTTGGCACATCTCGGTTTGGATTCTGTAGCAATGAAGAAACCCTCAGGATGCTGCAGTACATTGGGGAACTCTCGGGTGGAAACAAAATATTCTGTTGGAATATTTGGGCTTAAATAAAAGAGTTTTACAAAAAGTTAGTAGCAGTACTGACCGAACATGTGAATAGTCTGACAGAGTGAGAAATATATATAGTCATCTTACAAAATGTGCAACGTGCTTCAGTTTCTTCTCTAATAGCTAGTAGTCTGGATACTTTTCTTGGGTGAAGGGACAAAGTGTATTTATTATGTAAGCATTTCAGTCTACTGTCTTCCTTTAACAAAATTCCCATGCTCTGTAGCCTGGGCCACCACCAGAGTTTCATTGGAGTTTGTATTTTGTCAATAATCAATAATTAAACCAAATGAGACTCTTTTACCGGTACATGTACAGGACCAGAGAGATTGCTTGACAGATGCTTAACTACTTGCAGTGTGCACTGATAGCGTCACCATTATTCTTAGCAAAACATCTGAGCCAATGAATTTCTCTGAATTCACTGGGGGCAAAAGATTTAATTTTTTGAATTAAATTGACTCTAGGATTATCACTGATGGACCAAAGGTAAGGATGTACATTTGGATGAAACATAATAATACTAGACGTCTGGCTTAAAAGTAGTGTGGTTATTGAAATTCAGCCCAAAGTCCTCACATAATTAGCATTGGCAAAGTTTCTACTCAGTGACTCCACAAATCGAGAGATAGAATATAAAGCACATTATCCAGCACCAGGACATAAAAACCTCTGACTTATATTGCTTCCTGTGGTTCAAATAGAGATGTGTGTTTATGCATGATGTGTAAGGTTAACCATTTATTTTAAATCAATCTAGGTCCTTGCCATATGTCCGAAAGACATGCGAGCTGACATCTGTGTCCATCTGAACCGAAAGGTGTTTAATGAACATCCAGCATTTCGGCTTGCTAGTGATGGCTGCCTTCGAGCACTGGCTGTGGAGTTCCAAACAATACATTGCGCTCCAGGAGACCTAATCTATCACGCTGGAGAAAGTGTCGATGCCCTCTGCTTTGTAGTTTCTGGGTCACTGGAGGTTATTCAGGATGACGAAGTTGTCGCTATTCTAGGTACCATCATTTCTCTTCAGGTTCACCTTCAATATAAACTATGAAGGGAGATGCTCTTTCTGAAAATGTGTATAAACCATAGGTTTGCTGCCCACACAGTAATTACTAAACCAAAGCATGCTGCAAATATTACTGTATAATTTGTCAGGGACAGCTTTCTGGAAAAAAATATGCGTCACTTTTTCGGGCTTTTCTTACTCTTTAAATTAAGTAAGATCTGCCAGGGGTTTTTGCTCGATACGTTTGGGTAATCGGAATTGATTCCTATTTATATTGGATTGATTTCAATAAAACTCAAGACAGTTCATGTAATGCTCGTAAATCTAAAATTAATATGGAAGTCTACAGTTGTCTTCTTGGTTAAGAGAAGCCATATTTTTTCCTTTGTCACTATTTATGATGGTGTATGAATTATCTGTTCTAAATTGATTGTCCAGTTTTAGTTTAGTGACCCATATTTTCAAAGGTCATTCCACTGTTCTTCGTATTTGGTGCTCATTGTATTGACTCCTCACTCTTCATTTGATGATCAGTTTATTTTCATTTATCTCTCTGTATACACTGTTCTTCAGCCAAGAGAGTAACCAGGCATGTAACCTACTTTTACACTTGTAACAACCTTTTTCACGCTTGGAAAAAATTATAAATCAAAGTATAATGAAAATCCATAAAAGAACAATTATCACATGTCAAATCCATATCTACTGAACAAAAACTAAGATAAACAAGCCATTAAACCAGAGAGTTACTGTTATTGCAAATAGTGGTTATCAAGAGAACTAATTCAGTCTTCTAACTACCAGATACTAAATCCTGTTCACCTAAAGTAACATACACTTTTTTTTCTAGAGAACTATTTATTCACAATAAAAATCACTCACTTGAAATTCAAAATGTACAACATTTCAAACAACCATATGCCTGTGTGAGAAACCATCATCTCTGTCCAAGCTACGTTAGCAAACCAAAGATCTAATTATTGGAGTACTTAACAATTATGAAAAAGCAACTTATTGATGCCTGTGGCTTATGGATGATTTTCAGATTTCATTCCCAGGCAGATGTAGAAAAATTCCTTCCTCAACCTCCTGTGCCTACATTTGAATTTTTTTTCAAGCTTGTTTGGAGCACAGTTAAATCCAACCAGTATTTAATGGTGGTTGAGCTATATCACCTTAGTGAAACAACCGTGCAATTGTTTTATAAATTTAAGTTAAAATATTCCTTCAGTAGTTATGGTCAAGTAATGATTCTATGTCCATCCAGGCGTATGAAGAATTTCCATTACAATTTGAAAAATTCTGCACGATAAAATGAAAACAATGTAGATACATACTCAAAGTAAAGAAAAAGGTAATATGGAATTGATATCAAGTCAAATGGACTATACAGATTTATTGTATAGAAAAGCTTTTTGAGTGTAATTAGTTCCACAATATGCTGTGTATGTGTATACTATACATAGATAATATATATATTGTTTTTTATTTGGCATGTAGGGTAAAGATTTCTTTATTTATAAATTTCTTCATAAATAATGTAAACCATGTCAAAATTAATCAGTGTGGAATTTGTCAAATATATGAGATTGTTAATTATATTTAAAAGGATTTGAAAGAATTAGATGTTGTATGGGGGTTACTTCAGTTATGATAATACTTGAAATACATCAGAAATACCATTGCTGCTGCTTTTGAGCTTTTAGACTCAAACTATAGTGAAGTGTGGACTGTGTAGAGCCAGAAGTTACACAAAGCACAATGATTAGACGACCAGCATTCACCAATGTTTATGCATAGATTGAAGAACAGCTTCAGACAAGTTCAAATACATGGGAATGAGAAAATATTAATTATACATTTTCAGGAAAAGTCATTTATTTTGCATGGTTTAAACATGCAGTACTATCCTATTCATATTTAAGCCAATCAATATAATAGTCGTAAGTACTTACATATTAGAAAATATCTTTTGAGTTGAGTATTTTAGTCAAAATCAGCCGTATCAAACCGGAAGGCATGGTTGACAAGCACCCTGCTAAAAAAGTTAGATTTAGTGATGGCTGCCTCTCTGCTACTTAATGCTGAGAGTAGTTTTATTGTGAAGCTTTGATCTCTTATGCCATGGGTGGCATGGTGGCTCAGTGGTTAGCCCTGCTGCCTCACAGTGCCAGGCACCTGGGTTCGATTCCACCCTTGGGTGACTTGTGTGGAGTTTGTACATTCTCCCCGTGTCTGTATGGGTTTCCTATGAATGCTCTGGTTTTCTCCCACAGCCCAAAGAGATAGGGGGCATATTTTTAAGGTACAAGAAGAGGTTTAAAAAAGGCATGAAGGGCAAATTTTTTACACAGAGGGTTGATCATGTTGGAATGAAATTCCTGAGGAAGCGGTAGATACAGGCACAGTTACAACGTTTAAAAGACACTTAGATAAGTGCATGTGTAGGAAAGGTTTAGAGGGATATGGGCCAGGAGCAGACAGGTGGGACTAGTTTAGTCAGGAATTATGTTCAGACTGGAGGGCATGTTTCAATGCTGTATGACTCTATGACTCTGTGCAGGTTAAGTGGATTGGTCATGCTAAATTGCCCATAGTGTCTAGGACTGTGCAGGCTAGATGGATAAGCCATGGGAAATGCAGGGTTACAGGGATAAGGTAGGGGACGTGGATCTGGGTGAGATACTGTTTGGACGGTCAGTGTGGACTCGATGGGTTGAATGGCCTGCTTCCACACTGTAGGGATTCTATGATTCATCTTGCCTTACAGATTTTCCAGCCCATCTGATGGTCAGCGACTCTCGCAGAACTAGGCAAGAGCAGTGGCCACTGCCAGAACTACAGGCAGTTCCGATGCTACATTTTAGAAGCACCTTTGTTAACAGTTGTAGAACCACTTTCTTTGGTCCTAAAGTTCTGATCCAGATATCATTCGGGATACAGTAACTTAGATACTGTTCCACTAAATGTGGTAAACCTTTATTAAACTGCAAATCAATAGTTCATACAATGTGACACTAGTTATGGAGAAGTTCCACAAGCTACAGTATGTCTCAGATGGTCAATCTAACATATCTCCCAGTGCTTCTTCAGAGTGATTCCACAACTGGACTATCCACTTCAGAAGCAAGTCCTTTTCAAAGGCTTTCTTTATACCTTTTCCTTGATTTGACAATGTATCATATCAGCTTATGCCTCATTTTGGCTCTCAATTGGTTTTTCATTGCATCACTGTGCTGTCTGAAGGCTTCTTTTTTATCCATTTGTGGGACATTGGTGTCACTGGCTGGCCAGCATTTATTGCCCATTCCTGTACTTTCTGGGGCCCAATTTCAAGGCCATGCTTGAATCAACAGAGGCTGTCATCTGTGCCGTTATCTCTAACACTCACTGCCACACAAACAGTGAGGCCATTTTTTTTTCATGTCTTTAGCATAGTGTCAAAACAGATCAATTGGCAGACTTTATCAACCCTGTGTCTTGACCTGGTTTCCCATTCTGCCTTCCTGTTCAGAAATCCACAATGCAGGTCTTCAGTCAGGATACTAATTTCTCCTTTGGCGTTCCATTCCATCACCATTAGACAATCTCAGTATACAGAGCTATTCCACAGATAATTTACATTTGTTAATATGAAGGAAAGATAAGAACAGTTACCAGATTCAAAGTAATTAAATGATACAAGAGTAAATAATGTGTTGGCTTTCAGAGAGCATGAGCTCATGCCTTCAAATGCATTGGTGTAGGCGTGGAAAATCCAATCAATCAATGACAATGAGAAATTTAATTACAACTCAAATTCAGGTGCAAAGAAAGGCATATTCAATAGTGAAGTATACTAGTTGTATAACTGTCCTGCGATTAAATCAGATTTTTGAACATTTTGAACAGTTTTCCTTTGCACAACTACTATAATAATTGAACATTTAATGACAGTTCGGAATCTCAAACTAATTCTGATGTGCTTCACTAACATCTTGTCTATTGATTTAATAGCCGGTACATGCTTTATGCACCTTTCAAAAAACGCACATATAGAGTAATTCAAAGATAACAAGCTCCATGATTTCAGCAGTCATCACAAACAAAAAAGTAGTTATTAGGATGATTGATGCTTGACTTTGATTACAGTCTAACATAAAATAAATTCACACCAGGTTTCATCAATACACAAGAAAATAAAAGTATCATTAATTATAGCAAATCTATTCACTAACATGTGGCAACATAGAATTACCAATATGGAAACTTAAATGATACCCCCTTTACATCCAAACACAAAAGTATTCATTCCCTCATAGGAGAGATAAGACAGATGAGACAAACAATCTTGCCAGGAATATTATTGCTGGAAAATATGGGTACAATGTCTGAATCAGAGTCTAATCCAAAAGGAGTGGAACGAGGTAACTTTCTCACAGTTCTTTTTTAAAGGTTTTGGCGATGATGTCATGTTGTTGTTAATTATGGTGATCTGCAATTTGGTAGCCAGTCAGTTGGACCTAACTCTTGGCTTGAGTTAGAAGTTTTCTTCCTTCTGCAAATGTCTTTGAGTGTTACTGTTTTTATTCATAGAGAGAGGGAGAGAGATTTCACTTTCTGGCAGGCTTGAAGGTCAGAGTCCTAACTGCTTTTTCTCCTTTCAGTGCTGTGACAAGTTCCCACTTACAACCAATCCAATCCCTGTTGTTGAGCAGTAACATCTTTTTTCCAAAGTCACCTGCTGCCAGAACATAAGTATCTAACCCAGTTCCAACAAAATAACACCAAACAGTTCCATATTTTTTTCTTTGAGTTGTTGAAACAAAAAAGCTAAGAATTCAAACTTCCATTTTCTGGGGCTTATATTTCCAATTTTTTTTTAAAAATGTGCAAAATACAGGGCAGTGAATGCTACTGGGGTCCATTGAGGTGCGAGCCTTCCTTGAAGGACAAAGTGGCCATTAATAGGCCAATGAATAATTAATTAGTCACACACCTCTCTTCAACAGGCAGCTAAATAGCTGCCATTCTCACCTCTCAAGATATCCTATAGCGGTGGGTGGATTTTCGTCTTGATACCTTCTGCTACCTCTGCCCATCTGGTTCATTTGAATTGCTGAAAAGCAATAAAGTCTAGCCTCAATATTTTTGTCTAGGGATGTGAGTGTGTTGGGTAAGTATAGGTCTTGTCATCTTAGCATGAGCATTGCTCTGCCCACATTAGTCCAGCTTGATTGCTGATTGCTTTTGTTCAACTTCCAGGCAATTCTGTATGTTTATGTTTCAAAATTACTTGAAGAAAATGTTTAAAATCTATATTCAGGTCACTTGTTTTTAGTGTGACTTTTCAAACAGAGGTAAAGATAGTGCATGTGTGAGAGAACACAACAGAGAACATAACATTACACAATTGTCATAGTTTTTGTTTGTATTTTATAAACTTCACAATGCGTGTAGTAACGGGAGAGAATCCTTCCTCTTCTTAATTTGAAATATATTCCTAAAAATATTTTGAAAGTGGATATTTGTGACAGGTAGCATTGATGTTCTAATTATTAACAACAGTTAAAGTGATAAGACTGACAGAGAAGTAGGAATATAAAGTGACAGTCAGTATAAAATTCCTGAGTTAAAATTACATGTCAGGGGTGAGGTGGTGTTGAATTGTGAAGGGGTTGAGGGCAGGTGTGCAATAGAGATGACAGGATCTAGTTGTATTGTTGTCAATTATATTAAACGTTACAGAGAACAGAAAAGGTAGGAAGGCTTGTATATATCTTGCTGCATTTTTTCATTTTGAAAAATGGTGAAGGAATTTATATAAAACAAAGGCCATAACTGAAATGATAAACAGTGGCACAGATTGGTTCTCGCAACATCTATAAAATAAGTTCAGGAAACCAAACTAAAAATTAATTTACTCAAGCACTGTATGTCAAAAGCTCTAATTTTATCTACCACAAGTTGTGAACATCCATATTATGATAAAACAGAGAAGCGTCCAAGTCACCTTGGGGAATGTTATAGCAGATTTTCTAGGATTCAGAAATATATCCAAAGCCCTTCAAATTGATAGATGATAGTTGACACCATTCAGTCAATATAATACCTGGGAAGGTGGGGAATACCTTTTTTATAGCTTTAATTTCCTTCCCCTTGTATTTGATTCCGTTATGCACCATTTCCCAGCTCCAAGTAGGAAACTAATCTACACCCCCAGGCCAGTGGCATTTCTGATCAGGGAACTTGCAGTGATGTCTTTGCTTATTTCCCATGTAGGCTCACGTGCCTCAGCTTCATATTTCCCTGCCACTCTTCATCAAAAATAAGCAATTCATCGTATGAATTCACAATCACAATTTAACTTGTCACAGTGAATCTCAGGTTTTAAAAATAATTAAATTATGATTATTTTTCTCTAATTTATTTTAACTTTGCATATATTTTTCAGGGAAAGGGGACGTGTTTGGGGATATATTCTGGAAGGAAACCACGCTTGCCCATGCATGTGCCAATGTGAGGGCGTTGACTTATTGTGACTTGCATATAATCCATCGTGAAGCCTTGCTGAAGGTTCTAGAATTCTATACGCCATTTGCAAATTCTTTTTCACGAAACCTCATATTGACTTGCAATCTGAGGAAGAGGGTAAGTTATCTTCTTTCCATTTCATGTTCCATGGTTCACATTTAAATTTTGAGCTTCCAATATGTTCATCGTTTGTTTATTGACAAAATTCCGTCTTGAAAATAACTTTTACTACTTATTGCTTCACTGTAGGGTAATGCTCAAAGTTCAGACGATGGTTAATATTTGTGTGTTAGATATTGAATGTTGCTTATTGGTGAAAGGATATCTCAGACTGCAGAGAAATTGTTGGAAGATCAGCTGTTCACTCTCTAGCGTCAATGTCCTCACAAACTGAGGAGAAATTGCCCAAGTTGGCAGTGCAGGATTTTCCACTGATGCCCTCCAGCTTCTATTCTACCATAATGGCTGAGTGATATTATCACAAGACTATCCATCCAGAGATCCCAGTAATGATCTGACGACCTGGGTTTGAATTCCCGCTATGGCAGATGGTAGAATTTGGATTCAGTTAAAAATCTCTGGATTAACAGTCTAATGATGACCATGAAACAGCTGTTTATTGTCAAAAAACCCACCTGGTTCGCTAATGTCCTTTAGGGAAGAAATCTGCCATCCTTACCTGGTCATAGAGTCATACAGCATGGAAACAGACCCTACAGTCTATCCAAACAAGTTTCCTCAAATTAAACTAGTCCCATTTTCCTGCATTTGGCCCATATTCGTCTGCCTATCCAAATGTCTTTCAAATGTCGTAACTGAGCCTGCACCTATCACTCCTTCTGACAATTTATTCCACATACAAACCACCCTCTGTGTGAAAAGATTCCCCTCAGGTCCCTTTTAAATCTTTCTCCTCTTACGTTAAAAATATGCCTTCTAGTTTTGAACTCCCCTACCCTAGGGGAAAGACCTTTGTTATTCACCTTATCTATGCCCCTCATGATTTTATAAACCTTTATAAGGTCACCCCTCAATCTCCTACACTCCAGGGAAAAAGGCCCCAGCATATCCAGCCTCTCCTTGTAACTCATACCCTCCAGTCCTGGCAACATCCTGATAAATCTCTTCTGAACCCTCCAGTTTAATAATATCCTTCCTATAACAGGGTGACCAGATTGGTACACACTATTCCAAAAGTGGCCTCACCAACGTCCTGTAGAACCTCAACATGATGCCCCAAGTCCTACACTCAATGGTCTGAGCAATGAAGGCAAGCGTGTTAAGCCACCCTGTGTATCTCCAGACCCACAGCAATGTAGTTGATTCTAAACTGCCCTTTGGGCAATTAGGAATGGGCAATTAATGCTGGCCTGGCCAGCGATGCCATCATTCCATGAATGAATAAAAATAAATGCCAGAGTTTCAGGATGGTAACTACATTTGTGGGGTATCGCCAGTGAGAGACAGTGTTTCTCCCAACACTGTCCTTACCCCAACACCAGCGATAAGTATCTGCTCACTTCTCAGAGAGGTTTACAAATATTCCGAATAACCGGCAATTTTCGGAGCCCACCCTAGTCTAAGGGTGTAGACCGATATAATCATTTTTTAAACACCATCATTGTTGAAGGACCAGTAGACTACTCTGAACTCGATTCCCATAACAGAGTTGCTATGAAGCCGTTATCATTTCCTGTACCATGGAAATGCCTCCCAAGTTTCCAGTTGAGAGGAGAACTATCTCTTAGTACATCGATACTAAGGGATCGTTATGTTACGAAGCTAATGTTTAGTAATGATGCCATGCTTTGAAGGCTAAATCCTGACAAAAATCTGCTCCAGTCGTTAAATTTAAGGACAGATATTTTCTTTCAATTTTCTACAATTTTTACTCTTTCAAAGTATGTGAACAAATCCAGTATTTGTTGTCTTAAATCATTACATTCTGCAGGCTGCAGTAATACAGATAAAATAGCAAAAAATAATTGGAGTCTGAATATTCCCTTTAAATTGAAAGAACAGCTGGAATTTCATATGTGATCTGGGAGAATTATGTCAATGCTGGGGATGGTAACCAAAGGTTAATTTAGTTTCCCCTGTTTAGTCACAGTTATTGTTAAATGTCAGTATTTACACTATGAACTAGCCAATTATATTGCTGTGGTATGCTTCTACTTAAACATGTTAATGATCCATTTGTTTCTTGAAGAAGCTACTACTGATCTCAAACTAAAAATGAGGAAATTGAAACAATTGTTAATGTGGATGATAACAAGGTGTAGAGCTGGAGGAACACAGCAGGCCAAGCAGCATCAGAGGAGCAGGAAAGCTGATGTTTCGGGCCTAGAGCTGATATTGAGATGTCATATCAACAGGATAGGTCCTGTCAAATTCCTGCTTTCTTCCAATCATGCACAGAAAGGGTTCTGTGTGAAAAGTGATAATTAAATTTTTTTTCCATATTCAATGCACATCTTTTTAATGCTGTTTTGATTGTGTGGAATTGTTGTCTTATTTGTTATGTCATTCTTAAAATTATACCCTCTCAGAATCGTTTGGATGTCATCTGACCAGTCTTATTCTTGCTCTTTCTCTTGCTCTGCCACCTGACCTCGTTAAAGGCAAGCCATGTCCATAGTGTAGGGTTTCCAGAACAGTTGCAGTCATAACAAAATCTTAAAAATATTGCAGTGCATAAAAAATATTGCAGTGCAAAGGATATGCAAGAAATTAATTGACAGTCTGTTGGTCATACAGAACTTGAGCATAGTTATAAAAAGACACACTCTATTGCAGCTTTCCGGCTTGAACTTATCAGGGCAATTCGCAAGGATACCACTTCAAGGGGAAACCCAGCATATGAATTCTGCAAGAGAGGAGAGTGTTGTTTAGTTGGTAGGTGGATTTTGGTTGCCATGAGAATGCGTAATACCTCAACCAATCACAGTCCACTTCTCAACCAATCAATATTCACCTTTCTTGTATATAAATGTTGGTTTTCCCCTTGAATTGATACTCTTACCAATTGTCATGAAAATTGCAAGATGACAAGCTTTCACAGAATGCATCTCTTTTGCAGCAATACTCAATTAAACTGAGTCAAGTGTGTGTCCAAAGTTCTAATAATTGTGAATTATATTCCTGAATTAACAAAAAGATTTTTAAAGGCATTCTTTTCCATGAGAAAATATGTTCACTTAATCTGGAAACAGAGCAATGTGCAATTTTATCACCTGTGGCGCATAAGCTTTTCACACCTGCGTTTGAAACAAATGACTTTTGGTTCAGTTTTGAGTCAAGAGCCATCAAGTTTTGCCATTACAATCAGAGAGAATGATTGTGCTCAGAGTTGATTAGGCAGAAGAATTCTTTTTAATACCTTTAAAAGCTTTGTGTAACAAATTTAATTATTTTTTGTCCTCTGAGGAACAGAGTCCTCTGTACATTTTGACACATTCCTGTGGTGCAGAGTGAAGCACAGCTAATGTGGTAGTTAGCTCTGCAAAATAGCACTCTCCATCCAGTCTGCCAACATGCTGAATCCAGACAAAGAGCTTTTTGTCGACTGAAACACAATACAGGTGTATAAGCACTCACAATGAATATCCCCCTCACTCCTGATTGGAACTAAAACTGAGCCACTGGCTCAGATAGGTCATGTTCTGTGAGAGGACAGCCAAATCAATCATTAAGATGTGGAACATTCACTAGATTCATAGCTAAATGATCAATACCTACAATTTTAACTTGTCTGTTATCTACGTAGATTCTGACTAATTTGCTGAGTATTACCAGCACTTTCTGTTTTTTTGTTTATTTGCAATTTCCAAAGGTTTCTGCTATTTGTTTATCTTTTGGACTTGGAGTACCTCCACTTAGGGGCTACCATGACAAAAGGAGCTATGATGCATTGCTGTCCAACTACATGCAATGAACTCCTCCACGTGTCCTCATAGTATGAACATAGCAAAGTTGTTTGGCCATTCCTATGATGTGACTGCAGGAAACTGGTGTCCTGACAGCTTCCTGCTTTTAAAATCAAGCCTTCGACCCTTGTCTGCTGAGAATGATGAGCTGGTTGGTCATTGGTGAATGGGTCCTGCTGCTCATTCATGTTTAACATATCACCCAGTGTATCCTGTGCTAGAGTTCTAATTGTCTTGGTTTCCAGATGTTTGAAATAATCACATTTAAGTTTGGAAAGATGAGAGGCCTTTTTATTTAATACTTGACATGCTGCTTTATACGAAAGAACAGGATTATGCTGTTCCTATTACTCATCATGTAATTCTTTAGTGCTGTTTTCAGTGTGATTCTCTCAAATACACAGTGCAACTCATTCCTCACTAATTATTTCCTACCTCAGTACTGATAATACCATTTATAACATCCCATCATTTTTAAAAAGGTAATGCCTAGTCAATCAACTCCAGTCGTTAATTTTATTAAATGCAGAGTTGTATGAGGAAGATCCAGTTGACATGGTCCGTTGCAGAACCAACGACTTTGTAAGAGATAGTAGGAACTGCAGATACTGGAGAATCTGAGATAACAAGGTATAGAGCTGGATGAACACAGCAGGCCAAGCAGCATCAGAGGAGCAGGAAAGCTGACATTTCGGGCCTAGACTTTGTAAGAGCCAGATCTGATGTCCTCTGAGTAGAATTTCAGGACTTAGGTTGCAAATTAAATTGTAGAACATTAACATAATCTACTCTGGCCTGTTACCTGACTCATACGCAATTGGCAGAGAGTTAATCATTTTAGAGAATTGAATTTATATTTAAAAGTGTGGTGTGGGAAGAATGGGTTTCAATTCAAGGGACACTGGCATCAACGCTCAGGGAAGCGTCCATTGCAGTGGGTTCCTCTTGAACTTGCTGAGACCACTATCCTGGCCAGTCATATATCTAAGGCTATGGACAGCAATTTAAACTAATAGAGGATGCTTAAGGTGAAGGGAGAATTCAAAATCCAAAGGGAAAGCTCAAAGCGTCATAACATGTGGTGTGATGTGAGTAAAGGTAAGCAAAGTGAGACCGGAAAGGACAAAGAGTTGAACAAAAAATGTACATCAATGTATAAGGTCGTTACAGGAAAGAGAATTAAAAAGAAAAGTAACTAACTTCTTTACTTAAATTCAAGAAGGATTTGCAATACATTAAAACAGTGACAAAAAGAAAGGTGATAATTTAAATCCAATCATGATTACAGAGACTTGGTTACAAAGTGATCAAGTGTGGGAAATAAGCATTTCAAGGTAAACAGTATTGTGGAGTTACAGGCAAAATGGCAAAGGAGGATGTGTAGCTTTGCCAGTAAAGGATGACATAAAAGCTTCAGTGAAAGAAGGTCAAACTTCAGACGATCATGAAGTAGAATCAGGATGGGAGGACATTAAGAATTGCAAGTGTCAGAAAACACTGTTTTACAGGACCTCTAACACTGATGATAATGTTAAACAGAACATGATACAAAAAATGATTGGAGCTTGTCACAAAGACAATGTGATAATTGTAAGGAACTTTTATCTCCATGTAGACTGAGACAATCAAATTGGCAAGAGTGCTGTAGAAGATGAGTCTGTAGAAGGTTTTCATGACATTTTCCAGGAGCAATACATTGTGGAAACTATCTTCGATCTGGTTTTGTGTAATGAAGCAGGGTTAATTAATCATGTCATATTAAAAGATCCCTCTCAGAAATAGTGTTCATAATGCCATTGAATTCCATGTTATATTCGAAAATGATGTAAGCCAAATTCAAGCAACAATCCAAAACATAAACAAAATGAATTTCAATGGTATGAGAGGAAAACGTGCAAGGATTAATTCAGTAAAGAGGTTAACATATATGGCAGTGAATGCAAATAGGAAACAGTTAAGGAAACAATAAAAAAAAAACATCGATGTACAGTTCATTGAAAAGCAATAAATTAGCAAGAAAAGCTATGTTATTTTTTCATTCAAGAAAGTTAGGATTGTGTAAAAAAAGAACCTGGTAATATTACAAAAATTATTGAAGTATGAGTATTGGGAATGTTTTAGAAACCAGCAAAGGACTATCAAAGAGCTTAGTAAAAGTGAAAAAGTTGAATATGAAAGTAATCTAACAAGAAATACAAAAACAGAGTTGAATAGTACGGTGACACAGCGCTGGCTGTAAAGATCCTTAAGCATTCTTATCAACTTGCTGGCAGATAGCAAATAGTGGTGTGGAGCCTCAGATACTTAACATTTACATGAATGACTTAGATGAAGAGACAGAGAAGAATAAATATACATTTGCTAATAGTACAAAGCTATCTAGAAATAAAAGCTGTGGGGGAAAGGACTCGAAGAGGTTGCAAAATGATATAGACCGGTTAAGTGAATGGGTAACAGGTGGATTATAATGTAGAGAATTGCGATGTTTTACACTTTGGCCATAAGATTAGAAATGCAAAATATTTATTAAAATGTGTGGAATTTGATGTTCAAAGAGACTTGGATGTGCTTATGCAGGGAACACAGGAAGTTAGCATGCAGGTTTGGTAAACAGTCATATAGCATGCTGGCCTTTATTGCAAGGGATTGGACAGCAGGAATAAAATAGTCTTATTCCAGTGGTACAGCGTTTTGATGAGACCAAATTTGAACTACAATATACAGTTTTGGTTTTCATATTTAAGAAAAATATATTTGTAGTGGAGTACTATGAAGAAGCTAAATTAGATTAGCCCCTGGGATTAGAGAGTTCTCCTACATTGAGAGGCTGAGAGAATGTTCCATCTCTGGTGACTCATTGACCATATTAATAGAAGTTGCTGGAAAAACTCAGCACGTCTGGCAGCATCTGTGGAGAGAAATCAGAGTTAGCATTTCAGGTCGAGTGACCCTTCCTCAGAACGTTCTGAGGAAGAGTCACTCGACCCGAAACATTGACTCTGATTTCTCTCCCCAGATGCTGCCAAACCTGCTGAGCTTTACCGTCAATTTCTACTTTTGTCTCTGACTTGCAGCATCAGCAAGTCTTTTGGCTTTTATTGACCATATTCATGCTTTGTTCTGTGCACCTTTTCCCAATGATTGGCCTTTGCAAAAGTTGTGCAGATCGATGAATTTGCTTCTTTTTCTTCTCTCTATGAATTCATGTGGCCACCCACACACCTGCACATCCTTTTCTCTGTTTGACTTACATTGTTTAGCAGCTGCTGCTTTCTCTTGGTTTAATTCAAGGCTAGCTGTTAGAGCAGTCAGTGCCTTCAGCTGTCTACTTGTGGCCTTGTATGTCCTGGCAGTGTCCACAGCCAGAGATATGGCAAGCTCAACCTCTTAAGTAAGCACTCTCTGTACTTAAGAGTATGCAGACCCCTAAATTATTGAATCTATTGGTTGGTGAACTTTGACTTTTGTTTTATAGCTGCAATTTTCAGCCTTGTTAGAAAGTTATCAACAGGCTAATGTATTCCTGCCTGACCTAAAGATTCATACTAGTGGCTCTGATGAGTCAAAATTTGGCTGGTGATGAGTGGAGATTTTGTGTGGGTTTCTGCTAACCTCCTTCACAAGCTGCCAGCTGTTAAACATATTTAGACTTGTATTCCCTACCGACAGGAGGATATGGCCTATCCTTTCTTCATTACCAATGCATTTTAGGAAGTTACTGAATGTCCATCTGTGGATGGTTAAACTTCTTAAATACATATATGATATCATCAGCTTCCCAAATCGTTAAGGGGTGTAACTGTGCGTTCATTAATGTGTCAGTTGATATCTCACTTTTCATGTTCACATGTTGCAGAGCTCCTTGTGGCTCAATTACTCAAATCAGTGTTAAATTAATCTAAAATGTTTACATTTATTCACACACTTGCTGAGTTCGAGTTGTCTTTTGGTTACCAGATGTTTGAAATAACCACACTCTTTATTTATTACTTATTATGCTGCCTTGTATAAAATAACTGGTTAGGTTGGTCCTGATACACATCATGACTCATTAGATAAAAACTGAAAGAACTGCGGATGCTGTAACTCAGGAACAAAAACAAAGTTGCTTGAGTTCTGAGGAAGGGTCACTGGACCCGAAATGTTAACTCTGTTTTTTCCTTCACAGATGCTGCCAGACCTGCTGTGCTTTTCCAGCAACTTTGTTTTTGTTCATGACTCATTAATACAGCTGTGAATGTGGTCCTCCGGAGCACTTGTACATAAACATTCATTCCTATTTTGTCGAGAAGACACCAATATACAACACTTTTGGCTGAATCTTACATTATTTTGCTAAGCCTGACTTCCTTGGTGTGTTTTTTTTGCTGTGAGGCCCAGTGAATTTTCTCGCCATGTTTTACCAAACTCACCTCATTAATTGCTAACAATGCCCGATGACATCTCTCAGGTCCGATTTCAGCCCCACCTTACGCCATGCCCTTCCCGGAGCAACTTGTGACTCAGTCAAAATACCTGCATTCCTTGCGACCGTGCCACCTTTGAAAGGCTGCTCTGCACCTGGACATTCACTGGCATTCTGAAGCTGCCCTGCTGGTGACAGACAGAGTCAGAAGTTGGTGGAGAAGGGGTAAATAGCCCCACAATTCTCCAACAGGGACTTAGAGGTCTAGAGGAGAGGGCCAGCAGAGGAGACTGTGCCGCTGAATCCAGCAGCCTGGTCCGAGGTGCCCACCTGGGTCTGTGCTGTCTCCAGGATGTGGGGGAACAGTCAGCAGAAAGAAGGTCGGTGACCCTTTCCATTGTGCCAGGCTAAGTGCTGCACTCAGCTCTCTACCATCGCACACTCACTGCATCTCTGCTACAGCACTCATCTCTCAGCAAGGCTCATGCACCGTTATTTCATGGCATGTAATACATTCTCTCATTTTCACAGCCAACAACCACCCACCCCCTCACCCTGCACACTGCCCTCCCAACCCCACTTCCCACACTTCCAATGTGCTTGTCCCCCATGTTGCTTCATCAGCCCTTTGGAACACCCCACCGCCTTTCCCTCACATGCATCTGCACGAAAAGTCATGCTACTCACTATTATCTCACTGACTCGCCCGTTTCCATTGTGGCATAACAGGGTTGAACAATACTGTTAAGGTGGGGGAGTGCGGGACATTCAAATCACCCACCCAGTAATAATTCTGGCCCTCGCAGAAGAAGGTTGGCACAGCTCCTGCAGTGTTGCTGAAACATCCATGTCCTGGTAAATGAGTAAGTACCAGTCTGTGTGCCATAATTGCTCTATTGTTAACTCTGCTGTCAGTCATGGCACACCAATTCTAACCACTGGCTGTGGCACCTTCTCTCTCCCTTGTGCCTTGAAAGTTGTGCCAGCCAGCCCAAGACTGCTGTGAAGAAATGCCTACCTCTCCTGGAAATGCCCTCCTGGACCTCTGGAGACAAGAGTACCAAGGCTTTAGATGAAGCATTGGCAAGCTATCTCCTGCATGCCCCGTCCTTAAGCATAGAGAGTGTTGGTGCACAGTTTGGTGAGCACCTCACGGCAACAACTCCGCAGTTGGTTGAGGAAGAAATGGCCCAGGCAGGATGTCCCTGAGGCAGTCAGTGACATAGTCCACAGGCGCAGGGACCAACAGGAGTAGCAGACACTCAGCATGAATGCAGCGAGTCTTGTTGCTGCAGCAGTGCAGCGAGGTGTGTGATTGTCCAGCTGCTGGTTTTACAGGTTGGAGCCTCCCCTTGAGAGCCAGGTACAGCACCGCCAGGTATTCCTGGAGAGTTGCACAGGTCTGCACTCCATCACCCAGCCTCTAAACTATAAGCATGGAATCAAGGGGACAGGAAACCTTTGACCTCTAGTCCAAAGAGAAAAGGTGATTCCACAAGGCAGCCAGCTGGACGTGGAACCACATACAGGCCCCTTCATGGTCTCCATTCAGGGCACTACAGAAAGGGCTGCCCCTTCACCTCCAGCCTGGCTGTCCCCCTCTAACCCTTGGAATTTGAAGCTGAAGAGGGTCAACAAGAAGATTTGCAACCTGCTTTCCTAGGCATTCTTTACCCTATCCCCCCAACCCTGAAAAGTTCTGCTGCCCTCCCACCCACTCTTCCCCATCACTGTTGTACTGTGCCCTGCTGCAGAGTCTGAAGGCCCCAGTGTCAGAAAGTAACCTGATGATGCTCAGTCCCAGGGGTAATGGCCACACTCACCCCATTCCCTACTCCTCCCCTTCCCCATTACATTATGAGAACACGCTCAACATAGACCCTTGACTGACATGACCACGCAGGACAAGATGTGCCCACACCCCTGACTGAGGCTAAATTGACCACATTAGCTATAGCCTTTGGACTGGCCACTGTGGAGCCAGCAGACTGACCATGACCCACTCCCTGGGCAGCAGATACATGGATACCGCTGTCCAATAAAACTCTGACCAGACACCTGTCCTTGACCAATTCCCTTGGCATGGGAGGGTGCCCTTCACTTACTGTGCCTGGACCCCTGACAGGTGGCTACTTCCATGGTCCTCCCATTGGAATTGGATATGTGGCTGGCTGCTTACTGCGCATGCAGGACGTTTGCTGTGTAATCTGCTGGTATAGGGAGTACGTGTGAGATTGATGTGGTACACTGTCAAACAGCCAGATTCGTGTCCCCTAGACTTAGGGTTACTTAGCAGCAAGGTGAGCTGCCAGTTTTTGTCACTGCCATCATTAGAATGGCAGGGCAGGCAAAACAGGAATGCTGTCTGCTAGCAGGCAGGGGCTAAGGAGCGAGTGCGAAGGGAGCAAAAAAGCAGCTCAGGGATGCAGCCTAGTCCAGTCTGCGTGCTGGGTGCCTGTAGCTGTGTGTTCCTACTATCATCTTTAATTGTTAGTTTTTGGTGCACTCCGCATTACAAATTTGTATTTCCAGAGCCCACTGCCAGTGCATCAGAGAAGTGCAAGGCTGATCATGAGGAGTTGGCAGATTGCGCATGCCAATATCTTGTCCGAGGGGTGTATGTGGCTAGTGCCCACGGATCATGTCCTGGGCTGTGGTTTGATCGTAGGCAATATGGATGCCGTTTGCAGCAAGTGACAATCTGAATCCGATAGGCATATGCTCTGATTTCTTGTCGAGATTCCCTAACATTGAGCTGCTTAACAAGTTTGGTAAGATGGGAGTTTGAGTATTGATGAAATGAATTGTATTGTTAAGAAGTGCTTTAACAGGCATTAATCCTCATCATTTGGGATCTCACCACTTTCTAGCAAGAATCTCCGAACCATTTGTGAAAAGCATAAAAAATGGCACAAGTTGCTCCTGACATTGAGAAGGGTCTTGCCCCACTTTTCACTGATTCTACCACACATCACACTAGCCCACAGTGCTCTATAGCCTCTACACAATTCTGCACACTGTGTTTGCACTATCTGAGCCCCCTGAGGTTGGTACACCTGTGTTTTCCCTTGTACCCAAGGAGTGAATGACATATGATGTGTGAATTGTTAATTTCTTGGAAGACACGAGTCTTATATAAGGTAATGGCTCTGAAGGGGTTAATGTTGTTGACTGCATAAACTCCACCCAATCGAATAAAGTTCTATGGATTTGGGTGGGGAAAGTCAGAGCAGCTTAGGATCATTTATATAAATGATTTGGATGTGAATATAGGAGGAATGGTTAGTAAGTTTGCAGATGACACTAATATTGGAGGTGTAGTGGACAGCGAAGAAGGTTATCTCAGAGTACAATGGGACCTTGATCAAATGGGCCAATGGGCTGAGGAGTGGCAGATGGAGTGTAGTTTAGATAATGTGAAGTGCTGCATTTTGGTAAGGCAAATCCGGGCAGGACTTATACACTTAATGATAATGTCCTGGGGAGTGTTGCTGAACAGAGAGACCTTGGACTGCAGGTTCATAGTTCGTTGAAAGTGGAGTCGCAGGTAGACAGGATAGTGAACAAGGCATTTAGTATGCTTGCTTTTATTGCTCAGTGCATTGAGTATAGGAGTTGGCAGGTCATGTTGCAACTGTGCAGGACGTTGGTTAGGCCATGATTAGAATACTGCAAGCAATTCTGGTCTCCTTACTATAGGAAAGATGTTGTGAAACTTGAAAGGGTTCAGAAAAAGATTTGCAAGGATGTTGCTCGGGTTGGAGGGTTTGAACTATAGGGAGCGGCTGAACAGGCTGGGGCTATTTTCCCTGGAGCATTGGAGGCTGAGGGGTGACCTTATAGAGGTTTATAAAATCATGTGGAGCATGGACAGGATAAATGGACAAGGCCTTTTCCCCAGGGTGGGGGAGTCCAAAACTAGAGGGCACAGGTTTAAAGTGAGAGGGGAAAGCTTTAAAAGGGACATAAGGGGCAATTCTTTATGCATAGAGTGGTGCGTGTATGGAATGAGCTGCCAGACGAAGTGTTGGAGGCTGATACATTTATAACATTTAAAAGACATCTGGATGGGTATATGAATAGGAAGGGTTTAGAGGGATATGGGCCAAATGAAGGTGAATGGGACTAGATTAATTTAAGATATCTGGTCGGCATGGACGACTTGGACCAAAGGGTCTGTTTCCATGCTGTACATTTCTATGACTCTATAAAGTGAAGACCTCTATCCTAAAGTCCTGGTAACAATGTGTATCTGATATTGTAACTTGTATCTGATTGCTATCATGCAATATATTGCATCTTGTGTAACTCAAAACCCTCATTTTATTAAGACACATTAGTGGATTTCCTCTGCTATTGTAAACTGAACAGATCCTTGCACCCAGTCATGAAAAGAGTATAGTGGCAGTGAACCAGTCCAACAAACAAGCTGGTAGTGGATGGCATTGCAACACATAAAACAACTAGAACACACTGATTAAAAAGTTCCTTCTGTGACACACACATAGAAATTGAAAAGAAGCACATGCAGATTACTGGATGCTTGATAGCAATTAAAGTATTAAAATATCTATCATAATCCATTTGTGAAAGAACATTGCTGAAGGAGAGTAAGGGCATAAATGAACAAGAGAATGATGAAGAATATAAAAAGGACTATGACTTTCCTGATTTACAAGGATAAGCCTTTGATTTTACTTTGTCAAGCTCTCTACATGGCTTCTGGCCAAATGATATGTAAAGCAGCATCTTGAAATAAATTCAAGGCCTTAACATTGCAAGACTCCTCTCTGAACTGCATTTGCTGTCTTCAGTGATGTGACAGCTTGACCTGCACGTACAGTAGAAACACTAGAAGTGTCTGGACACATTGGAGAGGTGATGCTTTAAAAGATCTGATATTGAATTAGTCACATAGATACACACTACCCGATAACAAAAAGAATGAATGCGGTTTGGAAAAGGACTGTCTTCCTTTGAATCCCTTAGTGGATTTCAATATGTCACCTTATACATGATTAAATCAGGAAGTAAGAAGGAATTAAATTTGTGGATACTTCCATCCAGCACTTTACAGAGTTCCTGATGCTGTGGGTGTTTACATTCCTTTTCATTCCTTCCTTTCCAAATCAGCCTCCATTAAATAGGTATAATGCAGTGTTACTGAGGGAGTGAGAATCATTCCTTAGTTTGTGTTATTACGCAGTAGTTTTCGCTGATTGACTTAACGGATTCCATGGTTTCTTTTTATTGATTTATTGTGTGAGAAGTAACCAGAATCACCATTCCTGTCTAGCCTCATTCTTCCAAATGCTTTCTCACTTTGAGAAACTAGTGTGTGAAAGGCTCAAATCTCTAATTGAGATTATCAAGGGTTTTTGTTATTCCACCACATTATGCTGTTGGATGCTTAGATATTGTATAGAAAAGGCATACTCCTAAATTTGAGAAGTGCAGAATTTTTCCAGTAGTAACTGCTGCTGCTTTAAGACAGCACCTAAGACTTGCAGTTATTCCATAGGTTCTTTATCTGAACACATACCTGATACCTTTGTTTAATATTTCACCAGAAAGATGGTATCAGTACATTCAGTACTAAACTACTAAGTGACTCTCCATTTTTTTGTCAAAATTCAAGTTGTGAACTGCTCCTTCTCTTCCAATGGTTACGCAGGAAATGGGAGACGCTCACTAACAGTCAAGCATACTCATTGCTCAAATTCTAGGATTGATTTGAGCTGTCAGATTGGAAACCTTCTGGAAGATTAAGGGAACTGGAAAGTTCAGCCTTTTAAAATCTACTAAGGTATCTTTGGAGCCCAGCTTGTCTATCCAGATTTTCCTAGAACACAAATGTGAATAGCATTTAAATAAGTAATGAACTCTGTGTACAGTTTAATATGGGTCCTTCTGACTGAAGTATAAGTGCGTGACACATATACAGACATGCTAAGGATTTCCATGCCTACCTTTAGCTGCAAGCATTGTATTTTGGTGAGTTACTCACTTGAATTGAGCCTTAAACCAATATAAATGATTATAGATCTAGAAAGAAATTGCTTGGATTTAAATTGATTTATGGAAAGAAAGCTAGGGCAATAGTTCTCCAACAGAAGGAGAAATCTTTGGACAAATGTACGCATATTATAAAATCATGTACCACACAAAGGGGATCATAAAGGCTGAAAAATTATGTCTGCCGCAAACCTCAGAATGCTGAAATAATACTTTTAATCAGACATCTATTTTACTGTAAATTATGTATCTTCTGGAAAGCCTATTTGTATAATGGTACAGTCAAAAATCACTGATATGTTAGACAACCCACTGTCATGTCCTCCTTAATAGTGTGCCCAAAAGCCACACGAGTTCTATTAAGGATGCCCAAGACAGCACTTCTGAGATACCACTGAATCATTTATTTTAATGTTCAGTAAATAGATATGAATACGTGCTACAGCTTTGATGATCTTGACATACATCAAATGCATGCTCCGTTTGGCAGTTCCAAGTAATCTTGTTGCAGCAATTCAAGATACATAATAGAATTTCACTGTAACCTTGCTGAACTCCTCCTTTCATTTAGCATTTTTCAGCAATGCAACACCACTTGCACTTTTAAGTTGTTTTTAACATTAAAGCTTCAGGAAATTCAGATGACAATTTGATTTTTTTGTCATGTTAGAAATTAACTGACTGTCCTGAACCTTGTTTAAAAAGTCGTAGCCCAATTCACCTGTTGTCAGTTCCTGCAGGGAATTCTTTTCTTGGATCCAGTTACACACTGTTAACTTGTAGTATAAGGATCTCTCAGGAAGACTGAAAAGATATAGTAATATATTAAATTTGAAAGTGATTCAGTGAAGTCTCCTAGTTTTAAAAGTCTTCCCTAGTTCTGGACTGATCCACAAGAGGAAATATCCTTTCCATGTCCACCTTGTCAAGGACATTCAGGATTGTATACGCTTCTGTCAAGATCCCCGTCACTCATCTAAACTCCATGGAAACAAGCTCAGCCTGTCTAACCTATTCTCAAAAGTCAGCCTGCTCTGTCCAGGTATCAACCTCGTAAATCTCTTCTGAAGTAAATACAATGCATTTACATCCTTCCTTAAATATGGAGACCAAATATAAACACAGTATTCAAGGGGGAGTCTCACCAATACCCAGTATAACTGAAGTGTAACATCCTTACTTTTATATTGAATTCCCATTATAAAAAGGACAGCATCCCATTTCCCTTAATGAATCTGTACTGTACCTGCATACTAACATTTTGTGACTCATGCAGCAGCACATCTAAATCCAACATTACATATTTTAGCAGCTC
This sequence comes from Rhincodon typus, assembly GCF_021869965.1. Lineage (NCBI taxonomy): Eukaryota > Metazoa > Chordata > Chondrichthyes > Orectolobiformes > Rhincodontidae > Rhincodon > Rhincodon typus. The sequence continues at coordinate 25,856,263 of NC_063339.1, forward strand.
ACACCTCTGACAGTGGGACTGCCAGTTTTTCAGTGTTGGACAGCTTCCCGTTGATCCTCCAGATTCAAGTGCAAATTAGCAGCTACCTCTGGGAAAATAGATTAATTGGTCTGTGTTTCTGGCAATCCAGGCTCAGCATTCCCATTCGGTCCTGACTTTGGTGTTGCAAAGACTGTGGGAAAGTTCTACCTGATGCAGTTAGAAATTTCTCCCACATATCCAAGTGCAGTAAGTAAGATTACAGCAAATGTTTAAAATACACTCAAAGGTATATATTATCTGTGAAGAGAAAAGCAAGGTTAATATTTCAGCTGTAACCCATCAGAGATGAACACTGAAAGACAAACAAACAAAACACTAAAAGTAACAGCAGGTGCTCTAATCTCAAAAGAAATGGTGAATAGATTAAATGACCCGCAACCAATTCAAAGAATGAAACTGTTGAATGATAAAGCATTGGAAGACTTTCGAAATGAATGCAGATTACTAAGGTGCTGAAGCTGAATGAGATGCCTACACAAGTAAAAGGTTTGAGTTGCATTTGCTAAAGATCAATGATGATCACCTTCTTCGCTGATTTTGCAGCTTTTGATAGAATCAGGTTTAAGAACTACATTGAGCAGGTGCTGGGTCAGAATGGCTTGGTTTGAATGAGATCAGGGACAATGTAGATCATAGAATCCCTTCAGTGTGGAAAAAGGCCATTCGGCCCAACAGGTCCACAATGCCCCTCCGAAGAATATCCCACCCCTTCCCCTGCATTTCCCCATATCTAACCCACCTAACCTAAACATCCCGGGACACTACGGGCAATTTAGCATCGCCGACCCACCTAACCTGCTCATCTTTGGACTGTGGGAGGAAACCCACACAGAAACAGGGAGAATGTGTAAACTCCACACAAACAGTCGCCCGAGGGTGGAATTGAACCTGGGTCCCTGGTGCTGTGAGGCTAACCACTGAGCCATCGTGCTTGCGGGATTCAGTTCCAGTAGAGTCTACTGCAGCAGTTGATATTGGCAGGTATTGTTTTAGCCGGTTTAAAGGTAGGTAGATGTTTAACAGTTTTGAACAGAAGAGTTTAAATGGTAATGGGGTCATACTTTAAGTCACACAGAAAGTTCTTTTTAGTTGCCAGAAGTTTGGAAGAGTTTGTTTAACTTTGTAATAATGCCAAACAAGAAACAAAGAAATTTATATTTATGTGGTGCCTTAAGACTTGCCTGCTGTCTCAAAGTTATTTGCTGTCAATTTTTTTTCAAGTACAGTCATTGTCTGGTGGTCAGTTAAGAAGAGCAAGTTCTTCATAAACAGAAAAGTAGCTGAATAGCCTGATCCTTTAGGGACTAGATGGGAGGTGGAGTCAGGGGGCCAGGGTAGTATTTGTTTCTGACGGGAGTATGTTGGGAATTAGATTGGACTCTGCGGAATGTATAATGATGCTTATGTAATGTTGACGGCAGTGTGCATGATTATATACTGAGAGTTAGAAGGGTGCAGAAGTTTTGCCAGAGTCTTAATAGAATCTGTTTATCTACTTCTTCTGTTGTAAGTGAAGAGGTCTTAAGGAAAGTACTTAGGACTGAAGAAGCAGTATCTGGTACTGATGATAAAAGATGAAGCTGGCCCATCAGAATTCCACCACTTCAACATTGAGTCTGCACGTGATAAATGTTTTGATTTGATTTTATTATTGTCACATGTACCTAGGTACAATGAAAAGTTTTACATAGAACAGAACGACGAATGCAAGTTACAGCTGCAGAGAAGGTGCATAAAGAGCAGTGTCGACATTAGATTTGAAATTGGAGAGGTCCATTCAGAAGTCAAATAACAGCGGGTATTAAACTGTTCTTGAATCTGTTGGTACGTGTTTTTAAGCTTTTGCATCTTCTGCCTGATAGAAGAGTTTGGAACAGACTACAACTGAGATGGGAGGTGTCCTTTATTATGTTGGTTGCCTTTCTGAGGCAACAGGAAGTATAGATAGAGTCAGTGGATGGAAAGTTGGCTTGTGTGATGGACTGGACTGTGTTCACAATTCTCTGTAGTTTCTTACAGTCCTGAACACAGAGTTGCATTCTGATAGAATGTTTCCTATGGTGTATCTGCAAAAAATTGGTAAGAGTCTTTATCGATATGCCGAATTTCCTTAGCCTCCTGAGGAAGTAGAGGTGTTGTCGTGCTTTCTTGACCATCGTTTCAAGGTGGGTGGACCAGGACAGATTGTTGGTGATTGTCGCTCCTAGGAACTTGACACTCTTGACCATTTCCACCTCAGCTCCATTGATGTAGACAGGGGTATGCCCTACACCTCGCTTCCTGAAGTCAATGACTGGCTCTTTTGTTTTGCTGACGTTGAGGGGAGGTTGTTATCCTTACAACACGCCTCCAAGCACTCTATCTCTTTCCTGTATTCTGTCTCATTGTTTGAGTTCCAGCCTACAACTATGATGTCGTAGCAAACTTGTAGATGGAGTTCGGGTGAAACTTGGCCACACAGTCATGAGTGTACAGGGAGTCTGATAAGGGGCTGAGTACGCAGCCTTGCGGGGTGCCGGAGTCGAGATTTGTCGTGGAGGAGGTGCTGTTGCCTTTTTTCACTGATTGCAGTCAATCCCTTAAATGTATAGTTTTCCAGATATTCTGTGCTACACCTTATGCATACTTCCAGCCTACAGTGGATAAATTAACATATAATGTCAAATAGTGCAGCAGCTGTTTGAATAGATGTGCGATTCATTTGCATTGCTGTATCTCCATATCTAATAGACTAAACATTATGTCACATATCAAAGCTGTTGGCCGCTATGTCAGTCAAAAGAGAGCCATATGATATTTTTATCACATTTTTTGGTCATTAAGTAATTAAAGTTAGCAATTCAAGCTTTATGATATGCATTTTCAACAGTATTTGCTGGTTAGAGATCAAAACTGACGGCAGTAAATAATTTTCTGCTTGCTAAACCAGGAACGCTGAGACTTTAGTGACCTGAATTCAGGGCTTACCTAGGATTCCTGTCTAGTAAAACTTGCACATGACCTCACCAGTGTTAATTGGTCAATTGCAACCTTATAGCTTGAGTTACTTAAAGGTATTAAAATACTTGGGATTTTTTTTACCCCAAGTAAAAACATATCATATAAGTACCAGGAAAACAGTTCAATGCGAAAAATATAAGCTGACCATCTGGAAGACCAGTCTGTCCAATCCTGATATTATTTTGATTGACCACAATTCACTTCCAAGATCAGTTTTAGGATCAGACCAATTTTTTGCAGAGTGGGCAACTGAGAAGAATCGAACTTAATCAGGTACGTTCAAGGCTTTCCGTGGTTGATGGGCACCTCAGCGCTGGAGTTTTACTTTAAATTTGAACATTTAGATATTTGCTGCAGAGTGCCTTTAAGGAGCTGGTTTAATTTGATTTTCTTGATGTTAACATCACGTAAAAGAGTGGCTCTCACCATCTAATTGCAACTTTATCTTGTGAGATGTAGCATGAGAGTGCGTTGGGGCCTGGTTGACATATAATTCAAGAGGGTATTGAATTATTATTTAATAGAAATAATGTGCAACGATGCAGAGAAACTGGAGCGTGGCAACTGGTATTGATGTTGTCTTGAAAATCTGGTACAGGCACAGTGGGCCAAATGATCTCCATCTGAACTATAATGCTTCTGTAATTTGGTGATAAAGATTGTTTCATTGGACACTGGCTATGAACCATGGGTGGCTTATAGTTGGCTGCTACCAAGCCTCGTATCTAGATGTTTTAAATCAACTTGTTCAGACATGTCATGACACGCTTCCATATAGAAATTTTATAGGAACTTTACAGCGTAACACTCAAACTGTTAAGGTACAATATTTGAGATTGATTGCACCGATTGCACATACTCATCGAAAGCGATGAGACACCGTATATCTCACATCTGCATCTAATGGATAATTATGAGGAGTTGATTATGGCTTGTGAAGGACTATCCTGAAGATGGACAAAAAACAGAGCTGCAGGACAAGAATATACTGAAGGTGTTTTTTTTTCACTCATGGGACATAGGCATTGCTGGCTGAGCCAGCATTTATTGCTCATCCATAGTTGCCTTTGAGAAAGTGATGGTGAGCTTCCATCTTGAACCATTGCAGTCTACCTGCTGTGGATAGACCCACAATCCATTAGAGAGGAAATTTGACCCAGCTAAAGGAATGGTAATATATTTCCAAGTCATGATGGTGAGTGACTTGGAGGGGAATTTGAAAGTAGTGGATGCCCTTTTCCAGTAGAATCATAGAGTCATTGAGCCATACAGCACGGAAACAGACCCTTTGGTCCAACCAATTCATGCTGAACATAATCCCAAACTAAAATAGTCTCACCTGCCTGGTACTGGCCCATATCCCTCCAAACCTTTCCTATATATCCAAATGTCTTTTAAACTTTGTAATTGTATCCGCATCCACTACTTCATCAGGAAGTTCATTCTACACGCAAATCACCCTCTGTGTGAAAAATTTGCCTCTTATGTCTTTCTTAAATCTCTCTCCTGTTACCTTAAAAATGTGCCCCTAGTCTTGAAATCCCCCATCCAAGGGAAGAGACAACTACTATTAACTCTATCTACACCTCTCATTATTTTATAAACTTCTGTCAGGTTGTTTCTCAACCTCCTACGCTCCAGTGAAAAAGGTCCCAGCCAACGCAGCCTTTTTTTAAAACTCAAAACCTTCCATACCCAGCAACTTCCTGTTAAATCTCTTTTGAACCCAGACCAGCTTGATAATATCCTTCCTGTAGCTGGGCGGCCAGAACTGGACACAGTATTCCAGAAGAGGCCTCACCAATGCCCTGTACAACCTCAGTGTGACTTCCCAACTCTATACTCAAAGGACTGAGCAATGAAGTCAAGCATGCTAAATGCCTCTTTAACCACCCTTTCTATATGTGACACAAACGTCAAAGAATTATGTACTTGCACCCGAGGTCCCTCTATTCTACAGCACTAACCAAGGCCCTACCATTAATTGTATAAGCCCTACCCTTGTTTGTTGTACCAAGATGCAATACCTCACATTTATCCAGATTGAACTCCATCTGCCATTTTTCAGCCCATTTACCCATTTAATCAAGATCCTTCTATAATCTTAGAAAACTTTCTTCACTGCCTACTATGCAACCAATTTTGGTGTCGTCCACAAACTTACTAACCATGCCTTCTATTTTCTCATCCAAACCATTTGTATAAATGTCAAACAAAAGACGACCCACAACCGATCCCTGTGGAACACTGCTGGTCACAGGCCCCCAGTACAAAAAGCAACCCTCCACTATTACTGAGATAACAAGGTGTAGAGCTGGATGAACACAGCAGGCCAAGCAGCATCAGAGGAGCAGGAAAGCTGACGTTTCAGGTCTCGACCCTTCTTCAGAAAACCCTCCACTATTACTGTCTGTCTCCTGCCATTTAAGGCGATTATGTATCCAATTGGCAAGCTCACCATGAATCCCATGTGACCTAACTTTACTAATTAGTCTACCATGCAGAACCTTGTCAAAGGCTTTACAGAAATCCAAATGAACAACGTCTACTGCTGTTGCCATCATCAATCTTTTTGATAACTTCCTCAAAAAACTAAATCAAGTTTGTGAAGCACGATTTTCCTCGCACAAAACCATGCTGAGTATCCCTAATCAATTTTTGCTTCTAAATGTCCATAAATCCTATCTTTTATAATCACCTCCAACAATTTATCCACAACCAAAATCAGACTCACAGGTCTATACTTCCCCGGTTTCTCCTCACAACCTTTCTTAAACAAAGGTACAACATTAGCCACCTTCCAGTCATCAGGCACCCCATCCATAGTTATAGATGATGCAAATATTTCTGCAATGGGTCTCATAATTTCCTCCCTTACTTCCCACAACGTTCTGGGATACATTAGATCAGGTCCCGGAGATTTACCCACCTTTATATTCTTTAAGACCTCCCAAACCTCCTTTTCTGTAATGTGAACTGTTTTTAAAACATTAACGTTTATTTCTCTGCATTCTCTAAACCCATTTCTTTCTCCACAGTAAAAACTGATGCAAAATATTCATTTAGTATCTTTCCCACCTCCTACGGTCCAACACAAAGATGACCTCCTTGATCTTTAAGAGGCCCTGTGGTCTCTCTAGTTACCTTGTTGCTCTTAATGTGTTTGTAGAATCTCTTTGGATTATCCTTAACCTTATCTGTCAATGCCATCTCATATCCCCTTATTGCCTTCCTGATTTCTTTCTCAAGAATGCCCTATATTCTTCATATTGATTAAGAGATCAATTAAATCACATTGTCTATATGTAAAATAAGATTCTGTTTTATTCTTGACTAGAAACTCCATATCTTTATTCATCCATTGTTCCTTAATCTTACCAGCCCTACCCTTCACTCTAACAGGAACAAAATGCCTCTGAACTCTCATCATCACACTCTTGAAACCCTCCCACTTGTCAGATTTCCTTTTATCTGCGAACAGTCTACTCCAATCAACTTTTGAAAGTTCTTGTCTCATCATTAAAAATTGCCTTACTCTAATTAAAAACTTTAGCTTTTTTGGAAGACGCATTTTTTTCCATAACCATTTTGAAACTGAAAGAATTATGATGTCTAGACCCAAAGTGTTCCCCCACTTTTATTTCAATCACTTGGCCTGCCTTGTTGCCCAAAAGGTCTAGTTTTGCTCCTTCTCTAGTAGGAGCATCCACATGTTGATAAAGAAAATTTTCTTGAACACATTTAACAAATTCTTCACCATCCAAACCTTTAACACTATGGTAACCCCAGTCAATGTTTGGAAAATTAAAATCCCCCATTATTACAACCTTAATAGGCTTACATATATCTGAGATCTCCCTACATATTTGTTTCTCAATTTTCCTCCTACTATTGGGAGGCCTATAGTACAATCCCATCAAAGTGATCTTTCCTTTCTTATTTGTAATTTCTACCGATACACTTTCACTGGACGATCTTTCAGAAATATCTTCCCTTGTTACAGCAATAGTGTATTCCTTAATCAGAAACGCTACACCGCCTCCTTTCTTGCCTCCTTTTCTATCCTTCCTATAGTGTCTATAACCTGGAACATTGAGCTACCAGTCTTGTCCATCTTTCAGCCATCTTTCTGTAATAGCTATGACGTCCCAATCCCATGTTCTTAAACATGCCCTGATTCATCAGCCTTATCTGTAAGACCCCCTGCATTGAAATAAATGCACTTGAGTTCTTCAAAGTTACTATATATTCTGGCTGTGTCTTGTCTTTCTTTTCTAATTGACGTGCTCTCCTCACATTCAAAACCTTCCCCATCAGTCCTTCTATTTATATTGCTACTTAGAATTCCTCCACTCCCCCTCTCTGTCAGTATAAAGTCTCCCTCAATGGGAATGAACAAATCTCCCTCCTAAGATATTGGTCCCTTTCCAGTTTAGGCCATCCTTTTTAAATAGTTCTTTTTTTAATCCCAAAAGACATACCAATTGTCCAAAAACCTGAATCCCTGAACAATACACCAGCTCTTCAGCCATTGATTTATCACCTTTAACCTTTTGGTCCTTCCCTCATTTGTATTTGGCATTGGAAGTAAAGCAGAAATTACTACTTTCAAGGTTCTATTTTTTAACCTTCTTTCTAGCTTCTTAAATTCACTTTGTACTTATTTAATCTTTTCCCTAAAAATGTCATTCCTGCCAATGTGTACCATAATTTCTGGCTTCTCAACCTCACCTTTAATAATATGTTTGAAATGTTTAGAGACATCCTTATTCCTAGAACCAGGAAAGCAACAAACCATCCTAAATTCACACTCACTGCCACAGAATCTCCTGTCTATGCCCCTGTCATGAGAGTCCACTATTACAATAATTCTATTAAATCTTCTCAAATGCTACCGAACAAAAGATTCATTCCAAGTGTCTAATAACTGACTGGCCCTTCCATTTTACTCAGAGAGACTGTCCTCTTCTACAGTTCCAAAAACTGAATATCTATTTGATAGAGGAATAGCCACCAGAGACTTTTGAACTACCTTCTTACCTTTCCCAACAGTCATCCATCTATCTGACTGTTCCTGCTGCGTAATAACTTTTCTAAATCTACTAGCCATCTCACTCTGTCCCTCATATATGCCCTCAATAATATTAAGCCTAAAAAAATTTCAATAACACACATGTATATAAAATAAACTACCTTTCATTACCTACAGAAAATAATGTTAAAATGAGAAAAATTTAAAAAATATATAAAATCAACCACTTAGTTGATTAACTGAATAAAAAACGACTCCTCTTCAATAAATTCCTCGAAGAGAAAAAAAATCTTCTCCAGAGCCGACCGCATGTAGGACTCTCCAGAACGAAAACACAACTCCTTACTTTACAAAAAACAGTTCAGTTTTTCAAAAAAACACCCTTGGCACTGCAAAAAAGACTCTCTTAAAAACCTTTTCAATGTGAAAAAAGTCCTCTAAAACACAGGTTGGTGTTGATTGTGTCTTAGGAAGGTGCTGTCTAATAAACTTAGGTGAATTATTCCGCTGCATTTTATAGATGGTACACATTGCTACTGTACACATGTGAGATAGCTTAGGAGCAACTGTTCCCAATCTCTGGGAAGTCTCTGAATTAGAGACACATAGTCACAAAATTGGTCACAGCCTTTCCAGGTGTGAAATTAGGAAATACCTCTTCACACAAAGGATGGTGGGTGTTTGGAACTCTCGTCTGCAAAGCCCATCGATCATGATTCAATTGTTAGTTTTGATTCTGGGGTTGATAGATTATTGCTGATCAATAGCATTAAGGAATGCTCCTAATCTAACTCATCTGTTCCCTCAACATTTTCAAAAACTTGGAGAGAAAGCAAACTTTCGGGTCCAGTGACCCTTCTTCAGAACTGATTGTAGCTAAGATAAGGTTGGTATATATGCTGAAGATGGGGTGAGGAGAAGGGGGGAGTAAACAATAGGTGGAGATGGAGCATGGAGAGTTGGCCATTACCCATTCTTTTGCCTAACTTTCTCTCCACAGATAGTGGCAGATTTGCTGAGTTTCTCCAGCAATTTCTGTTTTCAAACCTTATTGGGTTTACTCATGTCCGTTGGGGAAGGATAGCTGGCATGCCTACCCAGTCTGACGTACATGTGACTCCAAAACCACAACAATGTGGTTGCTTCTTAATGGTCCTCTGAAATGGCCTAGCATCCCATTCAATTCAAGGAGGTTTAGGAATGAGCTACTAATGCTGGCTCTGTCAGCATCATCTGCTTTCCACGAAAGAATTAAAAAATGTTCCAAATCATATATATATCACAAATGATGGAAAATTGGTTGATTTCTGAGAACCTTTTAAGGGAACAGACAATTCAAAGACAAAATATTAATTGGTCTCCTAGCATTGCTTTTAAAAAAGCCTTGCAATTTCCACTATAATGAGGTGCTATAATTTCATTTTGGTATTCCTAATACCTAATTCCTAATTCTGCTTTTTTAATACCTGCCCCTGTTTTCTTTGTGGCTGAATATTTTCTCGAGTGAAATACCCCTTTGTAGACTAGATTCCCTGTTTCCTCATTGATACTTCAGTTTATCTTGAACCCTAATGTCTTTTACCTGGGAACATACCATCTCCTGGGAGCATCTTTGTCCTTCAGCAGTAATTTAAAACAAACCAGTTTTCCTCTGTATCACAGTTTTTGCTCCCCAGCACACTTTTATTCTAAAACTACCTTGTGAAACCTGAACCCTCTGAAATTAAGCTCTTGTCAAAAAAACATCAGTTGTGTTTATTATTTTGCCTCTGCATCTGAAATCGTGATTATATAGGTACTTCTCCCACGTACAGATCAGTTGACATCGCCAGCACACAAATAAACACTAAATCAAATAATTCCCACCTCTGGTGTTTACCTAATACCTTGAGAGGCAGAGAGACAGTCATCAGCAAGATCTAATTTAAGCGCTGATTACATCTGAAAATTTACTGGAAGCAAAAGACCATCATTCCAGCTTTAATTCCAATAGTTCTAATATCAAGTTCAAAATATTTCAGAAAGCTTCCTCATTATGCTTACATGGTTGCCGTCTGTGAACAATCAATCATTCCTTGTAATTGAAGTTAGTGAACTTGTTGTTGTTACTTACATCAGCTGCCCAGCATTAGTGGGACTTTGTAATGAATTTCTGTATTGTTGTTACAAGTCATTTAAAAGGTACTTACTATATTTTAAGTTCATCTTTTAGTTCTTGATTCAAGTGGACCCCCATCCTTCCTGAAAAAGTTATATATGCCAGGGAATATCTTCCAGTTACCAATAACAGTGGTCCACAGACCTCTGTGTCAGTACATTGTAAATCAATGGACTGATTTTCAGGGATAGTAGGAACTGCAGATGCTGGAGAATTCGAGACAACAAGGTGCAGAGCTGGATGAACACAGCAGGCCAAGCAGCATCATAGGAGCAGAAAGGCTGACGTTTCGGGCCTAGACCCTTCATCAGAAATGGGGGAGGGGAAGGGGGTTCTGAAATAAATAGGGAGAGAGGGGGAGGCAGATAGAAGATGGATAGAGGAGAAGATAGGTGGAGAGGAAACAGACAGGTCGAAGAGGCGGGGATGGAGCCAGTAAAGGTGAGCGTAGGTGGGGAGTTAGGGAGGGGATAGGTCAGTCCAGGGAGGACGGACAGGTCAAGGGGGCGGGATGAGGTTGGTCGGTAGGAGATGGAGGTGCGGCTTGAGGTGGGAGGAGGGGATAGGTGGGAGGAAGAACAGGTTAGGGAGGCAGGGACGAGCTGGACTGGTTTTGGGATGCGGTAGGGGGAGGGGAGATTTTGAAACTTGTGAAATCCACATTGATACCATTGGGCTGCAGGGTTCCCAAGCAGAATATGAGTTGCTGTTCCTGCAACCTTCGGGTGGCAACGTCGTGGCACTGCAGGAGGCCCAGGATGGACATGTTGTCTGAGGAATGGGAGAGGGAGTTGAAATGGTTCGCGACTGGGAGGTGCAATTGTTTATTGCGAACCGAACGTAGGTGTTCTGCAAAGCAGAACCCGAGCCTCCGCTTGGTTTCCCCGATGTAGAGGAAGCCACAATGGCCTGCTGCTTGGCCTGCTGTGTTCATCCAGCTCTACACCTTGTTCTGATTTTCAGTGGATCCCCATAATAATCGGAAGAGTAGTGGATAACCACAGGAAGTGTTCCTGACAGTGAAAGAGTTTCAGACATCTTGGAGTGGGAATGAATTGCAGTCATCACATAAGGAAAGGAGTGTAGGATCCCAAAGGGTGATTGGAATGAAAGGCCTTCTGGTAGCTTCATTTCCTCTACCTGTTGCACTTCTTTCTTGAATATACTCCTCCATAATTCCCTGTAAACTCAAGTTTGGCACTGGTTATCCTTTAATTTCTGCAGCCTCAGCATTTGACACTGGAATCAACATCAGTGAATTGATTTACAATGCCAGTGAGTATTATATTAATCAGGTACAACATTTGTCAGTGGCTGAGTGCCAATTCTGGTGAGTTTCATCAACGGTTTCTCTCCATGAGTCCTGGTGGGTTTTCTCACACTATTCTCTGCAGTCCACTTCAATAGCCATACCCCAGACCTCAGTGGTGCCTCTGTTGTGCTATCTACCCTGTCGCCAGCAGGGGAACAACTGGCCAAGCTGGAACCTCCCGGGATTCCCAGCACCAGTGCAGTTTGAAAAGCCCAGCTATGAGCCATATTAAATACTGCCAGCCAGTGCAACTAGTGGGAGAGGGAACCAAAAAGAATTGCTTCTCAGGGCACATAGGTGACATGGCTGACCATTCGTTGCAAACACAAGTGCACATTTGTAAATGTATTGCTGTTTAAGAATAAAGCTACGCAACTAATCACCCTTAGCATCATCTTATCTTGGAACCCTGTCTAAGGGAATGCTCCTCTTCCCTTAACCCCAAGTGCAGTAAACGTCTTTTCATTGTTCAGTGTGGTGCCTTCACATACTGGAAAACCTTCAAATGGTTGAAGTCATTCACTTTTATTCAGCAACAAAAAAAGCAAAGAAAGTGAAAAGCTGAGAAAGTGAAAGTGCATTTGCTTTTCTGACAGAGAGGGACTGCATGCCTTTTGAGCAGCAACAGCAGTCAATGAGAGAGCAGCACACCCAGCTCACATCTATTGGAACCGCTGCCAATCATATCCTATCAGGCTTGTTGTGCTCAATGCTGTAGAGCTCTGTGATGTTCCTCCTGCTCAGTGTCCTCCTCTTCCTCCTGGAAGAATGCTGTTGCTCTCTCAGCTCTTCCTCTTACTTGGCATCTCCTCTTTATCAGTCACAGTTATTTAGAGCAGCTTGCAAGGATTATGTGGATATCCCTAGGCCTGACAGAGGGCTACTCCTCTTAGACTTTGAGAAAAGGCCATTTGTATTATGCACATGCGGTGTGTTTGCCATATACATTGCTGACACATGCTGCAGGTGTGACATTGATGCAGCATGTTCCCCATCTTGACTGCTGATCGCTGACAACCTTGACAAGCTTCCTGGCTTTGTGCCTAAACTAAAAAGTAAGGTAAAACAGAAATACTATGATTATTTTAATCCCTGGAAGAGGAACCAAAGTGTGAAAAGATAAGGCATGGATTCTATGAGCATCCATGTAGGCAAAAATAAGTGAATACCAGGGGAGCAAGCTGGTAGCCTTGAGATGTACCCTGATCCAAACCATGAGATGGTGCATGTCCCTGCGTACAAAGTGTCCTTGCAGCAGTATTCCAATGAAAGGTGTTATGGCTTACCGAAGTGCAGCACTGAAATGCAAAACTCTATTGCATTTAGGTCAGAGATGTTTCACAACGATGCGATGAGGCTGGTATGTCTCCAAAACTAACATCCGTGTATGGTGGGTGCAGGTAATTGCTGCCCTTGGAGCATGCCCTGAGGTACTAGTGACTGCTGTCGAAGGTAGTGGGCTGAAGGAGCAAACAGTGAGCTGCAGTCACCAGGTGCCCTCTCTGACTTTCGCATTGGAAATTACCACCATCTGGTTTCTATCTGGTATGTGGGAGAATAAAGAGAGGCATATCAATGAGGTGAGATTTGGTACTAATGGAATACAAATACATGCAAATGTGCTTCTCGCTACTCACTAGTGAGATTCTTGTCTCATTGTTCAAAACTTCATTAGAGAATCAGCCATATTTTCCCAACAGACTCACCAAAGCCCACATCGTTTAGGAGTGCAGAGATGCCTGTGTCACGATTTTGAAGTTGTCATTTTTATTTTTAAATCTGTCCATGACCCCATCCCCAGTATCTCTAAATTAATCCAGTCCTTCAGCACTTCAAGATATCTGTGTACATCTAATTTGGCGTCTTGAGCATCCCAATTTTAATCACGCCATCAGTGGTAGACAGGCTTTGAGTTACCCAAGCTGTAAGTTCTAAAACCCTCTGCCTGTTCCTCTCAGCCTCCATACTTCACATATCTTCTTTAAAGCCCTCATTAAAACTTATCTTCTTCACCACAGCTTTTGATCATCTGATCTCATATCAACTTATGTATTATGGTATAATATTATTGTTTAATAATGCTTCTGTGAGGCACTTTTGGATGTTATATTTTTTAACACCTTTAATATAATCCCATCCTTTCATAGCTCAGTTGGTTGGGCAGCTGTTTTGCAATGCAGAGTGATGCCAACAGTGCGGGTTCATTTCCCAAACCTGCTGAGCTTACTATTCAGGTCACACCTACTCAACCTCATCCCTTACCTGAGGTGTGGTGACCCTCAGGATAAGCCACCACCAGTTGTCTCTCTGTAATGGGAGAGCAGCCCTATGATCAGGTAGAACTGTGGCAATTTACCTTTATTCCTCAACAGAAATGATCATTTCTGAGCTAATTAGCCCCCATTAATGTAATGAAAGTTGTTAGTGTTTTATCATTCATGCTAACATAAAGTGGTGATAATTGCCTCACTTTCTCCCTATCAAATCCTTTAATCTTGCACTTGTATCTTTCAACTCAGCTCTCGAAAACTCCCTTAACTGGAGGACCTCTTCCCACAATATCCTCCCATTATGTCAGGATGGTGCTTCGATGAGCAAGGCACAACTACTTACTTTCCTTCCTTTCCTTCCAATTTATCTTGGTGTGTTTGAAGATTGTAACTTTTTGGATTTGTGATTAGTTTTTGGAGGGACAGCAGATCAAAGGTACTGTTGTGAAGCTACAGACTGTTATTAAAATCTGTGCATAGCTATCTCAAGCATTTAGAATTTGATTATCATAGAAATAAGTGATTTAGGTGTCGCTATGGGAGGTGGAGGCAGTAAAGTAGCAGTAGAACTGCAGAAGAAGATATCCAAGTCCATCACATATTTGAAATCTGCCATTTACTTTGGATGTTTAGCTATTTCTGTTTTTAAGAGACAGACGTTAAGCGTGTTTTAACTTCCCCCTTCACCAGCAGAATGTTGAAGGCATACACGCTGAAAAGAAGGAGTCTTCTTTCACAGCGATCTTGCAAGTAGTCATGACTGAGAGTACAATCAGGCCTAGCTACTTCTGTCCTGAGCAACTTGGTTTGATCACTGTAAATGTTAGCAATGAAGGAAATGAAGCCTTATCCACCGATTACAGATTGCCTCTCTAAAACGAAGCTGCAGTTCTAATGTCACTTCAGATAGCATACAAAAGGTGCAAGGTGTCTAAGGTTAGGAATTAAATCATTCGGGGCAGTTGAGAAATGCTGGAGAAGCTGAGTACTTGTGGAGAAGAATGCTCAAGAAGGGTCGATTGACCTGAACTGTAAATTTCTGCTTTCTATCCACAGATACAGTCAGACCTGCAGAGTTTCTCAGCATTTTCTGATTTTGTTTCAGATTTCTAGCATCTGCAGTTTCTTTATTTTATTGACACTTAGGAAAGTTAGAAGGAACTACAGAGTAGTAAACATCGGTGGGAGTAGTTTGCAGAGCCCCTAAGTATCATGTTGTTGGATTCAGTATCAATCATTAAATAATGGGAGCTTATAACAAGGATTGTGCAATAATCATGGGGTGACTTTAATCTTTACATGAGACTGGACAGTTTAAATTAGCAAAGATAATCTGGAGTGAATGGAACGCACTTGGGACAGTGTCCTGGACATGATTGATCAGTAATGTTATATTAAAGGCTGCTAGGAAGGGAGTAAACAAAATACGATAGAATTTCTCATTAGGTTTGAAAGAGACATACTTATGTATTAAACGAGAGTCTTAAGTAAAGCTAGTTTCATCATTATAGAAATGAATTGGCTAGAAAAGGCTTATAATAATGAGAAGAATAATAGTGCAGGTATATTTCTGAGCATTGGACATCCAGCCAAGGATGACCAAAATATTAATAAATAGTGGGAAAATGGAATGAGAGTAAACTGGTAAAGAAGGTGGAAACAGTCTGTAAGAGCTTCTAAAAGTATAGGTTTATAAAAAGTAGAATAGCTGAAATTAATATGTATTCCTTAGAGGCCAAAGCAGGAAAAGCGACACACTAAAAGGCCTTGGCAGGGTAGATGATGAGAGATTGTTTCCCAGAGTTGTTAAGAATTTACAACTGAAGGACATAGTCCTAAAATAAAGAATTTTCATTTCAGAGTTATATAGAAATGAATTTCTTCACACAGAGGATTATAAAATTTTGGAATGTGGAAACTTTGTGGGATGGTCAGTCATTGAGAATATTCAAGGCTGTGGCAGATACATTTTTGGACTCCAGAGGATTAAGGGATTAGGCAGGAAAGTGGAGTTGAGGTCTTTGACAGCCGTGGCTTTATGTAATGGTGCATAGGCCTGTGGAGCTATGTGGCCTAGTCCTGTATATATTGTAATGTTCTGTCACTAGGCTCATTTACTTCCACACTGATATTACCATTTATTTTCCAATCTTCCTAACACCTAATGATTCCACTCAAACTCTTCATCCACTTCTACTATCTAATCATATTTCAGTTTCTAAAGATTCACTCATGATCAAATATAGAAGCAACAGCTTCTTTGGCTTTAGTAATCACTGTTTAAAATAAATATATCAAAATAAATGAACAAACAATTGCTGGGTTAGCTGAAAAAAGTAAAATATGATTACATTTATTTACATTTGGCACACAACCATTTGATAGTGTGAACAGGACATTCAAATTTAGTAGTTTATGCATGATAAGGATCAATAAAACAAACTTGTACCATGTTCATCAACCAACAATACCCCTCCCCAAAGTGGAGTCACTTCCATATTTTCATTTAAACTGCAAGTATCTTCTCTCTTCTGTTCAATAACAAGTGCTACATTCTAAATTTTCATCAATTATGTAGATGTGCATTTCAATACACAAGAATTTTGTTCCAATGTTCACCATATACTCTTGGTGACTGCAAAATCCACATACGTTCCGAAAACTAAACTATACACGTAATATTTTTTCCTTTCTTTTCCAAGTGTTCCAACTTAAAATGAGTGTTATTGATATCAGTTTTGTTTTCAGTTTTGTCTGATTCTTCGCATTCTTCACCCAAACATTCTGAAAGGCATGATGGCTGAATACCCTGCATCTCCCAATGTGATATCATTTCATAATCCAATGGTATGCTGATCTTCTGCATATTATGGGAGAAATGCCAGAAGCAAGAAAAGTTTGTAAAAGCAAAAAATTGAGAGCTTTTAAAACTGAGTCATTTTATTTCTTTATAACAAGCTGTCAACTGAACGTGAGGTTGACCTAGTTCTGACAGTTTCTGCTGGTAATGACAGCAGCTGCAGGAACAAGATGCAATGGAAGCACATCCGTCATGTAGGCTGAAAATAATATTCTCATACATGTTACTGTCATCAACCTATAAATTTCGGGTGCTTTAGAATGTTTTTAAAATTTCCATTGCCCTCTGACCAATGACTGTAGTGTCTCCTTTGAAGCAAGCCATCAGATGTCGTAATCATAGCCTGATAGCAGCTCCTTCCTTTGTAGTAGCTGAGAACACATTCAACTACGGTAGAAAGTATGGGTTAGACTACAAGTCTGAACTGCCAAGTATGCTGTCCATCCTGTATACTACACTGGTGCGTATATTTGTTGATCCATTGCAGATATTAGCTTTTCAATCTTTAAACTATTTATCATTTTTGTTTCTTCATAAACAGTTAATTTACTTATCCAAGTAATGGGTTTATGAGCAGTCTAAATTGTCGGAACATAAGATGAATGGTAATTCCAATTGTTGAGATGAATGCAAAATGTAATGTTGCATTTGGCATGACAAATGAGAGTCACATGAAGTATCTATGACTAAAGAAGTATTAAATAAGGTTAAGGTGACAAACAAATGAAATTGAACTGTGAGCGACAGAATGATAAATTCACTAGTACATGAAGCTTTATTATCTACATTCCTGCAGAATTTGCATTGTATTTTAAATAGGTATTTATTATTCAATGTTATTTTTATTAAGTGGAATAAAAATCTAACTACGGATAGTCATTTGCACCTTAGTCACAAATGTTTTGATCTTTTATATATACTCAGTTGCTGCCAAAGTTATATTGTTGACATTTGATATTATTCAATATCATTTGTCTATCATTTAAATAAGCATGCTGTGATAAATCCTTTGTACTCATATGTAATGGTTATTTGATGGTTGTTTGAAAAGGCATAATGTGCAGAGTTGCAGGGAGAAGACAGGAGAATGGCACTAAGTGGGGTTAGTGCTCATTCAGAGAGCAGGTCCACCAAGAGGGGCCAGATGGCCTCTGCAATACTGTGATTTTAAAGATTATCCAAGGGTGAGAGGAATCTCAGTGGTGGGAAGAAGATTTATCTTCTCATTCGTGGTCAGCTTGTGTATCACTTGTTTCTCAGTATAAAATACTCAATTGCTAATCTATAAGCAAAGTAGTTCTCTTTGCAAAATAAGAGAGAATTTTATCAAGCAAGTTTTTGGTCATTTTGTTTATCCAGTGGAAATTGATATTTTTGGTTGCAACGTAAAATGAAATAATCAACAAAATTAATTTTCTATAAAGCATTTAAAGGGATTGTTTAAACCTATGATGAGTCTTTTTGAACTGTTGTGTAGCTTGTATCCTTTAATGTTTATTAGCTCTTTGAGTGAACCAGCAAATAGTACACACGTTTCGGTATCATTTTCAACATGTTAATGTCAACTCAAGGTTACTTATCCTAAGTAGCAGAGTTTTCTCTTGTCAGACTTGGACCTATAGAGGGAACAATACCTTATATTGAGTGGAACCTTACTGTCATCAAGAGTCTTTTATTTAAAAATATTTAGTCCTACAAAGTTAAGAAGCTTCTTTCTGAAATTCATGTAATTAACTGTAAACCTTTCCTAATTTTTTCCCTACTGCTGGGAACTAGCAGACTCGTGCAGCATGGTTGTTTTTAATCCCGCTCTGTTTATACATTGTAGATTTGTATTCATTATAAAGTGACAGGAATGAGATATGATGCTGTCTTGCTTCGCATC
This sequence comes from Rhincodon typus, assembly GCF_021869965.1. Lineage (NCBI taxonomy): Eukaryota > Metazoa > Chordata > Chondrichthyes > Orectolobiformes > Rhincodontidae > Rhincodon > Rhincodon typus. The sequence goes on from NC_063339.1 coordinate 25,874,822, forward strand.
CACTGTCAGCACTAGGCATTCTTGCATCTGCAGTAATGCAGACGCAATTTAATACAAATTCATATCCAGTACTTCAATAGTGAACCTAGTCATTTTACAGTGGTGAAAGAATTTGGGATTAGCTCCGTCCCATGCTAGCACCTGCGCAGAGGAAACGGTTTGGGTCAGGGTTCCTGAAGCTTCATTTTCCTTTTCACTAGCTACAACATGATGAGTGAGAGGACAGTTCATTTCATTTAATATTGTCACTAGGGCAAGCCATAAGGTAAACCCCTCAGCAAGGAAGCATCTTGCTTACACATGCTGATTAGTACTCATGCAGCTCAAGTGCAGTGCAAACTGACATATATGAGACGGGATAAAGACAGAAGATGCTTAGTAGGTCTGACAGCGGTGAAGAACGATGCAAAGTTCAGGTGAATGACCTTTCATCTAAACCAATGGGAGTCCTTAATCTGAAACATTACTTCTGCACCTGTCTTCACAGATACTACCTAACCAGTTGAGAATTTCCAACATTTACAGGTTGTATTTCAGATTTCCAGCATCCAAGGCATTTTGTTTGTAGGTTAAGGGCACTGTGTCCTTTAAAGGAGAAGTGCAAGCCATCTAAACCATAGTTTATTTAGAGGAGCTGGATAAGCAGCAAAGATATGACAGCCTTGCAGGATAGGATGCTGAAGTTCATGGAAAATGTCTGGCCGGAAAGTTGAATCTTGGAGAAATTGCACTATGTATTTTTTTGGGATGTTGGAATTTTGGATGGAATGTATCTCCACTGATCTCACAAGCCCTGCAATTTTTTAAGTTGTCTTGAGATGGGACTTCAGCCCACAATCAGGTGGTATAGACCTCCCACCTGAAAGAGGTGCCCACCATTCAGATTCAACCCAGCAGCTCTGTAGTTCCAACAATGCCAGCAAGATTGGGGTGGCAAGCAGTGCCTAAATTTGAAGTTCTGGAGCCAACTACTAGGCCAAGTCGCAAAGGTGAGGGAAGGAGGAGAGTGGGGCTCTTGACAGTGAGGCTAGGGTGAGGGAGCATCTACTGGGGGCAGAGCAATGTAGAAGAGGGCTCTTGATGGAGGCAATTACCCTCTTCCCATCTGAGACCTAAGCAAAGTGACCTGCTGGGCTTCTCCTTGCCCCTGATCTTCTCCTGTCGCCCTCAAAATTGGAGAACAGTGGGAGGCAGCATTTAGGGACCTCAGTTGTGGTGAGGGTGGCCCACACAGTGTGGGTGTGGAGAGTGGGACGACACCTGGAGAATTTTTTACCCTCCCCCCTGAAAGTCCACTGGAGGGGGTCAATTCTGCCTGTGTCAGTGTCAGGTTGAGAAAAATGTGAATAAGTGTTTTGACAGCAGTGAGGACTAAAGTAAGGATAGAGACAGAAGTAATTGTTTGGTGATCACTTTTGAGACTTTATTCTGAGTGAACTAGGATTCCAAGTTTTCACACAGGCTGTGTAAGTGCAGCCAGCAACAGAAGACTGAAGTTTATGGTCATGGACAAAAATGATGTCTTCATTCTTTTTTATGTTCAACTAAAAGCGGTTTTCACTCATCCATAATGTCAAGCAGGACTCCAGCAGGTAAATTGTTAGGTTAAAGGAAGCAGTGAATTGTTAGAGCAGGGTGTTATCAAAATGCGTTCATGCCTGCGAACCTCCAGCAATGGTTTCTCTTCCTACTCCTCACCAATAATCTCCCTCACTCTCCAAGAATTTAGTCTTGGATGCCTTTTCCTCTGCCTCCTCTAATAATCCTACAATGCCTGTGCATGACATCCTGAGGAAAACGCCTAGGTGAGCAAGAGGGAAGAACTAAAGCCTAGCCCCTTGGGGCACCATAGAGCTGAATATGAAGGAGCAGCAAGAGACACACTGTTAGAAATGCAGTGACAACAAGGTGCAGGGCTGGATGAACACAGCAGGCCAAGCAGCATCATAGGAGCAGAGAGGCTGACGTTTCGGGCCTAGACCCTTCATCAGAAAAGGGGGAGGGGAAGGGGGTTTTGAAATAAATAGGGAGAGAGTGGGAGGCGGATAGAAGAGGGATAGAGGAGAGGATAGGTGGAGAAGAAACAAACAGGTCGAAGAGGCGGGGATGGGGCCAGGAAAGGTGAGTGTAGGTAGGGAGTTAGGAAGGGGATAGGTCA
>NC_063339.1:25877379-25919799 GCF_021869965.1 Rhincodon typus
TGCAATCCGACCCCACCACCAAAGACATCTTTCCCTCCCCACCTTTATCTGCTTTCCGGAGGGACAACTCTCTCCGTGACTCCCTCGTCCGCTCCACACTCCCCTCCAGCTCCACCACACCCGGCACTTTTCCCTGCAACCGCAGGAAGTGCTACACCTGCCCCCATACCTCCTCCCTCACCCCCATCCCAGGCCCCAAGAAGACTTTCCACATCAAGCAGATGTTCACCTGCACATCTGCCAATGTGGTATACTGCATCCGCTGTACCCGGTGTGGCTTCCTCTACATCGGGGAAACCAAGCGGAGATTCGGGGACCGCTTTGCAGAACACCTACGCTCGGTTCGCAACAAACAACTGAACCTCCCAGTCGCGAACCATTTCAACTCCCCCTCCCATTCCTCAGACGACATGTCCATCCTGGGCCTCCTGCAGTGCCACAACGATGCCACCCGAAGGTTGCAGGAACAGCAACTCATATTCCGCTTGGGAATCCTGCAGCCCAATGGTATCAATGTGGATTTCACAAGTTTCAAAATCTCCCCTCCCCCCACCGCATCCCAAAACCAGTCCAGCTCGTCCCTGCCTCCCTAACCTGTTCTTCCTCCCACCTATCCCCTCCTCCCACCTCAAGCCGCACCTCCATCTCCTACCGACCAACCTCATCCCGCCCTCTTGACCTGTCCGTCCTCCCTGGACTGACCTATCCCCTTCCTAACTCCCTACCTACACTCACCTTTCCTGGCCCCATCCCCGCCTCTTCGACCTGTTTGTTTCTTCTCCACCTATCCTCTCCTCTATCCCTCTTCTATCCGCCTCCCACTCTCTCCCTATTTATTTCAAAACCCCCTTCCCCTCCCCCTTTTCTGATGAAGGGTCTAGGCCCGAAACGTCAGCCTCTCTGCTCCTATGATGCTGCTTGGCCTGCTGTGTTCATCCAGCCCTGCACCTTGTTGTCTCGGATTCTCCAGCATCTGCAGTTCCTACTATCTCTGGTTAGAAATGCAGTAGCTGGATTCAGGTAGTTAGGAACAGAATCAAGTAGGAACAAAATAGCAGAGGAGAGATTGACGGTGTGATCAATCGTTTTAAATGGAAAAAGACAGCAGTTGAATAGGACAAGGAGCAAAAACATACAATGGCCATTGTCACAAAGGATATCATGCTGTGAACCAGAGTGGCGTCAATGTTGTTTCCATGCTGAAGCATTCATTGAGGGGAAGGGAAAGATTTGGGAAAAATATATTGCTAAGAATTGTCCCTTTAAAATATGCTTGCTTTTATATTAAAAGGATTGCATTTCCTGGTAACAAGAATTCAGCAGCATTTCACTGCATGAGGTAACTTTCAAAATTCAGTCTCGAAAAGGATTTAGACACCGGTGTATTATGTTATGCCAGGTGGTGTTCACAGTGTGAAAAGAAGAAACTAACACAGTTAAGATAAAGCATTTAAAATCTGTCACTTTTATTTTACAGAGTGGAGGCTCAAGCTAGGATGGTTTATTAGCATCAGTAATCAAAGGACTTTTTTGTCAGCCTGTTGTGCCTAACTTTAACTCCGAGAGAAATCTTTCACAGAACCACACTGTCTTTTTTTCAATTTTCAGCTCAATCTCATTCTGGTGTCTCGGAATGAATCTATTAAATTAAGGGCTGCTGTTCCCAAAATCCTGTGCAGTATCTATTCTGGGCAATTCAATTTCACTACTTTCTTTTAACTCGTGCACCGTGAATATTCTTAAGAAGCTGGACTATATTTTTGACTGGAAATTCAGTTGGAATGTGGAAAATAATTTCACTTTGCAGAACTGTGGCATAGTCTTACATTCACATTTTATATTTTTAAAAAAGTAACATTCAGATTCAAATAACTACCTACATACTTTTCTTTCAAGGCTACTTTGTCCTAACTTTGTTGCAAGTAATTGCATTTCCTGTTTTATTAGCAAGTATCAAAAATAACTAATTTCCTCAACCTCAGAGGTAAGGTAAACCATGTAATTGAAAACCGTTTTTCCTTGACTTAAATTTTTGAAACATTGTTTTGTACCTGTAATCTTGTTTACATCAATAAATACATTCATTCAAATAGGTTTCTTGTGTGGCTAGTTATATAAGCCTTTTAAAAAGCATTAGCTGTGAAATTGTGGAAAATAGGATTTAAAGTACATAACTCTCAGTCCTGCAGTTGGAGACTAACAACATTCAAAGGCAATTGAATGCAAATAACATTTGGATGACTCATAACCAGTGTCTTTTCCTCTTCAATTATTTGTTGCTCAGTGATACTTTGTGCCAACAACTTTAACTCTTTGAGGTCCAGAAGTGTAGTTCTTCATCAAAATCCAAATTATAAATTTGTTCATTAAAGGACTGGAAAATAGTCTTCTACGTTCTATTAAATGTTTCTTTCTTCCTTCCTCGGCTGTGTGGTATTACATATTGCTTTGGCCAAGAGGGTGATCAAAGTGGCCATCTTCAATTTTTATTATTGCTACACCATAGCTTCTTTCTTATTAAAATGTTTTTCACAGGATATAGACGTTGCTGGCAAGGCCAGTATTTATTGTCCATTCTTGATTGCCCTTGAGATGTGGTGGTGAAGTTGCCTTCTTGAACCACTGCAGACGTCTGATCTGTAGGCACACACACATTGCACCAGGGAGGAGAAAGGGGGAAGGGGTGTGGGTCCAATGTTAGTGAAAGAACTGTGGGTGTGGATACTCTGGGCAGCACGGTGGCTCAGTGGTTAGCACTGCTGCCTCACCGCACTAGAGACACGTGTTCAATTCCAGATTTGGGTGACTGTGTGGAGTTTGTACATTCTCCCAGTGCCTAAATAGGTTTCTGCTGAGATATGGTGAGTGCTACAGTGCATCTTGTATGTAGTACACACTGCTGCCACTGTGTTTTGGTGGTGGAGAGAGTGAACATTTATGATGGTGGATGGGTTGTCAAACAAGCAGGCTGTTTTGTGCAAAATGATGTTGAGCTTAGATTCATAGAATCGCTATAGTGCTGAAAGAGACCATTTGGCCCATTGTGTCAACATGGACCCTCCAAAGAGCATCCCACCCCGTACCCTATCCTCATAATCCCGCATTTCCCATGGAGTCATCCAAGGATGGAATTGAACCCATATCCCTTGTGCTGTCAGTCAGCAGTGTTAATCACTATGCCACCGTACTAACTTCCTTGACTATTGTGGGAGCTTCATTTATCCAGGCAACAAGAGACCATTCCATCATACCTCTGACGTGTATCTTGTACGTCATAGACAAACTTCAGGGAGACAGGAGGTAATTTTCCAATCTACCAGCCTTTAATGTACTCTTATAGCCACAGTATTTATATGGCCAGGCAAATTTAGTTTTTGGTAAATAGTAACCCCCTCCCAAGAATGATAGTGGAGAACTTAGCAATGGTAATGCTTATGAATGTCGAGAGGCAGTGGTTAGATTCTTTCTTGTTAGAGGTGGTCATTACCAGGTAATGGTATGGCTGAATGTTATTTGCCAGTTATCAGCCCAAACCTGAATTTTGTGCAGAGCTTGTTGCACATGGCATGGACTGATTCAGTATTAGGGAAGGTGCAAATTGTACTTAACATTGTGCAATCATCAGCAAACCTTCCCATTTTTGATCTTATCCTAGTGGGAAGGTCATTGATGAAGCAGCTGAAAATAGTTTGGCTAGGACACTACACGGAAGACCCCCTGTGAAGGTGTCCTGAGACTGAGATTGCCGACCTTCCTCAATCAGAGCTATCTTCCTTTGTGCTGGGTATGACACTCCAATCAACAGAGAGATCTCACCCCCTTTCCCATTGCTTCAGTTTTGCTAAGCCAACTTGATGTCACTCCCAGTGAACTTGTGCCTTGATATTGGGGACAGTCACTCTCACACTACCTCATGAGTTGAGAAACATAGGAAATATAAGAATAGGAACAGGTGTAGGCCATTTGGATCCTCAGGCCCTCAAGCATTAATCTCCCAACTAAGTTTAACCTGAAAAAACCCTAAAGAACTGTGGATGGTGAAGATCTGAAACAAAAACAAAACTCTTCAGAAGGGTCACTGCACTTGAAATATTAACTCCGCTTTCTCTGTACAGATGCTGCCAGACCTGCTGAGTTTCTACAGCAATTTCGGTCTTTAACCTAGTTTCCACTGAGCACAAAATGGTTTAAAATCAGCCGCTTACTTTTTCTCTCCAGGTTCTTAAAATACCGTCCAGTCAGGTAACTCTAACTTGTTGATAGAGTTGATCAGCGCCTGTCCTGTTTACTAGTCTACATGATACTACGGGTTTCACGTAGCCAGAACATATGAAATAGGCGCAGAAGTAGACCAACCATTTGAGCTTGCTCAGCCATTTAGTAAGATCATGGCTGATCTGTTTGTTTCAAATCCCACATTCCATCTATTGGCAATAATCCTTGATACCTCTGCGCTACAGGAAGCTATCCTCCTAGGTCTTAAAAACACTCAATGACCCTGTCTTCACCACATTCTGAGTCAGACAATTCCAAAATTTCACAACTCTAAAAGATTCTCTAGGGAACCCCTAATTTTGCAACAGTACCCCCACAGTTCTGGCCTGACCTACAAGTGGAATCTTAGAACTTACAATCAAATCACCCTAACTCTTCTAAACTCCAGTGGAACAAGCGCAGCCTTTCCAAGGGCATAAGACAACCCACTTCTTCCAAATATCAATCAAGTACATCTCCCCTGAGCCACTTCCAATGCATTTATATCCTTTCTTAAATAAGGAGGCCCAATGTGCACACAATATTTGATATGTGAGCTCAGCAATGCCCTGTATAACTGAAACATCCTTAATCTCAATTCCTCTCCTAATGAAGAATGGCATACCATTAGCCTTTTTGATTATGTGCTGTGTCTACATCCTAACATTTAGTGCCTCATGCACCAGAACATGTACATCCCTCTGCACCTTGGAATTCTGCAGTTTTTTTCTGTTTAAGTAATCCTCAGTTTTTTTTAATTCTTCCTGTCAAAGTGAACAACTTCGTATTTTCCCACATTTTATTGTATCTGCCTGGCTTTTGTCCACATACTCAACTTTATTCACTTCTATCTGTAACCCTCATATGTCTGCTTCACCAGACACTCTTCTACTTATCTTTGTGTCATTTGAAAACGTCGATACCATACCTTCATTCCCCATCACCTAAGCCATTGATATCAATCGTAAAATGTTGAGGGCCCCCCCCGATATATGAAGTGACCATGCCGGGGTGGTCATACTCTAGCCACCAAACCCCATCGTTGAAGCCATAGTGCTCCTCACCATTGATTTCCCTCCCACATTACCCCCATCCCATCTATGCTTTGTTGTATACCCCCTTAAAAATACAGTTGCCCCTCTTCACAGTTGTCATCTCCCTTCTTCTACTCTCCAATCCTGCAGCCTCCAGTCCTGATGAATAGGTCTCTAAACCTCCCAGCCATAGTGTGGCCTCCCTTGTTTCTCCCACCTTTATTTTCTCTTGGTTTCTCTGATGAACCTGATGAACTGACCGTGGCCTATCTCTTGAGTGACGTGGCTGGACAGCCCCAGGATGAGGAAATGAGAAGTGCCCAGACCCCTGACTGGAGACTGTACATGTCCCCGACATGACCATTAGCTGTACTCCCCGCAATGGCCACGTTGGAGACACAGGACTGACAGTGACCCATTCCCTGGTCTGTAGAGATACAGTCTCCCTGACGGAGAACAGCCTGACCGGGTGCCTAACCATGGCTCATGCCTTTGACTTACTGTGCCAGGCCCCCTGACTGATTGCTGTCTCCTTAGGCCAGTGAGGAATAATCATCTAAGACTGAGATAGGGTTTCTTGCTGCACATGCGGTGTGTTTGCTGTGTAAGCTGCTAGCACGTGGTGTCAGTGTGAGATTGACTTAACACACTGCTGTACAACTGATCTACATGCCCCTGACTAAGGACTGCAAGCTGCCTGGTTGCGCTAATTGGCACATCAAGGCAAGGCAGAGATGCTGTGAGCATACAGGTAGGCTTTAAACGAATGAGCGCTATGAGAGCTAATGAGCAGCTCTAACATGTAGCCTGGTCCAGTTCATGACCTTGGTCCCTGTCCATGCTCACAAAGTCAATGCCAGTTGCCTGTACGTCTTGCAATGCAAGTCTGTGCTTCCTAAACTGGCTGCAAATAGATTGGAGAGTTATCTTGAGGATTGTGAGGTACTCGCAAATGTCAGCTTCTAGTGGATGAGGGGTATACGTGGCTGGTGCTAATGGATCATGGCCAGAGCTGCTGTTGTGTGGCGAGCAACATGGAGGCACTTTGCAGCCAGTGGCGAGTTGAAGTTGCTAGCTACATGCTGTGACTTCCATTTTGAGAAATCCTGACATCTAGTTTGATTGAGATAACAAGGTGTAGAGCTGGATGAACACAGCAGACCAAGCAGCATCAGAGAAGCAGGAAAGCTGACGTTTCGATCCTAGACCCTTCTTCAGAAATGGGCCAGGGGAAGGGGGTTCTGAAATAAATAGGGAGAGAGGGGGAGGTGGATAGAAGATGGATAAAGGAGCAGATAGGTGGAGAGGAGACAGACAGGTCAAAGAGGCGGGGATGGAGCCAGTAAAGGTGAGTGTAGGTGGGGAGTTAGGGAGGAGATATGTCAGTCCAGGGAGGACGGACAGGTCAAGGGGGCAGGATGAGGCTAGTAGGTAGGGGATGGGGGTGGGTCTTGAAGTGGGAGGAGGGGATAGGTGGGAGGAAGAACAGGTTAGGGAGGCAGGGACAAGCTGGGCTGGTTTTGGGATGCGGTAGGGGAGGGGAGATTTTGAAGCTTGTGAAATCCACATTGATACCATTGGGCTGCAGGGTTCCCAAGTGGAATATGAGGTGCTGTTCCTGCAACCTTCGGGTGGCATCGTTGTGGCACTGCAGGAGGCCCAGGATGGACATGTCATCTGAGGAATGGGAGGGGGAGTTGAAATGGTTCGCGACTGGGAGGTGCAGTTGTTTAGTGCGAACTGAGCATAGGTGTTCCGCAATTACTAAGATAGGAAGCTGAACGTCGTACCTCCTTATTTGAGAAAGGATGTAAATGCATCGGAAGTGGCTCAGGGGAGATGTACTAGATTGATATTTGGAAGAAGTGGGTTGTCTTATGACCTTGGAAAGGCTGCGCTTGTTCCATTGGAGTTTAGAAGAGTTAGGGTGATTTAATTATAGGTTATAAGATTCTGAATGGTCTTGACAGGATGTGGAAAGAACGTTGAGCCAAGTTGTACCATTAAGGAATTTAGCGAGGTATGATCCCCCTTAATTGGAAATTCTCCGTTACCTAGTGAGAAACTCGCTTTGTCTCTCAGCAAATACATAAAGGATGCATAAAGCAGCGATTTACTCCTGACATCAAGACAGGCCTCGCTGGACTTCTTGTGTGATTCTGCCAGAAGTCTTGTCATTGCCTTCACCATTCAGGCCCCTACAAAAATAAATTAATAATTGGGATCATTATTGGGCTGAAACTTATTCAAAAGTTCTATAAAACAGGACATCACTTCTGGCTCAGAAAATCCCAGGTGCAAATGACAAGATTTCAGGGATCAAAGCATTTGGTTTAAAGAAGAAAGTTAAATGTATGTGACGGCTGCTGTAAATGAACATCGAAGTTAATCTCAAAATCCAGCTTCCTGACATTTACTTAACGAGGCTTATATTTATGAAGTTACTCTATTATACTTTCCAGTTGTTGTTCTTCAACGCAATCTCCTCTGAATCCAGCAAGTGTCTTCTGATTTTTAATTGCCCTTTTGTATGTATTCTTCTCATGCTCAAGTCATTTGCTTGTGAATGCCCACCTTCTGACTGAATTATAATCTGCATGACACTGTGCTGGTCACATACACTGGAAAACAGATTCAAATCAACTATTCTTCTTTGTAAAACTTCATGGAGATCATTAATATTTGCAAAATAAACATTTGTCTGCAAGCTGAAATTTCTGCAGACTCATAATCGATGAAACATGCAAACCAAAAAGATCTGGATTTCAGCAGGTTTATTGCTGTCATCAGTGCTTGCTTTCCAATTAAAACTACTTCTCATTTAAATTCTTCTGCAGAAAATGCATATGCAAGAGTTAAGAATATAACAAAAAAGATTGGACTGCAGTTCTTGTTACCTCCTTTGTAATGCTGAAGACAGTGGTAATTATAGGATAAATATTTTGTGTTGTAATTTTAATACAGCCGTTGAAATACCTACTTAAAAACACTGTTTTGATTCATAAAACAATCCTTAAACAATTTTGCAAGCAGTCTTGACAAATTTTTTAACAAAAAGCAAATTCCACCAAATCTAACAGGTGTTCACAAAGGGATGGTTGGAGACAAACCTGGCACATTGGTAAATGGTTGTGTTTGTTGGACATCAGTCTTCTCAGCTCCAGGACATCTCTGCAGGAGTTCCTCAGGGTAGTGTCCCAGGCCCAACCATCTTCATCAGTGATCTTCAATCCATCATGAGGTCAGAAGTGAAATGTTCACTGATGATTGCACAATGTTCAGCACCATTTGCGACTCCTCAGATACTGAAGCAGTCCACGTTCAAATATAATAAGATCCAGGCTTGGCCTGGCAAGTGACAGGTAACAGTTGCACCACACATCTCCAATAAGAGACAATCTAACCACTGTTCCTTGACATTCAATGGTGTTACCATCGTTGAATCCCCCATTGTCAGTGGGGGGTTACCATTGACAAAAAACTCAACTGGATTCACCATATAAACACAGTGGCTACAACAGCAGGTCAGAGGCTAGGAATACTGCAGCAAGTAACTTACCTCCTGACTCCCCAAAGCCTGTCCACCATCTATAAGGCACAAGTCAGGAGTGTGATGGAATACTTGCCACTTGCCTGGATGAGTGGAGCCCCAACAACACTCAAGTAACTTGGTACCATCCAGGACACAGCAGTCTTCTTGATTGGCACCTCATTCACTCTCTCCAGCACTGACACTCAGTAGCAGCAGTATGTACTATCTACAAGATGCACTGCAGAAATTCACCAAAGATCCTTAGCACCTTGCATACCCAAGACCACTTCCATCTTGAAGGACAAACAGATATGTGGGAACAGCTCTACCTGCAAGTTCCCCTCCGTGTCACTCATTATCTTGACTTGGAAATTTATTGCCATTCCTTCACTGTCGCTGGTTCAGAATCCTCGAATTCCCTCCCCAAGGGCATTGTGGATCAACTTACACCCACAGCCACCTAACCTGCACGTTTTTGGATGGTGGGAGGAAACCAGAGAACCCAGCAGAGACAGAGAGAGAGTGTGTAATCTCCATACAGATAGTCACCCGTGGCTGGAATCGAACTGGGGTCGCTGGTGCTGTGAGGCAGCAGTGCCAACCACTGAACCACCATGCCATCCCATGAAAAGTGCCGTTGATAAAAATCTGTGGTTGACATCCCCCAGAATAAATGCTTTTCTTCGACACTGATCTATTCAGTTGTCACAAACTGCGAATTAAACTGCGAATTATTTTTTATAAATGGTGTTACTTGTTTAAACAATGGCTTCGTTAGTCCAGAAAATGGCATCCCCTGAGTAGTTTAAGAGAAAGTTGTGTCTGCTGTAATTTCTGTACCTTTAGAATTGATTTCCACACTGAGCAGATGCTTGACTATTTTGGTCAAGGGTCCCACAGGCCAAAAGTGATGGACCAAATTTTGCTGGAAAGTTAACGTTGCCTGACTTTTTCACAGTGGCCAGGAATTTGGCATTAAGGTAAGTTTTCTTTTACCCAGCTCTTGGAAGGGATTCTCACCTTACAGACCTGTTACTGTATTAGACTGGCCAACAGCTCTGCCATCTCAGCGACGCCACCAGCAGTGGTGGCCATTGGTGATGCTGCTGACAGTCCTCAATGCTGAAGAGCCAACATAAGCCCGGGGAGTTCTCAGAGAGGTGCTGGTGAGTGGGGAGCGGCAAATGTATGTGTTGCTGGAGCCAAATGCCAAGGGGTGAGGATCTAGCTGGCAAGGATCACCTTAGGGGATCCATGATGGGCCCATGGAGCTGCAAAGACAGATTCCCACCCCCAAGCCGTACACCAGTCCTTGCAGAGAGGGCTGCTCTCTCCCTACTGCTAAAATACCAATGCCAATGGGATATGGTCTCAACAGGCACATGGACGGGCAGGCCACCCAGTACCTCCCGTGTTGAATTTTATGTGCCTGCCATTAAACTCATGATCTGGGCAACCTAAAATGCAGCCCAGTGTGTTAACACTGATATTAATGCACAAATTGGCCAACATATTCAAAGGATTAAGAGATACCCTGTGTATTGCTGATCTGTTTAGGCTAGCCCACTGTTTGCTCCACTCTGAAGTATCAGACTAAGAGGATATTTAGTGGAAGTTTTCAAAGTCAAGAGCAAAGTTCTGGGCAAAGTAGATGGGGAGAAATTGTTCCCATTCATAAACAATTGAGAGCCGGGGGCGCAGTTTTAAAGTATTTTGTAAAGAAGAAAATGGGATGTGAGAAAATCTTTTCTACACAGCGAGTAGATAGGGTTTGGAATGCACTGCCTGCCATTGTGGTGGAGTCAGACTCACTTGAGGCCTTCAAAATGCCTGTATTTATATCGAAAAAGTTCTATATTTATTTAGAAAAAAATGTGCAGGGTTCTGGTGAAAATGGAGGAGACTGGCACTAAGTTAAAATGCTCAGAGAACCAGTGACACATTATGGGCTGAATGGCCTGTAAAAATTCTGTGATTCTGTGTTTGTCTGTCACAAGTTCTTAAAAAGATATGCTTGCCAATTGAGTGAGTGTTTTGCTGTTCATGTGTTTAGACTGTGAAATAGTTTCTTAAAATAAAAGCGAATATATATTGTACTTAACCTAGTCTGAATAAAATAATAAAAACACTGTAATAAGTATTGAAAAACATCCAAGTTCCAGGTACACATAAGTATACACAAGTAAGTTTAGGATTAAGCAATGTCTTTTAGTGTCCAGTGAGAATTGAAGATAGGCGTTTGTACAGATTGATGACTTGGATGTTTTTCACAATGAGCTTGTTGGTTCCTCTGGACTCAGTTTCAAGATAATTCACATATACCAGTGGATGTTCTTATGGGGTCAGCAGCTGCTAAGTAGAATCATTCAACATCTGCCTGTGGCAATTGACAGTCAAATGGCAGATAGGCATCAAATTTTAATAGATAGAGACAGAGAGAGTGGCTCACTCAGGAGTCCTGTTCCTTCAGCATCTGTTGTATTATACTGGCCTTGGAGGCTATCTGGAGAAGTTTCGCTGGATTGATACCAGGTATGAAGGGACTGCCTTAATGTGGAGTTGTTGAGTACTTTGGGCCTGCAGTCATTGGAATTTAGAAGAAAGTGAGGCAACTATATTGAAACATGCAAATTTGTTAAGAGACTTAACAAGGTCAATGCAGAAAGATTATACACTTATATGGGAAAGTCTTGGACCAGAGGGCAGAATCTCAAAATCATGGGCTATGCGTTTACGATAGAAATGAGGAGGAATTTCTTCTCTGAGGGTAGTGAATCTGTGGAATTCTTTATTGCAGAAGGCTTTCAGGGCTGGGTGGTTAAGCATATCCAAAGCTAAGATAGACTGATTTTTAATCAGTAAGCGAATCAAGGGTTATTGGGAAAAGGCAGGAAAGTGGAGTTGAGGATCATCAAATCAGCCATGATCAAACTGAATGATGGATCAGACTGAATGGGCTGAATGGCCTACTTTTCTCAACCTGCATTTTATGGTCTACATGGTTTCAACTTGATTACATGATGACTGGATGGAATTCTTTCTCATCCAGAGGTCATTGTTTGAGCTGATTACATCAAATACTTCGTCCCACCAGGGGTGCTGGTCAGGAGATGTGTCGCATTCACATTTCTCTCACTTGATTGTCTTTGATGGGTTCCTGCAGATTGGTTGATTCGATTCCAAAGGGTTTGGAATTTGTAAGACTCAGAGATGAAAATACTCAGCCATCTTTGAAACTGCTGTTTCGGCCTTTAAAAGTTCAGGCAGAAAATACATAAAAGCACTTTGATATAACACATGGCTTTATAATAACAATTTTTAAAAAATTTCTTTCATTTGCAGTGACTCTTTTCTCACAGTATCTTAATCCAATCTTCTTTTCCCTTTCTGTTTCTCTTTCTGCACCTATTTCAAACTAATTCAACCTCCTCCTCCATTGTCCCTTTGTTTCTTTCCCAATTCTTCAATCTCATTCATCTCAAGGAGGCGATGGCCCAGTTATTATTATTGCTGGGCTGATGATCCAGAGACCCAGGTTACATTCTGGGGACTCAGGTTTGAATCCTACCATGGCAGATGGTGGAATTTGAATTCAATAAAATTGTGGAATTAAGAGTCCAATGATGAACGTGAATCCATTGTTGATAGTCAAGAAAAACCCATCTGGTTCACTCATGTCCTTTAGGGAAGGAATCTGCTGTCCTTACCTGGTCTGGCCAACATGTGACTCCAGACCCACAGCAATATGGTTGACTCTTAACTGCCCTCTGGGCAATTTGTGATGTGCAATAAATGCTGGCTCAGCCAGTGATGCCCACATCCCATGTAAAAAAATTAAGGAGATTGTTGGTTCCATTGTTCTATAGCATCACAGAAGCCCCATTGCCTTCACCAAATTGTTATGAGCTCACATTTCCAACAAGGCAATGCATAAACATTTTGTGAGCTGAAAGGTGCAGGGAAATTTTAGATAGTAGCTCCATGCTAGGAAGATTTGTTACAATGTGTAAAGTGCACGATAGGCAAAGATCTGATGAAAGTGCTTTTCCATCTCATTACTCACCATTCAACTGTAGCATTATCACAGAAACAGAGGCTATTTACATTTGAAAAACAGAAAGTATTCTGAAGAAAAAAATTGAGGGACAAATTATCGAAAAGAATGGAAAAAAAACTGAAGGAGAAACATTTTGGTTTTCATGGCAGTTCTGTTGCTCATCTCCGGACTCCTGGAACAGAAGCAGAATTACGAGGGTGAACCTGCCATGGAACTACAAACCAAGCTATAGGAGAAAATAAAAAATAGGAACAGTTTCACCACACAAAACAGGTACAAGAAAGGTCTTAGACTGAAATAGGATTGTGAAATAAAGACTTGCAATTAAAAGGGCAAGACAGACCAGAATATTGATTCTGTTGTTTGTGAACACCGTCAAGGGTTGAAGGTGTGTGTGTTGCGAATCCTTTGCAGAAAACAAAACCAAATAAAAGCATAATAAAATTTCCATAAGAAGCAATGTAGAAGTTCAATGAGATTTTCATAAAGTCAGTCGAAAGATGCTGTGATTAGCTGGGAATTATAGGAAACATAATTAATATGGTGTATAGGTGCACTTCATTGATATTGATGTAAAAGAAAACTCTCTTGGGGTAGGAAGAGAGGAAGAGGTGGAAAGATCAAACTGCTGAGTTATGTAATCAAACTCAAAAAAATACTAGAAGTAAATAGCCATTTTTAAAGTAATTTATTATTAGTTGCTAACAAACGACCAAAACGCTGTGACATCTAACGGCAATTATAAATGACAAGTTTGTTTTTGGGAATATAGAAGATGATATAAAGCTGGCCAAACAAGAAAATAATTTGATAACAGAGTACCAAAGTCAGAAATCATAAGAAAGTCAGCTAATATGACACTTGGCTACCATGGACGGTTTCTAAAGTTATGTTGCGTATAGTTTGTGGGATGATTGGACATTTCTCATTCAACACTTTTATGTTTTCAAGAATAATTGACCCAAGATGAAAAGCCAGGGAAGAAAACTTATATATACACAGCACTTTTCATAAGTATCATTCGCCTAAGTGTTTTACAACCAGCGAAGTACTTTGTGTTGGAGTCTCAGTTGTAATTATCAGAAACATAACAGCAAATTTGTATGCAACAAACTTTCACAAGCATATAATGTGATAAAGATCAGAGGGGCCAGGTTAATTCAGTTTGATAGATGGATAGCATGTGTTCAGAATAACACTGACAGTGTGAATTTTTCCTGTTTGACTGAAATACACTTGGAACCTGCTTGCTCATCCCACACCTGAGAGTTGAGGCAATGGCAAACCACCAATGACAAAAAGCTGCCAAGAAAATAGCTCACTGTGAAGCATCAGCAGATACAGAACCAAGCACCTGCCTTTTGGGCAGATTACACTGACATGACAATGATCAGATTATCTATTTTTGTGATGTTGATTGAAGGATAGTATCTTGACTGTGTTTTCAGGGAGAACTCCTCTGTTCTTCTTTGAGATAGAAAATAGGAGTGTCTTGGAATCTTTTGTATTCACTGAGCAAGGCAATTGGGCCCTTCAGTTTAACTTCTTATCCACAAAAAAATCTTCTCAGTACTGTACTGGAGAATCAGTTTTGATTTTCTGTGTTCAAGTCCTGCAATAGAACTGTAACCGAAGATGTTGTGACTCAGGCAAGAGTGCTACTAACTAGACACAGAGCTGACACTTAAATTCAGGACACCACAAGTGCTTTGTCATCTCAATCATTCTTTATTCTTCATTCATTTCCAGTTAATTTTCAGAGTTTGCTAAATGTAAAGTTGATCTTTGTGTGTTAGACTGTGGTCCTGTGTAATCAGCATTCCCTCCTGTCACTATTACCGAAATGATTGCTGAAAACATAGAATACCAACACATATTGATTTTTCTTTCCATTTTTAAGTCTGGTGAGTGAGGCCATTGAGCTGGCTGATAATAGATTTCAGCCATGCATTGAAGTAAGGCTATAGGAGGATAAGTTTTAATTATTGAAGGAAAAACAGACAGCTTGGTTAATTCTTCTTGCTAACAGAAATGATTCAAATTGTTACTTCAATTGTTGGTTACCTATCATTCATAATTCCAAAGTCAGAATTGTCAACGTTCTCAATGAAGGACACCAAAATTTCAAAGGCTAAGTTAATGCTTTTCTCAATTTGTTAGTTTTTTACTACAAAGAGAAAACAGAAATTTAATCTGAGAAAGAAAAACCATCAATTCATAAGACGTTGGAGCAGAAATTAGGCCATTCGGCCCATTGATTCTGCTCACACAATATAAAGCACCAAGATTGGTGTCTTCCTGAAAAGAAAACTGAAAATCAGAATGAAAAAGTAACCAAATAACAGGGACTTAAGGATTAAAATGATGACTCATGAGAGCATATCTCAGAATGATTAAGTGTACAAAGCATAAATTTGCACTGGATTCAATTTGTACTTTATTCAGAGGACAAGGTGTTGCTACCTAAAGGAAACCAGAGGGGAATTTCCATGTTTTTCATTTTAATTAGCCTGGATTTTTAATCTTTTTGTTAACATCTCAGGAGATCACATTGCATTTGTTTGAGTGTCAATTGACCCATATCTTCCAGCCTTCAATTGTCAAAGACCAAACTTACAACCTAGAGATGCATGATGGGACCCCACAAGAGTCCCGGCTCATTGACTCTTGTGAAAATTACCCAGTAAGTAAGAGAAAGATCCCTTGTTCTCTGGGAGTCTTCATTAAAGTCTTTGACTTTTGAGGTGGAAGCAGAGATTTTGGATGATTTCAACTTACTCACCTGGACATTTACCTAGAAAATATTAGACAGAAAATTCCTAGTCTAACTTCTGGGTGACTGGTGATCATTGGTTAAGAAGATGGGAAATGTTTTTTGACTGAAGTAAAGAATTGCAGAAGAACTGGTGTAATATTGAAAGTTGAATAGTTCTAAAAAGCTATTGTTATTTCTGGATAAATTAATTCCAACAATTGAGGGTGGAGAGAGGGAGTACAGGGGTTTGAAGATGTCTTTATAAACCTCTAAGATACACTTGCTCGTGATGACAGATATTAAAGTAATTGGACGCAGGTACATTAAAATACCTTGCTATTCAGGAAGGAATGCATTTTCTTTTGTTGTAATGATAGTTATTTGAAATAAATTAGCTTAAATTAGTCATTTGGGACTGTGGTCGGTTTACATTCTGGTTTAATATTGATTTATATTTATAATTAACTGCATTCCCCACAGTCCTGACATACTTAATTTTCTTCCATGCATTCGCAGAAAGTAAAGTCAGAGGCAAGAGTAGCAATGCGGTATCAACCTACCTGAAAACAGACTGAGAAACTGGACTTGTACCCAAAATAAGAATAAAGTAATCAAAGCAATTGCTTTATGTACCAAACCAAACCAGTACAAAAGGTGATCGAAGTTGGCCAGTGAACCTCATGAGAAGCCTGATGGTCAACCTAGCCTAAAAATAGTTTCAATGAACATGGAAGACAAAGTGGAGAGAGGGAACGTGATGAAGCAGTATCTTATAGTATTCATGCAAAATTATAAAGAATTGCTCCTTTTTGTTCGACAAGGACGTAACTTCTGATCATTTCCTGAGAAATCTCAGGCACTTCTTTCAAAGAGAGTTGAGTAGTTTACTCAAGGCCGCATGTACTAGATGTAGTTTGCACAGTACAAGCTCTGCCCATTTGTGTACATATTTTAACCAGAATCCTGCAAAGGATCCCAGTTTGTGAATGAACTCACCTGAGACTTGTTTCATGTGGGCCCATGGGACACCAAAAAGTAGCTTGCTTGCAAATTGGCAGCCAATGCTCTTACAAGAAAGAGAATGATTGGAAGTATATGATATATGACATACGACACATATGACGTTCTGGTCTTTCTAATATCAATTCTAAGATCGGAAACAACGGATGGTTTAATATGGAATTTTTTCCCCATTTGATCTGTTTAAATAACAAAACTGAATATTTGTTTAAAAATTACACTGCTTTTTGATTAAAAGCCGTATAAAAATAAGTATTTATCTGGACTGGACAACTGAATGAGCACTGTTCCATTGCAAATTTTTCCACTCCTGTTAAGGATTTGTAGAGGTCATTTCGAATGTATCGCCTCAAAGCCAACTAAGATTCAGCAGTATCCAAAACACTTTTTTTCTCTCAACAGAATCTTCTAGCCCCTATTGTCCCAGTTAGCAAGTTCAAAAGAATGTGCTTGATTTTGAAGTCTCAAAGTAGAAATTAGTATTTTAATTAGCACTATCACAAATAGTAAACATTGAGCTTGTTTAATGTTCCTCCATGAAAAAAAATCACCAGCGGCACTCAACAGGACTGTTTATCTCTTCAAAAGCAATCAAATATCAGGTCTTAAATTAGTATAATTAGCTAACTCCTTTCAAAGGAAACTCCTGTTTATTCGTTCACAGCTAACAAATCTGTGCATCTCCAATTTTGTTTCCATGACCTTAATCATTTGATGTCAGGACTTAAATAGGTTCTCAGTGGTGTAGCAGGTCACAAAGTAGGGTAGAGTGTGATTTTAATTGGAATTGAAAATCAGGCAATTTCTATAATACAAACCTGATCTGCAGCATTGATCTTGCATCTTGCTATTTGTAAATGTGGCGCGAATGTATGAAAACAGATACTGACTAAAGGTTTACTTTCTCATTAACATGACTTGTTCACACAGTTGGAATTTAAGATATTACATACTGCTTGTACTGTCTTCAAAGGATTTATTGATGTTAAATTTAAGAATGTATTAGAGGCCAATGTGCTAACAGATGCACAAAACCCTATGCAGCTGGAATGCATTTTGTCATTTTAACACTTCTATCTGAAGAGAAAAATGTTTGTGGTGCATATCTCTGAAGCAGGAGGCCCATGTTCAAGTCTCACCTGCTCCAGAGTGTGTAACAGCATGTCTGAACAGTTTGTTAAAAATATCTACATCCTGTTGACTGAGACAAAGTATATCTATTTCATTAAAACAAACATAACTTATTATACCCTCCTAAACATGACAATTAATCAAAGCAAACAGTCCATTTCTACCTGAAGAACAGATCTCTTACTGAGAAACATAGAAGCTTGGGGCAGGAGTAGGTCATTGAACCCCTCAAGCAAGTTCTACTATTCATTATGGTCAGGGCTGATCATCAAGCTCAATGCTCTAATTGTGCCTTGCTTCCGTATCGCTTGATCCCTTTAGAGTCAGAGTCATAGAAATGTACAGCACAGAAACAGACCCTTCGGTCCAACTCGTCCATGCTGACCAGATATCCTAAGTAAATCTAGTCCCATTTGCCGGCATTTGGCCCATATCCCTCCAAATCCTTCCTATTCCTATATCCGTCCAGGTGCCTTTTACATGTTGTAATTGGACCAGACTCCACCACTTCCTCTGGCAGCTCACTCCATACACACACCACCTTCTGCGTGAAAATGTTGCCTCTTAGGACCCTTTTCCTCCCAGAGTCCAAAGATGTGCAGGTTAGGTGGGTTGGCCATGGTAGATTGCCCATAGTGCCCAGGGATGTGCATGGTAGGTGGATTAGCCATTGGGAATGTGGGGTTACTGGGACAGGATCTGGGTGGGTCGGGGTGGGGTGCACTTCAGGCAGTTGGTGTAGACTTGGTGGGAGGAATGGCCTGTTTCCACACTGTGGGGATTCTAGGAATTCTATGGATTAAACCTGTGCCCTCTAGTTTTGGACTCCCCCACTCTAGGGAAAAGACCATTTACCTTATCCATGCCCCTAATGATTTTATAAACCTCTATAAGGTCACCCCTCAGCCTCCGAAGCTCCAGGGAAAATAGCCCCAGCCAATCCAGCCTATCCCTGTAGCTCAAACCCTCCAACCCTGGCAACACAATCCTTGTAAATCTTTTCTGAACCCTTTCAAGTTTCACAACCTCCTTCCTGTAGCAGCGAGACCAGAATTGCACACAATATTCCAAAAGTTGCCTAACCAATGTCCTGTAGAGCCGCAACATGACATCCCAACTCTTATACTCAATGCACTGACGAATAAAGAATAGCATACCAAATGTCTTTAGCCAGAAGATGTAGACTGAGTTAATCAAGTGAGTCTTGAAAATGAGCCAAACTTTCATAATAACACTACCTGTGAAACGTTTCAATGAAACAGATGGTTAGATATCTGGTTCTCCAGATAGCCTTATTATGAGAGCTTGGCTGAGCTCCAAGTCTGACTAGTTTATTAGCTCTCAACAGGGACGAGTTGCACCGAAGGGTCTGTTTCTGCGCTGTACATTTCTATGACTCTGACTCTAAAGGGATCAAGCGATACGGGGGCAAGGCACGATTAGAGCATTGAGCTTGATGATCAGCCCTGACCATAATAAATAGTAGAACTTGCTTGAGGGGTTCAATGGCCTGCTCCTGCCCCAAGCTTCTATGTTTCTCAGCAAGAGATCTGTTTTTCAGGTAGAAATGGACTGTTTTCTTGATTGAACTAGAATTTTTGTTTTGACAAATTGACATCTTTATTCTTTAAAATGCATGCATATTGATTTGAACATCAAGAGATTCGAAGTAGAGTAAAACTTCTCTTACTGGTACTAAAATGGCTCTCCCTGATTTATATTTATATAGAGTTATAAGAGCAGGAGTTTTTATTTCAAAGGAGAATTTTGAATGGGTATTTTGTTTAATGCATTTTAAGATATGCCATTGTCATAATATTGTTCATGATGCTGTAGTGCATATATTAGCAGGCATAGGGATTACAGGGGCCCATGGAGGGAGCATGAAGGGATATGGGCATGAAAGAGGCACAGAGCATGTAGATAGCATGGGATTTGGGTGCATGGGTATTGTGAGGGGGTGTGTAATGTGAGAGCTAGGGGCCCTAATAACTCTTAATAAAATAGAATGAAGATCCAGAAATCTGAGGTGGACTACCTAACCAATATATATCACACTCATCTGCTTTTCTAGTCACACCAGATCTGCTTCAGGAATGAGTGAGTCCAACACAATCTAGATCCACCTTCCTGGAGTGAAAATACTGTGTATGGGGGCCACTTATGTGGAGATGGGGCATTCAACTCAGGAAATTTCCGAACCCCGGCCTTTCAAATTGTGCAGCAAAACATCTAGCCCTAAGTAACTGTGTCCAGAAAATTATAAAGAACTGGGATGTAGCCGAGGTTCTGAAATGTGTCAATATGTTTGACTTCCTTGGAGTCTCGTAGAATTTTGTGCTGTGGAATATTGAAATGGAAAATCCAACAGTTCCGTACTTGGGAAGACCAAACCAAAACATTCTAGGGAAATATCCGCACCCAGGATCGGTTTGGTGCTGGGGAGGTTCTACATAGGAGGATGGCAAGTGGGGACCCCATCACCCTCCTGCCTCTGTCCTGATGAAGTCTCGGCTCAGGATCTGCCCTCCTATCTGGCTGCCAATTAAGGACCTGAACTGGGCAATTAATGTGTTCACTCCACAGTGGATGGTAGACTTATCATGCAGAATGCTCAAAAGGCAAACCCTGTTAGGGTTGCTTGCTGGCTTCAGAGCAGAAAGAGAGAGTTTTTATTCAAAGGCATTTAGTGCCTGATTGAGGAACCTAGTCTCAATAAGGGAGAGGCACTCTGAGAGCCAGCTCCCAACCCATACTGCTCAGTCCCCTTCCCCCACTCCCCCCATATCATTTTCAGTCACCTGTGCTCAGGATCCCATGGCAATCCACATGAGTTCTGGCCACAGAGGTAGAATTTCACATTCAGGGTCGTTCATTTCCCCCAGAATGCCTTCTTCTGCCTAGTACTTAGTCGGACAGACCTTCATAAAAGGAGATCAAGGAGACTCAGCAGCCAAAGGTAAGACTCCCATCTCCTGCACTAAATGCAACCCTGGGTATTAATCTAAAACTTTATGCTTCTCCTAAGCAAAAGTCCATTTATATTCATGCCCACGGAAAGACCTGTGAATGGTTTTATGAACTGCTTCATTTGGTGCATTGGTATCACAATAGGACAAATGTCCTTAAAATTGTGCTGTGTGTGTCTCAAACTGAAATCGTTTGGATGAGCTAAATACTGCAGAGGAACCAAAAAAGACCAGTTAAATCATGAAGGATAATTAAAAATGTAGCTTTCCATTCCAAGGTAGAACAAACGAAGACTTTGGGCTGAATTTTCAATCCTGAGGAGGGTAGCACGCATACAGAAATTTCCTGGCTGTAGGAAGAAGTGTCATGAATAGTTGCAATTTTCACACGATGGGGGCAGAGGTAGGATGGAATTGGGTGCATCCTCCTTGGACAAAGATTGAAGGTGTCAGTACAGCTACCGGGTGCCAGGACAGGCTGTTTAAAAGGAGTTGTTTTCTTTCATATGAGGCCACCAAGTCAACCAACCCACCTGCTTACCTGACAAGTGCCCACCTATCCCCAAAGGACCCTCACACCCTCCATGCCAATTCTTGCCTCCATCATCCATTCCAATAGCCCACCATCCTTTGACCTCACACCAGTGCTTCCCAAACCTTTTATCAGTGTGATCCTATTTTAATGCCTCTGATTTCATGTGACCCCAGAGGACAAAATTGATAGGTATGAGATCCATTGAATGGGGTATGGGGTCTTCAGGTCTTGGCTAAATAAAGGGAGAGAAATTAGAGTTGCTGGAAAGACCTTCCATGAATTATTTTGGAGGAGCAACCTCAGCAAGCAATCCATTGAAGCCCTGCCTTACATCCTTGAAGCTAATTCAGTTCCCATCCATTGGCAGAACTCAGGAACCATCTGAGACAAAACAAAATAAAGGTTGGACTATGTATTGAAGATTTCACTTTAATAGAAGCACTTGAGTGCAAAAACGCATTCAAAGTATTAAAAGTTCCTCATGTACTTAATCATTTATAAAAACAAACAAACCTGTATTCATAATTGTCAAAACTTCTTGTCTTGCACTCGTAGGACAAACACAAGAACACCAACTTTCGCAGGGAACCATAATTAATTCTGCATGAGAAAAAGTTGCTGATTGGTTGAAAAGTGGACTCTGGTTGGTTAAGGCATCGCCATTGAAAATGCATAAAGATAGTTACTCCAAAGCTTTTGCTTACATCAAGAAAAGTCACAGTGTCTCTGGTTGAGACATGCCATGGGGATTGTGCCAGAGGATAGTGATCCCTAAGCTATTGTTTAATTGTAAAGTTGAAATGCCTGGAGAAATTCCATTTTTGTCTTGCAGAGGGTAAATTCCTACATATGCCTCTGTGTAGCTTCTTTCAAATATAAGTAAGTCACATTGCAAGCTTGACACTTAATCTTAAATGGATCATTAGTATAATTCTTAGCACACTTGGGATTATTGTGTAGCATAGGTTTGTGTACTAGACAACATAACATCAAGGACGATAACTGCTTGCAATTGTTTGAGTTGTTGCTAACAGACATTAAGATAAAACAGATTAAGCATGTCGCATTTTACAGGGTTACATATAAGCCTCCATTAGTTTTACAGAAGTCAATGCTTTCAGTCATGGTTACATTTGTTAAGATTATAGTAAAACACTTTTGTGCATAGAATTTACAGAAGAGAGGAAACCATTCTGTCCATGGTGGTTCTTTGTGAGAAAAATCCACAACGGATTCCATTAAGTTGTGCCCTCCTAAAGCCATATACTTTTCCACCTTGAATACATATCCAAATCATTTATCTCAATTACTCATCCATATTAGAAACTGCAGTGAAATTAATTAGAAACTATTAAGGATTTTCATGTACTTTAAATGGATCTGATATTTTGCTTTCAGACAATATCCTCTAAAATGTTAAGCAGCAAATAACTGTGATATAAAAACAAAAAGTGCTGGACATGCACAGCAGCTGTGGGAGTAAATAAATTTCCAACAATTTGACTGAAGCTCATCCTCAGAATGCAAACGCTGATAGCATTTTGTATTTTCTTAATATTTTCAATTTTCACTTCAGGAATGATGTCCAGCATTCAGTTTTTGAAGAATAGTGGTTAAAATGTTAAAGAATAACCCTAGTTAATTGACGTTTCATTGACTATTGACAAAAAAAACACATTTTGTCAAATCTTTTCGTCTTGCACTCATCAGGACAATTCATAAGAAATAACAATGTAAAGGAAACACAGCATTTGCACTGCATGAGATGGGAATGCTGATTTGTTCGCAAGTGCATTCTGATTGTTAAATATAGCCCCCTAAGGAATAAGCCAGTTAGATGATGACTGACAGTTAATTGCCAAGCTTTGTTTACATTTTAAACCTGGTGGGTTCTTTGATACTGATTGGTAAGGGCATTTTCCAGAGGAATGAACCTGTGAATGTTTGTCACCTATTTTATTGAGTTGAAACAGTTGGATTGTGTGTGAATATTCTTTGTGTCTGAAAAGAAGTGTCCTTGTATTAATGTCTACACGTAAGTGCACCCAACTGCAAGCCCACGCAACAATTGCAATTGAGATGCCAGCATAATTATTCGAGAGCAAGGCTAAAAGCTATGACAAAATGTTTCTTTTTTTCCAGCAATACCCAAGTTCTGTAATACCAAATGATTTTTTTTCCACTGTTAATAATGAGATCCAGCATTAGTTGGCATATTTCAGGTGTCATCAGTTATATGATGGATAAATATACTATTCCTATCCATACTTTTCTATATTAAGTTTACAACAAATAAATATTTTATATTAGTTGGCTCTCGTTACTCCTACTACTTTGTTCCTGAACTCAGTCATGCCTTGTTAATCCACGAGAGATATTTATGTAACTAAGGCCAGAAGCAACTAATTGTGGTACTTGATGCATAATTTTAACAAAGCTTTTGATAGTTGATAAAAAAAAGCTTAAATTCTCCTAAAGTTACTTCAGTTTCCCCTAAAGAATGAATTTAATTAATTCGCCTTTGGGTTCAGATCTGTCCATTATAAAATATATGTTAATATGTCTTGTGTCAGAGTACTGGTGCGTGCATATATTCCACATCATACAGTGTTCTAAAATGATTTGCACATCAAATTAAATTCTTGGCAGGATCATTGGTTTGCTACATTATTTCATTACACATCTGACTAAGTTTAGCAGCCACCCCTAATGAATTTGTAGTTAGTCCTTTGTTTACCATTTCATTCAAGCTATCCAGGCAGGAGTGTCTTCTTTGTATGGGAACCTCTCGATATTACAAGCCAGTACTTTCGAATTTTTTTTCACTGTGACCCAATTTTGAGGCTTAACAAATGACATACTGCCCCTGTGAAAAATGGGGCCTGTTAGAGTGGGGATACCACCATTCTAACTCGGTCACAGCTCCACAGAAGTCATTGCTGTCCCTGGGCTTGTGACCCCAAAATTTCAGCTCACGACCCCGCCTGGGCTCCCAAACCCCACCAGGGAAGCCCTGGTGTAAACCTTTCTTCATCAATCAAGTATCAACATGACATTCCTAAGTGGAGTTCATAATGACTCTCAAACTAAATAACGTAGACCAGTAAATGTAGAGATAGTAAGAACTGCCGATGCTGGAGTCAGAGATAACACAGTGTGGAGTTGGAGGAGCACAGCAGGCCAGGCAGCATCAGAGGAGCAGGAGAGTCGACGTTTCAGGCTGGGATCCTTCTTCAGATAAAAAAGTATAGTTGGCTTTACTTATTTTACTGACTCTGATATGATTTGCCTTTTTCCAGCAAAATGTATCTAACTGGGTAATAAATAACGGCATATAGAGAAAATCAGAGTTCACATACATTATATATTTTCATTCTGAGAAAATATTCTTTCTATAGAGCTAGCTCATTTTTGATACCAGCCAGGGTGGCAGTAATTTCTAATGATTTAGGACCTGCAGTTCTACTTTATATTGTAAAATAATTGTTTTCTTTTTCTGCCACATACGAACCATTTATAATCTTGTCATAATCTTCCCAGCTTCTCCAACCTAACCTTGTAGCTATTTCACTCATTCCTGCAGCAATTCTGGTAAATCTCCTCTGCACTCCCTCTAAGATCCTTCCTACTACATGGCATCCAGAACAGGACACAATACTATAGTTGGGATTAAACCAAAGTTTTGTAAAAGGCTCAGTTTTTTTATTCTGTGTGTTAAAGACTCACTTAATATGTCGTGCTGTCTTCAAAAATCTTTGCACACGTGCTATGCACAAGTCTGTCTGTTCCTGCACACTCCTCAGAACGATAGCATTATTTCTATATTGCCTCTCCCTGTCTGTTCTGTAAAAATGCACCACCTCACACTTCCCTGTACTATATTCCAACTGCCACTGGTCTGTTCATTCTGCTAGCCTTTTGATATCATGTTGCAGATGATTTATATCATTCTCACTGTTTGCCTTTACTCCAGGTTTGGTATTTTCAACTGAATTTAAAATAATACTTTGTATTCCAATATCCAAGAAATTTATATACAACAACAAAAAAATTAGTGGCCCTAACATTGACCCTTATGAAACATCACTATCTACCACTATGCAGTCTGACCAACACCTGGAAACTGGAGGAGCAGCACATCATATTCCGCTTTGGGAGCCTACAACCCAATCCTCTCAATGTGGACTTTACTAGTTTCAAAATCTCCCCACCCATCCCATGACTAACCCTCCCTCTCATCCCCGCCACCTTGACCTGACATAACCTGTCTGACTTCTCTTCCACCTATCTGCTCCTCCCACCTCACTGACCAATCCCCACCATTCACCTATCATCATCCCACCTACCTCCCCCAGCCCCACCCCTCCTCTCTCTATTTATTTCAGAGCTCCCTTCTCCCTCCCCCATTTCTGAAGAAGGGTCCCGACCCAAAACATTAGCTTTCCTGCTCCTGTGATGCTGCCTGGCCTGCTGTGTTCCTCCAGCTCCACACTGTGTTATCTCTGATTCCAGCATCGGCAGTTCTTACTATCTCTGACCAAGACCTGCTGTTTTCAGTCCTTAAATCAATATTAATCCAACTGATACTGAATCTCCTATTTCACGAGCCTCAGTTTTGTTAAATAACCTTTCATGTGGCACTTTGTCAAGTACTTTCTCAAAATCCATATTTACAGCAGATACAGTGCCTCCTTTATCACCTAGTCTGTTACTTCATCAAAAAATTCAATTTCAACAGTTTAGTTAATTATGAGTTATGTTTTGGGTTCAGCTATTTAGAGATAATACAAACCTACAGTCACTGATATTTTATGTTTTATATGAGTCATAAAGGAATCACTTATATTGCATTGAACAAAGGTATCTCAGGATAATTAAAGGCAAAGTCAGCAATCTTCCCATAGATTATACAATTACCCTGCTGGTGTCTTCAACTTGCTATTGGATTTAGCTCTAACATTTAAGCTTAAAGTCTTTGGATGGAATTTTACTTCTCCTGGTATGGCATAAACAATGGCAAAAGAACAGAAGATATAGGAGCAGAATTAGGCCATTTGGTCCATCGAGTCTGCTTCACCGTTCGATCATGGCTAATCAAAGTAAGGAGAGAATGTGAAAATCATAATGTCAACATCAAGAAAAATGTTTGTGATTTTCCCCTCATCTTAATGGTGATCACAGAATCTTGCCAATGACCAGCAATGACCTTATTTCCATGCATTTGCATTTTCATGTGTCAGTAAAGCCCCA
This sequence comes from Rhincodon typus, assembly GCF_021869965.1. NCBI lineage: Eukaryota > Metazoa > Chordata > Chondrichthyes > Orectolobiformes > Rhincodontidae > Rhincodon > Rhincodon typus. The sequence continues at coordinate 25,903,917 of NC_063339.1, forward strand.
CATTGCCTTGTTTAATCGTCCCTTCCAATTCCAATTCTCCTCTCTTTCCCTGAGAAACTAGACAGACAGATTCCCAAGATGTAGCAGGTACATTCCCGAGCAGGTACCCATGACAGAAGCTCACCAAATGTTTATCCTGGCCATTATCCAAATGCTTCTTCACAACAATGTCTCTGCATTCCATGGGCACCAAGTTCCTCAAGCTTTCACCTCCACAAAATGGCATCAACAAACCACCACTTTCACCACACTCACCATTCCTGTTCTCTGATCATTTCAAACACCTCTTCAACCCTTCATTTATTTACTTTGGCGCTCAGGGACACCTAGGAATTGCATGTTTCTGCCAACCTATTTTGCATGCAGAGACACATGCATCTTGGGCATCAGCAGGATGTATCTTTTGACATTTACTTTCTTCACAGACACTCACTGACCTCAGCAATGATTCACAGGTTGCCAACATCCATGTTTATCACATTGTTTCCTTAGTGTACAGTGTCTTCAGTGTTCAGTTACAGGCTGGCAGTCTCTGGGCTTGCATTGTTTTTTTAGCCCAGAGTGAAAACAGGCAGATGGTCATAGTGGGGAACACAAAACAGTCAATGGGTGAATACATTGCTGTGCTGCCCCGTGCTAAACTAACATCAAACCAGCAGCACACACCAGCAGCTTATGTGGCAAAAACACTGTATATGCTTCAAACAAATGGCCATGCATGGAAGTCAAAAGAGAGCTGTCCTCAATAGTGGACTCCAGTCAGGAAGTGAATACTGCCACAGTGAGTCAAGGGGCTGTTCTTATTTCCCTCAGAAGGTGTTAGCCATCATCAGTCAGGCATGTGCCAGTGTATGGGGGTCAGTGTTCTTGCTGCCCAGGACATGGGCCATGGTCAGTCTTGCACATCAAATACAACCAATTCAGGGATTACACCTTCCAAACCCTTGACTACTACCATTTAGAAGGACAAGGGCAATGGCAGTTCAAGGATACAACTCACCACCAACTTCTCAAGGGCAACTAGGGATGGGCAATAAGTGCTGGCGTGGCCAGCAATGCCAACATCCCCTCAAAGAATAAAAAGAAGCTAGATTATTCAGAGTGCTGTGGAGATATCAGTCTAGGTGATGGGCCATTTCTTCCTGCAATGTGACAAAGGCAGGGATTGAGTATGATGATAGAGAGCCTTGGTGTAAAATGTGTACAGCAGAGTTAAGTGAGTGGTGGCTTTGTAAGTGTGAAATATCAGGTGTCACTTACTCTTGCAGAGTGCAAATAATCATTAATCTTTTTCCTGTACTACTGGGTATGCTGCTTTACCCCAGGACAGAACATTGACCCAGTCTGTAATGTGTGTCCAGGCTGGCTAAGTCTGACATCATGGCCTCCTGTGGCTCTCTCCTCTCCAACAGCCCATCCAGCAACACGTCCTGGTCTCTGTCCATGACTTGGGGAGCAAGCTTTCCTTTCCTCTGCACCATACCTTTGGTGATAACAGTTAAGCACCACAGTGTAATGGGTCCTTTCTGACTTGCAGTGTCTGAAGTGGTGTGCAGTTTGACTGCAAATGTGGCAACAGCAGGCCACATTCTGGAAGGTCCTGTCAGTGGGGAGCACTTCCACCTTTCCAGCCATGTGATTCCCTGAAAAAGGCAGCCAACAACCTGGTTACTTAATTAATAAGATGAAGAGTAGGAGATTGCATGAGAAAACTCACTCCGAGCCATTGACAGACCTGAAGCCATGAAGTTGACTCAGCAAAATAATTTAACTCAATGCGGGAAAATTATCCCCCTTAGTTCTGCAGAAGCTTAGGAGACAGTAGCAGAAAGATTTAAAAGGTTTCTGCCAGAATTGAAAAGATGCACCTTGACAGGTAACAGTGAGCAACCTGGGACTCTTTCAGAGAAAAAACGAAGACGAGACTAGCTTGTTTTAAAATCATGAAGAGGTACAATAGGGCATGGAGAAGCTGTTTCTATTTGTGCTGGATGCAACACAAGTGAGAGAATGTAAGAAAGCACAACTAACAGATCAAAAAGACAAATTCCAGAGTAATTTCTTTAATGACAATGTAAGTGGTTAAGAATGTAGAAGTTGCTCCACATAGAGTGATTGAAGCAGATATCATTAATACATCCAAGGAGACATCTGATGTATATGTGAGAAAGAAGGAAATGAAGGCATAATGAGTGTGAGAAAGTTTGTTTGGAGTGTAAACACCAGCACTGATTAATTGGACTAAATGGTTTGTTTCTTGTACTCTAATTTGCCAAGTGAGATTAGCAGGGATATCTCCTTAGTTGCAATCTAACGGTTCTTAGAAATTAACTCAGAGTTAGATTAATGATACAGAATAACGTTTGTTGATATCCTTGTAAGTATCCAAATGTTTTACCTGGAAGTTTACCAATCAATTCAAAGGCTGTCATGGTATTGATATCTCAATGAAGTGTGCCATGTAGTGCTATTATTTATTTAAAACCTTACTGTCAGAAGCTTTCAAGCATTCAAGAGAAGATCTTAAACAGATTGGTTGAGAAAAATATTTATTAACACCTTAGTTCAAGGTCAAACTAAACATCGTCAAAGACGTATTGAAGTGAATCCAATATAAATATATTCTTCGGTTCAAAAGCATAAACTGGCTAATGGATAACAAAAACTGAAGTGAACTATGAACAACGGACTCCACAAAACCGCCAGCAGTTAATTAACACCCTTCAGGAGTGTGGAGTCACCAGAGGAACCTGGATATACAACTAGCAAGGGGTAAGACTAGAAGGGTGGCTCAGTAGTTAGCATTGCTGCTTCACAGCACCAGGGACCCAGGTTTGATTCCACCCTCGGGTGACTGTTTGGAGTTTGCACATTCTCCCTGTGTTTGACGGATGCTCCAGTTTCCTCCCACAGTCCAAAGATGTGCAGGCTAGGTGGATTAGCCATGGGAAATGTATGGTTGCAGGGACAAGGCAGGATGCTATTCAGAGGGGTGCGATGGGCTGAATGGCCTGCTTCCACACTGTAGGGGTTCTATGATTCTAGAAAGAAATATGTCCAGTCCTAAATTAACAAAAGGACAGTCAGGGCAGAAGTAAGACTATAAGATATATGAGCAGAATTAGGCTATTTGGCCCATCTTTCTGCCATCGATCATTGTTGATATGTTTTTCAATTGTATTCTCCCTATAACCTTTGATTCAAGAACCTATTTATCTTTATCTTAAATACACTTGGCCTCCACAGCCCTCTGTGGCAATGAGTTCCACAGATTAACTGCCCTCGAGCATTGATTTTCAATAAATAACTTCAAGCAATTAGCTTGGGCTGTGTGATTTCCAAGAGTTGTCTTTAAATAAACACCCGACTGTGTCTTTTTAGTGACCACAGACGCAGAATCTCCGCACATTTTCAAATAAAACACTCTCCACAGTTCTACATATATCCTCAAGAATACTGAAACAACTTCATGAGAAGAGTGATGGAGTTAAAGAGTTCGACTCTGACACTCCCTAATGCTAAAATATCACACAGAGAGAAAACATCTTTGTTCTTTCTTGCTCCAAAATTATTTTGTTTTTTTCTTCAACAGTGTGGCTAACTGGGAATTTTTTTTTGCAATTTAGTATTTTTTTAGCTCCACAGGAATTCAGCCTTTTGGATCTGAACTACAGCTGATTCGATTTGTATTCCTCACTGAATTTGATTTTGAAACCAGTGGCTGCTGAGAGTAGAAAGTCAATTTGACCAGCGAGCAGCCACTCTGTTTCTGACATATTGACAAGCTGGAATATAGATTCTTTGTATAGAAGAACAAAGTTATAAAAGGAAATGAGATGAATTGGTTTTCTTTCACTTAACAAAAGACAGAGATGGAACCTCGTGGTTACCGATGATGTAAAAACATTCTTAGCACGTCATAACTGAAGTGTAAGGAGGGATAGGCTTAATCAGGTGAAGGGCAGATTTAGAATGTTATGAAAATGTCTTCGCATCTGTAACTATCTTTGAAAACAGCAAATTGTCAATATTAAGAAGGAGGAGGTCATAGAATCATGCAGCATGGAAACAGACCCTTCAGTTCAACTCATCTCACATAGCAATCTGACCTAGTCCCATTTGCCAGCATTTGGCCCGTATCCCTCTAAACCTTTCGTATACATATACCCATACAGATGGGTTTTAATTGTTGTAATTGTACCTGCATCCACCACTTCCTCTGACAGCTCATTTCATACCATGCTGTGCGTGAAAAAGTTACTTTTCAGCTCCTTTTTAAATCTTTCCCCTCTCAACTTACACCTATGTCCTCTAGTTCTGCACTCCTCCACCCCAGGAAAAAGACCTTGACTATTCACCCTATCCATGCCCCTCATGATTTTATAAACCCCTCAGCCTCCGAAGTCCAGGGAAAAAAGCCCCAGCCTATTCAGCCTATATAACTCAAACCCTCCAGTCCCAGCAACATCCTGTTAAATCTTTTCTGCACAATCTCAAGCTTAACAACATTCGTCTTATAGAAGGGCAACCAGAATTGAAGCAGAATTCCAAAAGTGTCCTCACCAATGTCCTATACAGCTGCAACATGACATTCCAACTCCTACACTCCATGTTCTGACCAAAGAAGGCAAGCGTGCCACATGCCTTCTTCACCACCCTGCCTACTTGCGACTCCACTTTCAAGTATCTATGCACCTGCTCCCCTTGATCTCTGTTTGGCAACACTCCCCAGGGCCCTACCATTAACGAGTCCTGCCATGGTTTGCCCAATCAAAATGCAACAGCTCATTTTTATCTAAATTAAGTTCCACCTGCCTCTCCTTAGCCCATTTGATCAAGATCCCATGGATTCCAAGATAATCATCTTCACTGTCCACTACACCACCTATTTTGGTGTCATCTGCAAACTCACTAACCATACCTCCTATATTCACATCCAAATCATTTATATAAATGATCAAAAACAGTGGAACCAGCACTGATCCTTGTGGCACACCATTGGTCACAGGCCTTCAGTCCAAAAAACAACCCTCCACCACGACCCTCTGTCTCCTATCTTCAAGCCAATTTTGTATCCAAATGGCTAGCTCTCCCTGGATTCCATGGAATCTAACTTTGCTAACCAGTCTACCATGCAGAACCTTGTCAAACGCATTGCTGAAGTTATATAGACAACTTCCACCGCTACGCCTTCATCAATTTCCTTTGTCACCTCTTTAAAAAACTCAATCAAGTTAGTGAGACACAATTTCCCATATACAAAGCCCCCATGCTTGGCTATCCCTAATGAGTCCTTGCCTTTCCAAATGCATGTAAATCCTATTGCTCAGAATTCCCTCCAACAGCTGACATAAGGCTCACCAGTCTATAGTTCCCTGGCTTTTCCTTTTAGCCTTTCTTAAATAATGGCCCTGCATTAGCCAACCTCCAGTCTTCCAGCACCTCACCTGTGACTATCAATGATGTAAACATCTCAGCAAGGGGCACAGCAATCTCTTCCCTAGCTTCCCAGAAAGTCCAGGGAAACACCTGAGCAGGTCCTAGGGATTTATTTACCTTCATATGTTTTAAGACCTCCAGCACCTCCTCTTCTGTAATATGAACTCTTTTCAAGACATCACGAATTATTTCCCCAAGTCTCCTAGTCCCTTAATGTATTTATATAATCTATTTGGATTCTCATTAACTCTATTTTCCAAAGCTATCACAAGTGCCCTTTTTGCTTCTTGATTTCCCTCTTAAGTATACACCTACTGCCCTTATACTCTTCTAAGGATTGCAGCTCATCTCATCTCAAAAGAAGAGTGGCATAGTGGCTCAGTGGTTAGCACTGCTGCTTCACAGCGCCAGGGACACAAGTTTGATTCCACCCTTGGGTGACTGTCAGTGTGGAGTTTGCACATTCTCCCTGTGTCTCTGAGGGAGTTTCCTCCGAGTGCTCCGGTTTCCTCCCATAGTCCAATGGTGTGCAGATTAGGTGGATTGGCCATGCTAAATTTCCCATAGTGTTCAGGGATGTGCAGGCTAGGTGGGTTAGCCATTGGAAAGGCAGGGTTATAGGATAGGGGGGTGGATCTGGATTGATGCTGTTCAGGGGGTCGGTGTAGACTCGATGGGCTGAATAGCCTGCTTCCACACTGTAGGGATGCTATGATTCACTTGATCCCAGCTATCTATACCTGATATATGCTCCCTTCTTCTTGACCAGAGCCTCATTCCTCTAGTCATCCAGCAGTCCCTTCACCTCAGAGCTCTGATGAAGAGTCATCTAGATTCCAAACATTAGCTTGCTTTCTCTCCATGGATGCTGCCTGACCCACTGTGATCTCCAGTATTTTTTTTTCAATACAGATGCCAGCATTGGCAGTAATTTGCTCCTGTACTGTCTCTGAACTCTTGTTATCTCATTCTTAAAAGCCTCCCACTTCCCAACAGCCCCTTTACCTGTGAATAGCCTCCCCTAATCAACTTTTGAAAGTTCCTGTCTAATACCATCAAAATTGGCCTTACTCCAATTTAAAACTTTAACATTTTGATCAGTTCTATCCTTTTCCATCACTATTTTAAAAGTAATAGTATTATGATCACTTGCTCCAAAGTGCTCCCCCATTGACATCTCAGTCACTTGCCCTGCCTTATTTCCCAACTGAACATAGAACATAGAACATTACAGCGCAGTACAGGCCCTTCGGCCCTCGATGTCGTGCTGACCTGTGAAACCAATCTGAAGCCCATCTAACCTACACTATTCCATTATCATCCATATGTTTATCCAATGACCATTTAAATGCCCTTAAAGTTGGCGAGTCTACTACTTTTGCAGACAGGGCATTCCATGCCCTTACTACTCTCTGAGTAAAGAATCTACCTCTGACATCTGTCCTATATCTATCACCCCTCAATTTAAAGCTATGTCCCCTCGTGGTAGCCATCACCATCCGAGGAAAACTGAAGGACAAGTTTTGCTCCTTCTCTAGTAGGTGTATCCACATATTGAATAAGAAGGTTTTCTTGTACACTCTTAACAAATTCCTCCACACCCAAGCCTTTAACACTGTGGACTGTGTGCAGGTAGATTGGATTAGTTTAGATAAAAGCTGAAAGAACTGTGGATGCTGTAAATCAGAAGCAAAAACAGAAGTTGCTGTAAAAGCTCAGCAGGTCTGGTAGCATCTGTGAAGATTAGTTTAGCATCATGGTCAGCACAGGCATGGTGGGCTGACGAGCCTGTTCCTGTGCTATCCTGATCTCTAACTATTCTTTGTAGAACTGTACCAAGTGGCAATGTATATTAATGAATGTTATTCACAGACCAGTTTTTCCAATCAATACTATTTGAGTGAATCTTACATTTAAAATTGACGTTTACTCCCATGCATTAGCATGGGAGCCAAAGTTCTAATGGAAAAGTTGCGTACTAATGAGTGAATAAGCAGAAATAGTTTCCTGCTGTTAACATAGGAGTTTAGCATTCACTAAGGTCCAGTCATATCTGTGATCACACTTCAGAATGCTGTCATTCCTAGCTGTCCCTACTTGTATCTAAACTCCCTCACATATTTAAGTGAGATGCTGCTGAGGGATGTACATGCAGAAGTGGGCGTCACGGTGGCTCAGTGGTTAGCACTGCTGCCTCACAGCGCCAGGGACCCGGGTTTGATTCCACCCTCAGGCAACTATCTGTGTGGAGTTTGCACATTCTCCCCGTGTCTGCGTGGGTTTCCTCCGGGTGCTCCGGTTTCCTCCCACAGTCCAAAGATGTGCAGGCTGCGTGAATTGGCTATGCTAAATTGCCCATAGTGTTGAGGGATGTATAGATTAGGTGGGGGATGGGTCTGGGTGGGATCCTCTGAGGGTCGGTGTGGACTTGTTGGGCCGAAGGGCCTGTTTCCACACTATCGGGATTCTATGTATAATATATATATTAAACACTCAGTGCTTCAGGGGCACTATTTCTTATCAGTTTCCTGATTCCATGCAAAGCTGTAAACATTTGTATTATTTTTCCTGCATGCTTTAGGATATTGTAGGTTAGCTTTATTGACTACATACGCATAATATTTCCACTCATCTGAAAAGCAGCTTCAATGCTTTTTTCTTATTTCAATTCCATTTAGTCAAAATGAGATCTGATTGGTAGCTTAATTGTCTGTATTCCATGCTTAGTTGTACATGATTGAGAAAAGGACAAATCAAACCTCCTGCTACTACAAATGATTGACAATTAACCTGTCTACCATTTCAAAAATGTAAAACGTAAGCACTTAATATAAAGAAACAGTTGAAGGCGCTGGATACTTTCAAGTTAATGGGCCATGACAAGATTCCAGTGATAATTCCGAAGACTTGTGCTCCCAAGTTTTCCAGATCCCTAGCCAAGGTGACCCACTGGTATCTATCTGGAAATATGGAAAATTATCCATGTGTGTCCTGTCCCCCAAAACCAGGAAAAATGCAACCTAGTCATTTACACCCCTGTGAGTCTCCTTTCAATCATCAGTCACATCATGGACAGGACAGTTGATGATGCTCTCAAATGTACTTGCTTAGCAATAAGGTGCTCACTGTCACTTAGTTTAGGTTCCACCAGGGCCATTCAACTCCTTACTCAACATCACTACAGCCTTTTGTCCAAATAGGGCAAAAGTGCTGAACTGAAGAGGTGAGATGATAGTTACTATCCTTTTGACATCAAGGCAGCATTTGACAAGGTATGTCTTTATAAATCTGGAGTCAGTGGGAATCAGGGTCAGCTTGCCCTGGTTGAAGTCATACCTAGCACAAAACAAGGTGGTTGAGGTTGTTGGATGTCAGTCATCTCAGACCAAGGACATAAACATAAGAGTTCCTTAGGATAGTGTCTCACGTGCACCCATCTTCAGTTGATTCATCAATGACCTTCCCTGTAACCTTACAATGGAGAAAAGATCATTCTAATCAGTGACAATGCCATTATGCCATCACCTCCTATGCAGTATACAGGCTAAGGAAGAGATCTCCTGGTTTACTCTTCCCCTAAAGGATGTAGTTAAAGGTGCCTGCCTTGAGCAGAAGGTTGTAAATAACTTTGTGTGTGTCTAGGACCAGGGAGAAGTGATTGGTGGAGTTATGCTTCAGGAATTTTCCACAACTAGGAGGTACACTAAACATTAAAAAAAAACTTGCCTCCTCTTTAAATGTCAAATGTTTGATCACAGCCTGAACATACAGGTTCCCATAGTACTTCCATCATGCTGGTGGTCACCATCAGTTCCTCCAGTTGATAAAGCTGACCCTTAATGAGTATGTCCATTGTTGGGTGTCTTTGCCCCTCTGATGCCATTGACTTTGAAAGGGGCTAGACCTATGGTCCGTATGAGATTTGGCCTGACATATCCTGAATCCTAACTCAGACTCTGGTGCAGTCCTCCAGAGATACTGCAGCCACACATTGCTCCTTAAGCCCAGAACAAAGCAATTCAGAGAACATTCTCAATTTTCGTGCTACTTTTGTCTTTTGTTTTATGAATTAAACTTTTCCTTAAGTCTACTAGGAGCACTTGCACATGGCACTTGTTGCTGGTTGGCTATTGAAATTGGCTGGCAACAACTCTTACAGTTTCAGGGCATGTTATCTGTTCGGCACTACGAAGTAACTATAATTAGCTCCACAATCACTTTTTGCCCAAGATGGCAGAAGCTTCTAATTTTCCACTGGGAAAGCGATACACAAAGACTTTGAAGAGAATGTGTTTTCCCTACTTATCAACATGCGTCAGCTCAGAGATCTCGTTGTGCCAGTACAGCCATTAGTTGACTATTAACCACAGCAACCTGCCATTATTGTCAAATAAATTCACTGAGTAATGATCAGCAAACTGAACTGAAAACATTACGTTCATCATCATTTAGCTTGCAAGCACCACTTTACATCACTTTGTTATTTAGGTAACAAGTCTGTTCATTTCAAAGAGCACAGAAAATGGCTGATTCAAGATAGTATTTCAAACACACAATTTTAAATATTTCATAAATGGCACAGGCAAAGCTGTTAATAAAGACTACACAACCTGTAGACAGAGCTAAAGCCTTAAATCATTGGTAGACACTTGCTTATACAATACTCATAGATCTTCCACATAGTCAAACATTGTAGACAACTGTATTGCTCTTTATGCCATTCTTTTGCTCCTCTTTGATTTCACTTCTCTTTCTCTAAGCTTGTCTTTCTATTTTTCTTTCTCCTGTTGGTTGGGAAGTGCTGATTGCCAGAAGTCACATTGCGCCAACACCCCTTGCCTGTTTTTCATCATTCCCGTGCCCCAAGACTATCCCCATCTTCTAATTTTCCCATGATTTTGCAGCTCTGTCCGTTTCCAATCCTGAACATTCTCATCCTCACTTTATTATTTTCTCTGTGTCCCAAAACGTTGTTGCTTCCTGGTTCACATTCTTCTCAAATTCTTGACCAGGTTGACAGTTTTGAATCAGTTCTTCGAATCAAAAATCAGCTATCAGTAAAGGCGACCGCAAACAGACTGTTGCAAGAACTTTGATTGTTTCACTGATATCCTCCCAGCTTATGGCAGCTGTGGGATAGAGTTAACTACCCTTTTAGGTGGTCTTGTAAACGCCCCAGCTGCATGAAACCATCACTGGCTGATCAAGGCAACTCACCACTATCACTTTTAATAGGCCAATAAGGGATGGGCGAGTAATGGGGCTAACCAGCAGGTAGAAGCACTGGCTGGATGGGTGAAGTAAGGGAGACCAGGAATGGAATTGGTGTACGATTAGTATTTCCTGCAGAATCCAGTGGAAAAAGAAATTACTGGAGTTCAGTGGCTTTACAGAGGATAAACAAAGGCATGAGATCAAGAATTTCAAATGCTAAAGACTAGGGGAAAGGAGGTGCAAGGTTTTTAAGTGAAAGCTATTGAGTCATCAGATACTTTAGCACTGCTGCCTCACAGCACCAGGGACCTGGTGTCTGTCTGTGTGTGTTTGCACATTCTTCCTGTGTTTGCATGGGTTTCCTCTGGGTGCTTCAGTTTCCTCCCACAGGCCAAAGATGTGCTGGTTAGGCGGATTGACCATGCTAAATTGCCCATCGTATCCATGGATGTGCAGACTAGGTGGATTAGCCATGGGAAATGCAGAGTTACAGTGATAGGGTAGGGGTTGGGTCTGGGTGGGATGCCCTTCAGAGGATTGGTGTGGACTCAATGGGCCGAATGGCCTGCTTCCACACTGTAGGGATTTGGTGAAATGGTTCTTGAAATGGGGACTAGACCATTCGAGGAGAAGCAATAGCCTGGTGGTATTCTCATTAGACTGCTAATCCAGAGACAACAATCTGGGGACCCGGGTTCAAATCCCACCATGGCAGATGGTGAAATTTGAATTCTATAAATACCTAGAATTAAGAATCTAATGATGACTGTGAATCCACTGTCGATTGTCTGGAAAAACCCACCTGGTTCACTAATGTCCTTTAGGGAAGGAAATTGACATCCTTACCTGGTCTGGCCTACATGTGACTCCAGACCCACAGCAATCTGGTTGACTCTTAACTGCCCTCTGGGAAATTAGGAGTGGGCAATAAATGCTGCCTAGCCAGCGGTGCCCTCACCCCGTGAATGAATAAAGGAAAGAAAAAGGGTATAAATATTTGTAAAGGCGGTGTATAAAAATAATCAATGGAATAAGATATCATGGGACATCATGTCAGCATCAGCAAAGACAGAAAAAACTCAATGGCCTCAGGCTGTGATTTCTATCATCATATGAAGTCTTGTCTTCAGAGTCTGAGTCTCAGAAATGATTTGGATACAACAGCAAAGAGATGAGTTTTAAATAATGTGCTCTAAGAAATGGTGGAACGACCGAGACCTTTCTGCAACTGGTTGGTTTGGTTCAAGTTGGTCTCTGTTTTTTGTAGTGTAAAGCCCAGGTACTGATCAGCTGTAACTGAGGGTTATGGTTCGGAGTTATGGTCTTCACACATAACCAAAGTCCAAGGAGATGGGAAGGGAAATGAAATAATAGTCTCAGATGATACATATCAAACCATAGAAGCAAAGGTCACATGGCAAATGTCATATGATCAAATCTTCTTAAATATCTCTAAACAGACTTGGAGACCCGACATCTTTTACAGCTTTCAGGCCTTCTAGGCTGGAGGTTGAAATACTGGGGGCAGTGGCACTGCCATGTCAGAAAATTTTTCATAGTGATGTGTAAGTGTGCCACAAAACCGAACTGTGGTGATAAAGAGAGAGAGTAAACGTAATGATAGTTTAACTTAACAGATATAAAAGAGACATGATAGAGCAGTGACAGAGGCATGACAAGATAATGATTTAAGGTACTGTACAAGTATATCAACACTTGTGCATGCAATCTAATAACTTCTACCATTTGTCAACATTTAATAGATTTCCTTCTAAGAAAATCTCAAGAATAATCTGTGCCAAAGGTTGTCGCACCTAACCACTTCCTGTGCCTTTGAAGTGATCTATTGGAGCAGAGACCAAGCAGTTTCTTTAGGGAAGGAAGAAACAACCAGAATTGATGCATTTTTCTGGAGTATGCTTGTGCATCTTTTGGCCTCTTCCTATGATGTATTTTTCTACAATTCTGTGAGTGATTCTTAGTGCCGTCTCTTCTGTGCCAAGTGAATTTTTGACTCTTTAACACAAGTGTCTGAGCAGACGTATGTTTAGTTGTGTCACTTGTAGTCTATACTATGGGGATTCCAGAGGGAATAGAAGAAGAAGGGCTGCAAGGCAGATGAGATTAGAACTGAGGAAAATAGTCCCACGCATTATTACCTTTAGTTTTGCATCCACAGAGGAAAATTACCTTTGGAACCTTGGCCTTACTTGTGACCAACATGTATTCTGTCCTGGAATCTGACCTTCATGCAAAGTGTACCTGTCAATACCAATATCACCATAGCCCTAACATTTGATAATTACTTCTCATTGTGAGAACAACAACAACCATGTCCATCTACAGTTCATAGATATATCTAGTTGGTTAATGCTGAATGGGATAGGTTCAGAACAGAATATTGGACGGCACATGGCACAGTGGTTAGCACTGCTGCCTCACAGCACTAGGGACCTGGGTTTGATTCCATCCTCGGGCGACTGTCTGTGTGGAGTTTGCATGTTCTCCCTGTGTCTGCGTGGGTTTCCGCCAGGTGCTCTGGTTTCCTCCCACAGGTCAAACATGTGCAGGTTAGGTGTGTTAGCCATGGGAAATGCAGGATTAAAAGGATGGGGTGGGTCTGAATGGGATATCCTTTGAAGAGTTGGTGTGGACTTGTTGGGAAAATGGCCTGTTTCTGCACTATAGGGATTCTATGTATGTTAGTTCTAGCAGATCTAAAATGGGTACACATGAGGTGTTGTGGGCCATTTACAGCAGAAAAATTGTATTCAACCACAAGCTGTAGGCATATGGTCACTCTACCATTGCCATCAAGCCAGGACATCAAAACTGGTTCAAATAAAAGCATATGGCAATTTGCCAGGAGCGACACGTACATCGATACATATGAGGTGCTAACCTCATGACATAACAACATAGGATTACATGCATGCTAATCAGCAGACAGAAGCAGCAAACAAAACAGAGTTAACCAGCAGATCAGATCTAAGCTCTGCAATCCTGCCATATCCAACCATAAATGGTGGTGAACATTTCAACAATCAACTGGAGGAGGCTATGGAGACATGTCCATCCCCAATGATGGGGGAACCTAGCATACCATCAATGTAAAAGACAACGCTGAAAGAGTTGGAACCAGAACTACTTAATGGTCGATCCAATATAGCCAACATCTGAAGTCCCCAACATTACAGAAGGCAGTCTTCAGCCGATTCATCTCAATCCATGTAACATCAGGAAGTGATTGAAGGCACTTGGTGTAGCAGCAAAAGTACAGAAGACTTGTGCTGCAGAGCTCAGTTTTTTGAAAAGACTTCTGAATGACAGTTTGTTTATTTTGACAGTTTCATGAGCATCCCAAAATCTTCCTAATATTATCGTGAACCTCGTGAGTTTTTGAGTTCAGAGCAGGTACTGGTTGAGTGGAAATGGTGTGATATGAAGGACACAGGGATAAGGTCAGGCCATGGGGTCTATGGGACGTGGGTGATGAGAGGAACAGTGTCTAAGGTGTCTAACATTCATTTACAAAATTTAGCTGATCAGTTAAGGGATTAAGGCAGGCCTTCTAACCTGACCACTTCAGCATTTACCTCGGTAAAACAGTGCTGAGCCAGTAGGGCTTCATTAATTGTCAGAGGGCTTAGTGTTGGGGCTACACTTACCCACATTATACATTAACAATCTGGAATAAGGAATTGAGGGCATTTTGACTAGGTTTACAGATCACACAGCAACAGATGAAGCAACAGGTCATTTGAGGAAGGGGGAAGGCTGCAGAAGGACTTGGACAAGCTAGGAGAGTGTGCAAAAAAGTGGCAGATGGAATACAGTGTGAGGTTATGCACTTTAGTAGGAAGAATAGTGGCATAGACTATTTTATAAATGGGAAAGGCTTTGGAATTTTGAAGCACAAAGGGACTTGGGCATCATATTTCAGGATTCTCTTAAGATTAACACGCAAGTTCAATTCGCAGTTAGGATGGAAAATGCAATGTTAGCTTTCATTTTGAGAGGGCTAGAATATACGAGCAGGAATGTACTGCTGAGACTGTTTAAGGCTCTGGTCAGACAGCATTTTGAATATTGAGTTTAGTTTTGGGCCCCATATATAAGGAAGCTTGTGCTGGCCTGGGAGGGGATCCAGGGGAGGTTTACAGGAATGATCCCAGGGATGCATGGCTTATCATGTGAGGAGCAGTTGAGGACTCTGGGTTTTTCTTCAGCTAGAGGGTGGTGAAGCAATGGAATTCACTGCCACAGAGAGCTGTGGAGGCCAAGTCATCGATGTATTTAAGGCAGAGCGAGATAGGTTCTTGATTGGAAAGGGGATCACAGGTTATGGAAAAAAGGCAGGAGAATGGGGTTGAGAAACAAATCAATCATGATCGAATGGCAGAGCAGACTCAGTGAGGCAAATGGTCTTATTCTGCAGCCATGTCTTCTGGTCTTACAGTCTCTTCCATTTCACTTTGGCCCTGCTTCTGGAGGTGGTGGCCTCAAATCCAGCCTGTCCCTGCTTCCTCATCATTCAAATTACAAATTCAAAGGAGTGCTGCAGGCAGAAGAGCTTATTTGAACCAGGAAATGATTTGTCACAATTCCCACCATGATGATGAAAATCTGGCCCCGGCTGAGTGGTTTGATGGTCTGGGGTGTTGGGGATGTGAAGTGGATAGAAGCTTAAGGGAGTCTCGGCATGGAAGCTATATGCTGAAGGACTGGGAATGGGATGGGCCTTTTAGCTTGGTCTCGTCACCATCAGCACACCTCCAATGGCACGCCTGATCCAAGGTCCTCACACCCTCCAGAAGATGAAATTCCCACCTCCCAGAGCTCCTGCTGGAGGTGGGAGTGCAAGGTTGGAAAAATTCCTAACTGCTGTGTTCCCGTCTCTACCATGAAAATTTGGACCCAGATTTTCTCACCACTGTCCAACAAAAGTTATGAATTTTTAAAAAATATGTATTTTCCGACCCTACCCTGTGGAGCCAGGAGGAACACACAATGCCTCAGGTGTTGTGGTACAATCAGCTCTCCTAACAGGAGCCTAAATGGTTGCCCACTCCAAGCACCACCCTCCATAAGGTTTCCCAGAAGGCAGCTGCTAGTGAAGCAGGCAGCCATTAGTTATTGAGATAACAAGGTGTAGAGCTGGATGAACACAGCAGGCCAAGCAGCATCAGAGGAGCAGGAAAGCTGACGTTTCGGGCCTAGATCCTCCTTC
>NC_063339.1:25949799-25986877 GCF_021869965.1 Rhincodon typus
AAGAAGGGTCTCGGCCCGAAACGTCAGCCTTCCTGCTCTTCTGATGCTGCTTGGCCTGCTGTGTTCATCCAGCTCTGCACCTTGTTATCTCAGATTCTCCAGCATCTGCAGTTTCTACTATCTCTATCTTACCCAACCTGTTGCATTAATTGGCGTTTCAGCCCTCAGGCATGTAATACATCATACTTCTAAGATAACAAGATGTAGAGCTAGATGAACACAGCAGGCCAAGCAGCATCAGAGAAGCAGGAAAGCTGACGTTTCGGGCCTAGATCACACACCATTTCCATTATGTGGAGGTGCCTCACATCTAACATGTATTGTCTGACCTAAAATGTCACCACTTCTTTACACTGATAAAACCTTTAGTTCTCACAGGACAGTGACATGAAAGGAATTTGGTGATTTACATATATATACATATTAATTAATTAAAACCTTCTAACTGATTAAAGATATAACAGCATCTTAGGTTTGTTCCGTACACCTTCATCAGTGGTGTGACCTTTTGATCAGTTAGGACAGAGGTAAGGAGGAATTTCATCTCTCAAAAGATAGAGAACCTTTGGAACTCATTACTGCAGACGACTGTGGAGGTTGGGTCGCTAAGTATATTCGAGGCTGAGACAGACATGTTATTTATTAGGAACGAAATCAAAGGTTTTGAGGAAAAGCCATGATTTCATTGAATGGCAAAACACACTGGATGGGCTGAATGGCCTACTTCTACTCCTATGTCTCATATTACCATTCCAAAATTCGCAGATAGCCAAATATGCAAAGCCTATACACCCTGGTTCCCACCATTCTTCTGAATGTCCTTATTGGATTTTCTCCTATTGTTTCTCCCTCTGGAAGCTGCAACAGAAGCTTCTGGAGGTTCTTGTTCTTGCTGAAGTTCTTATAATCACTGTCTGCTTTGGTATTGCTTTGTCATCAAGATCAAGGCCCCAAGATATGCTGGCAGGTTGCTGGGCATTTCAATACAGTGAGCAGATAAATGTGGACATAGTTAGAGCGGTCATGCATCGTTATTGAAGTGACACCTATCCCTTCATGTCCTCAACAGTCAAGCTGAATGTTATGTCCTCACACATGGAAATATCATTTTAAAAAGTTCATTGTCATGCCTCAATAAGGAGCCCTGAGGTATGTAACTTTATGAAATGTATGGTGGAGATCCAACATGTCTACGCTGCACTTGGAGGAGACTTCTGCCTGTAAACCCCCCTGCCCCAGCAAACTTCCCTTCCACATCAGAGTCCATGTCTGTGCACACTTACTTTTCTGTGTAGGATATGGTACCTAATAACCATTGTCTTCTGTTACTTTCCAATTGGGAGCATTTAGACTAGTTTTTAATTTCCTTGTTACAATAGGAATTTTTGTGTTTATGTGACTAGGTAGCAATCAGTGGGCACAGTGTAATGCCCATGATTGCTTGAGGCTATAATGTGCTATCAACAAGCTTTGAGAATTACCAATCTCAAAACAAAGTGAGCATGGAAGACAAAGGGTTAGCATGGCTTCATAAGTGATGGCATGGTTACTGCAATGTTTCTCTTGCAGGGCCTCAAAAATAATCTTGCTAGCTCCAGCCTCATTGAAAGAAATGGTACTTATTCCTCAGACTTTGCACAAAGTCCCAGCCATTTCCTGAAAGTATTGTGCAGTTGAATTTTGAGCCAATATGGCAAGGTACCAATTCTGTGTTTATGTGAGTGAAATGAAGGCTCTGCCTGAGATCCACCAGAATATCCCCATCCTTCAGAGTTGCTGCTGCTGTGGCCCCAAATGCCATTCAGTCTGCTCCCATTTTTGGTTGAGCCACTTCACATCATCCTTGAAGTCCACATTTTACACCCAAAAGAGCACACCTCTTCCTTTGTTGCTGTTCCTACATCTTCTGCATGCAGAAGCAAGAGTAGTTATGCCTTGTTCGATACGCAATATGAGGGTTCCCCCTCCCCTCACATTAACTATGAGCTCCCACCCTACTACCTCCAATTGCCTCCAATCACTGTCGACATTTTTTTGCTGAGCCAGTACAATGATGCCAATCCTGAGACTTGATCTGCCCACATTCCCTGGAATACCATGGGCTTCTCCTTAATAATGCTGAGCATTAGCATCAAAACCCACATGGCTGACCATAGCTCACCTCCTGGTCTAACTTGGCAGGATAGCCCCGACTGACCATGGCCCACCACTCCAAGCTGATCTCTAACAGTACCCTGCCTGAGATGCAGGTAATCCCCAGAGTACTTGCACTTGACCTCAAGGACTAACCATGGTCCAATCCCCAGTCTGGAGGTGCACAGGTCTTCGGAATGAGTTAGAACTAAGTGTCTGACTGACAGTGGGCTACCCCAGTGACTGAAATCAGTGCAGCTTCTTGACTGATTATGGTAGTGGCCCACAATGGACTGGAGTCCACCCACATCCCACTAAACACACACACAAGTCCTGGCTGCTCCTCAGCTCAAAGGCGATGCCTGAAGCTCTGAAGTGATGGCTAATTTGGTGCAAGGGCAAGTATGATGAGTTTGTGAGGTTACGGCTTTACCAATGCCAAGTTGTGAGCATGAAGAGCTGAGGAAGAGTGTGGTCATTGACCTAACAGGCATCTTGTGCAGAAGACATGGTTCCATGTGAAGGGAAGCAAGATGGCCAATACAACCATTCCACGAGCTGCAATGGATGCTGAAGAGACAAGTCGCTCTGTTCTATCTGCTGTATTTTTATACCATCAAGTTTCTTGAATGTGAACAGGATGATTGGTAGTGCGATGCCAATGTTGTGAATAGGGCTAATAATGAAGTGCAAACACATGAAAATAAGCTCCCTGCCACCCAACAGCAAGATTCTGAACTCCCCAACTACATGTGTGAGGACTTAATCTGAAAACTTCTTGATGTCAAAAATCTGGTTTTTAGGCTCTCACCCGATTAAATCATCCCACTTGGCATTGATTCGCCACCTAAGAGAGGGGAAAATTTCATCCTGGCAATACATCGATACATTACCTGTTTGGTCATATTACTACCTGACTGAAAACTAATAATACACCTCTTTATTTAGAATAATAAGTTGCATTATAATTCATTTAAAACCCTAATCCTTTCCACTATGAAGAACAGAATTCTACACCAATAATACTGTTTTAAAATGATCAAAATGTGAAAGTCTCTTCACCAGTAGCATCACTAATTAAATTTGCCCTCGAGTTTTCCACATAATGTTTTACCTCACTAGTTTCCTTCTCACGCCTCAAGCTACAGAAACACCATTTATTAATCCGTAATTTTCTTCTACAAGGGTTCTAAAACCATGTCACTGCTGTGAACTAATGTACTGAAAGAAATGTCCCAGGTTGAAGACTTTTTCGAGAGCATGTAGCTGTGAACAATCTCCACACTGTCTAATAGGGGATAGAACAGTGGAGTGCAATTAATGAAACCTCTTGACTGACGGCTTTCCAACCTCCCCCACATAGAATTACTTTCCTCATCAGTTCTTCAGACAACAGCACTGCCAGAATTCCTACCATTGTATTAGACAGGAATGTTACTACCCAGGAAATAATAATATAAGACTAGAATACCATCACAGTATGAGGGTGTACACAGCAAGCAGAAGGATAAGTGCTGATATTTTTCAGAAGTGTCATTCTCATTTATTTTCCCATAGCTGAGCTCAAAACTAAAAAAAAACTTTATATGCAGAACCTAAACACCCCAGAGAATTTATTGAGGTCAAAGACAATGGTAATAAAGGCTACTCTTGCTTGCAATCCTATACAATTTTCATGATATTTGTGATCACAAATTGTACCATGTCTATAATGTACAGAGAAAAATGATGTAGAACGTGGTGCTACTGTTAGAAGCAAATATTAATAGATTGAATGTAGTCAATAAAATAGTTCTACAATGTTTTAATCATTTTAGAGTCAACTAAAAGCATTTTTTTTTTGTCTCCTTCCTTTTTCGAATAAAGGTGTTACTTTGCAAAATTTTCCAATCATCCAGCAATTTTCCAGAATTTAAGGATTCTTGGGCAGTTCTACCAGTGAGTCCATTATCTTTGTAGATAATTCTTATAATACCCTAGGATGCATTCCATCAGGTTCAGGGGACTTATCAGTCATTAACCTTATTAATATTTTTCTGTAGTGATAGTGATTGTATTTATTCCCTCTGCCATTTTTGCCCCTTGATTATTTAGCATTTTTGGAATGCTGTTAATGTCTTCCACCTTGAAGATTGATGCAAAGTATTTGTTTAACTCCTCTGCTATTTCCTAGTTCCCCATTATTATTTCCCCACCCTTATTCTTGATGGGACCAACGTTCACTTTGGTCTCTCTCTTCCTATTCGTATATTTAAAGATGCACTTGCTGTCTATCTTGATATTAGTTGAATTTACTCTCAAAACTTATTTTCTTCCTTTTTTTGTTTGGTCATCATTTGTTGGCATTTAAAGTTTTGCCAATCCTCTGGCTTACCACTATTCTTTGCTATATTGGTTTTTTTTCCAATTTGACATTATTCTTTATTTTCTTGGTTAGCCATGGTTGCCTTAGCCCCTTCTTAGAATCCTTCTTTTCACTGGGATACCTCTTTGCTGTGAGCCATGAACGATATTCTTAAATGTCTGCTAATGTTCCTGCTAAACTTCCTTCACAGTCCAATCAGACCAGCTCTACCCTCACTCCTTTGGAATTATCTGTACTTCAGGTTAACACAGTTGTCTCTTGCTGAAGTTTCTGCCTCTCAAACCGAATGCTGATTCTGTCAATTTATGGTCACTCTTTTCTAGGGGATCTTTTACACTGACATTATTTATTAAACCTGTCTCGTTACACAACACTAGATCCAAAATAGTCTGATCCCTGGTTGAATTCACAGTTTTGCTTTCGGAAACTGTCCCAAATACTCTTATGAATTCTTGCTCTGCCATTCTGACTAAACCAATCTTCATGAACATTAATGTACTGCCTTTTTCATATGTCCTCATTATCTCCTAATTCATTGTCTTTCCCACCATATAACAGCTGTTAAGCAGCCTATAGATTAACCCCAGTGGTATCTTTCATCTTTATTGTTTTTTTTCACCCATATGGATTCTATGTCTTCCAATTCAAAATCATTTCTTGCTTTCATACTTATTCCATCCAGTACTAACTATGCTACCCCACCACCCTTATCTTTCTGTCTGACCTTTCAAAAGGTCATATATTCCTGTATATTTATTTCCTAGCTTTGATTTCCTTGTAACCATATCTCCATAATGGTTATAAGATCATACCCATTAACCTCTTTTTGTGCCATTAATTCATTTAATTGTTCTGAATGCTATTTGCATTCAAGTAATCAGCCATTAATTTTTGCCTTTTGCCATTTTTCCCTCCTTTGACCCTCCTTACTGCTATTTGTCTCTCTTGGTATACTCTGTTCCCTCTTGTCCCACTCTGGATATTGTTATCCAAATAGCTGCCTTGTAATGCAGCTATATCCTTTTGCTTCATAAGACTACATTTCCCCATACCCAAATCCTCTCCCTACCCACCTACTGCTCCACCTCTAACTAGTTTAAATCCCTCTCTGCAGCACTAGTTATTAATTCACTAGGACACCAGTTTCAATAAGGAAGAACAGGTCAAACTAATAGTGGGTGCATTTCATTTGCCTGTCATATCAATTGGTGGACCTTTATGTTTGAACATTTTACAGAATTGATCTTATTATTTGCAACTAAAGAAAGGAAGTTAAAGACAAGTGAGGAGATGTAAAGCCGGTAATAAGAGCGTTTTAAAATGCTGAAGCAACAAAAGAAGCGGAGGAGCTATTAATGTAACACATTTACTTAAAATCTTTATACAGGACAAATGTATTTGGTTAAGCACGCCTAATTTATAACAATCTGATTCTAGCAAAATTGTTGCAGATGTATTTTAAAACATCTATATTACAAAACAAGACAAAATAAATTGACAAGTCTGAATCATTTCAAATAAACTAATCTTGATTTGAAGTATCATTGAACTGTGTGACATCTCATACAATGACATTAGACATCAAGTCATTGTCTGTAATCTTACTGGGCATATCACCAAGCTATGAAGATGCACAATAATAGAAAATACCACAAATTGTAGGTATAAAATTTTTTGACACTATAATTCTAGCAGAGTCACCATCCTGATGTATATACATTTATCACGGGGGAGATGGTTAACTGGAAATCAATAACCCTTCTCAGTAATTAAATTTGTGGATTTTAAGCAACCATCTAATTTCGCAATCCTGAGGTAGGTTTTAACTTGCTGCCTGGGTGTGAAACCCAAAATTACTGATCAGGCAACGACCATAGAAACTGCCTAATTTTCATTTTCATTGATTTTCACGGAGTTATTTTCTGATGTTGTGTTGCTGACTAGAATCCTGTTCAACGTAATTGGCAATCAAAATATAAGAAGCATGCTGTCCAAACATTATAAATGTACTGTGCTTCCGGAAATATATGTGTCCAGAACTATATTCCCACTGAATCAGTGGCACTGAATTAGCTGTAAACAATAACCAGAGATGCCTTGTGTTGTTACTGTCTTTGATATACTTGACTGTGCTTTTCAATGACTCTCCGTCTGCTCAGTGGAACTGCTCTGCCTTGGCTTTACTCTTGTTCCTATGTAGCAATGGCTTCTCTTCCAGTACTCATGCACTGGTATCTTTATAGTAACCCTCTCCACGTTACAGTGTTATTGACTGTTGCCTAGTCAAAAGCAAACTTCTTAACTACAGCATAGGGAATGGAGTAGAAGTGGTGGCTGTAATATGTTTCAGGGTCCCTCGAATAGGAAAATGGGGGAAAAGAGAGAGGTCTGGGTTTTGTCCATCCTGTTGGAACAGACAAGGTTCTAGGTGGAGATGGAGAGTCACAGCGAGATGTCAGAATCCAGGCAACATGAAAATTAAGCAATTAGGTCAAAGATGGGAAAGTAACAAAATGGAAAAGTTGCCTATGAGTGATGGGAAGATTGATACTATTGCCCACAAGCATTCCACTTAAGTACAATTTAATGCAATTAAATTCTTCCCAGTATAGTAGAATTCACAGGCGTTTCATGCCTTCAGTAATCCACCCGTTGAAAACTGGTGACATATATGTGACTTCCTTGACTCACTATAAGAGTCCTTTCAACTTCCAGTCGACTGAGTCATGTCTGTGCTGGTTATCAAACATTCATCTCTTCTAATCCCATTTTCCAGCACTTGTATGGAACGGGTTTCAGGCTCACATCCAAATAATTCCTAAATGTCTTAAGGTTTCCTACCTCTACCACCCTCTTAGGCAATGAGTTCCAAATACCCACAACCCACTGGGTGAAAAATGTTTTCCTCAAATCTTCTCATCCTCCTGCTCCTCAGAATTGTGCCCCTGGTTATCGAACTCGCTACTAAGGGGAAACGTCTATACTCCTCAGAAATTTGTACACCTCAGTCAGATACCTTCTCTGCTCTAAGGACAACATCCCTAGTCTATCTAGACTCTCTTTATAGCTGAATCACTCTGGCACATGTACCGTCCTGGTGAATCTCTTCTGTAGCCTCTCTCGTGCAGTCACGTCCTCCCTATAAGGTGGCAACCAGAATATCACACAATTCTCCAGCTGTGTCCTAGCTGACATTATATATAGCTCCACCATGCCCGCCTTCCTCTTGTACTCAGTGGTTTGACTAATAAAGCCAAGTATCCCAGACATCGTCTTAAATATCTTGTCTATCTGTCCTGCTGCTTTCAAGGATCTACGGACATGCACATCAAGGTCCCTCTGATCCCCTAAACTTCCTTGGGTCCTAACATTCGTTGTTTACTCCCTTTCCTAGTTAGTTCTCTGATAATGCATCACTTCTCAGGATTATGTTCCATTTGCCACTGTTCAGCCCACCTGACCAGCCTGTCCACATCATACTGTAGCCTAAGGCTTTCTTCCTCATTATTTTTCACACCACCAATCTTTGTAAACAAGGCTTAGTCACGATGCCCCACTAGCCAAATTGCAGTCTGCTTTCTATTCCTATTCAGGCATGCAAGTGAACAAGTAGCATTTGGTCAAGGTACTAAAAACAGGCTTCATTCATCACCTTTCTTATCAGCATTAAGAGAGTTCATGGTCCAAACATGTCTGCTAAACCTCCGTTTATTTGGTATCATCATTAACCATTACTTAAAAGTTTGACATTTGAGGATTAATTTTCAAAAAGCATCCTTAGCCAACCAATGACAGGAGAAGGAAAAAGCATTGGGAAAAATGTAAGTGTACAACAGGAAACACCAAGAATTGCACAGGTAATGCTCTCAGGAAAAATGGGTCACTGTCAATAAGATTATTACTGTTAAACTATGACATATGCCAGGTATTTTGCAGAAACACTCACTCTGGTGTTGACTAAATTACTGAAATCATTTTGGATCACGCAACTTGAGGAAATCAGCTGAGAAAGTTAATACTTTGGAAAGATAAGGAGAGAGGAGATCAATAGATTTGGAAAATGTTAGACATGCAACTAAGACTGGTGCAGTAGGTCAGGCTAGTTTTTTTGTCAACTAAACAATTTTATTTGATTATTAGACCATAGGAAATAGGAACAGGAGTAGGCCATTTGGCCCATTGAGCCTACTCCACCATTCAGTAAGATCGTGGCTGATCTGACTTCTTTCATGTCCATTTCCTGTCCTTTCCCCTTAGCCCTTGATTCTCCCACTGATCAAGCATCAATCACAGCCTATACAAAAGGATTCTGCCTCACAGCATTCTGTGGTAAGCAGTTCTAATGATTCACAACCTTCTGAGGAAAGAAATTTCTCCTCATCTCAGCCTTAAATTAGCGCCCCTTTATCCTGAGACTATGCCCTCTGCTCCTAGACTTTTCCCATGAGAGGAAACATCCTCTCAGCATTTACCCTGCAGGTACCTTAAGAATCTTAAATGTTTCAATAAGATCACCTCTCATTGATATAAACTCCAGTGCATAGAGACCCAAAGTTTAGTCTTTGCTCATAAGACAATCATTCTGTACAAGAGATAATCCGAGTGAACTGATATCTTTTCTTAAATAAGGGGACCAAAATTGCTCACCGTACTCCGGATATGGTCTCACCAACATCGTGTAGAGTTATAGTAAGACTTCCCTACTCTTCTACTTCAACCCATTTGAATTAAGGGCCAATATTCCATTAGCATTCCTAATTACAGGTGGTACGTGTGTGCCAGCTTTCTGTGTGTCATGCAGAAATATTCCATGTCCCATCGTGTTACAGTTTTCTGTAATTTTTTTCTCCATTGAAATAATATTCTGTTTTTTTCTCCCATCCAAAATGAACAAGTTTGCATTTTCACAAATTGTACTCCATTTGCCAACTTTTTGCCCACTTAACCTATCGATATCTCTCTGCAAATTGTTTATATCCCTCTCACAGCCTGCCTTTCCACATATTATTGTGTCCTCTGCAAAGTTAGCTACAGCACATTCACTTCCTTCCTCCCAGTCATTAATATATATTGTAAATAGTTGCAGTCCCAGCAATGATCCCAATGGAACTTCATTGGTCAATCTGAAAAAGAGCCCTTTATCCTCCCTGGCTACTTCCTGTGCATGAGCCAATTCTCTATCCATGCCAGTATACTACTTCCAACACTGTGGGCTCTTATGACTTATTTGACTATTTGATTAAAATTAATGTACACATTGCATCTCTGTTATTATTAAGTACATTGTGGCTGTTAAGTTCAAACTGTAGATAAGGAACAAACTGAAATAATTTTACCTGTTTCATTCAAGCAATATCCAACATTTGCTTTTGCTCTGTTTATGGGATCGAATAATTTATTGTGTTTCCCTGCTTTTCAAATCTTTGCTATGCAAGTGAGATTGGCACATGCCAAATCGAAGCTGGTACAAATGTGAATGTTGGCCCAATTTTGACAGCAGCATCTGACTGTATATGAGAGCCTATAATATAAGCCAATCGCCCTGCTCTCAGAAGGCATGTGGTTTCTGCAAGCCAGAACAAACAGTTGCAGTAAGTTGTCACCTTAATAATTGTACATTGGGTTGGAACAGACCGTGGTAATGCATATAATTTGCTTCTATCCAATTTAACTAGTGTTCAGTTAACAATTGATACACTTACTTGCTCCTGCTGAGAATTAACTTGAAAAATATACATCTTTCTGAAAGCTGATGTATTATTAATGGAATATTCACTGCAGTGTTCAAAATACTCAACTTTAATCCCTGAAGAGTCCAAAATAACCCTAGATAATTAGAAACACAAATCCCAATTGGTTTTCGGCAGTTGTATCATCTGCCTGGAGAACAGTGCAAGTTGAAATTAAACTGGGTTCTGATTATCTAAATAAATTAAACATTCTTTAAATAAGCAACATGTTGCTAACTGCTGGATAGACAGGGCCCATTATTTTCTGGATGTGTTGGATTTGAGTTAGGTAATCTGATGTATACCTCAAGGTCACACTTTTAGTCAACATGGGACTACTGAAATGTAGTTTTGGTTTTTGAAAACTTGAGTGCCAAAACATTAGGATTTAGTTCTGACAAATATAATGAGGAATGTATCTTCATATTTTTGATTTTGATGGTTGGTGGAAGCAATTAAAGTCCAGAATTAATTGTGCTCAGACAACTATGAATAAGTTAGTTTCTCACAGCATGTTAGCTGGCTTAATTAAAATAATTGCTGTTGCATTTGTATTTCTGTGTCCAAGGACAGGAGATTCAAGAAAATACACTCCCTGGGGAAAAGTATTATATGCTGCAGAAAGAGCATACAAAGCCTTGTACTGGTATGCTCAACTGATACATAAAAGACAAGAGGAATTGACTTGCTAAAGTGCTTGAATTAATTTTTCAGAATCGACTTAAAGGTGCTTCATACACAACAGATAATCTGGTAATGCTATGATCATAAGCTGTAGGAGCAGAAATAGACTATTGATTGAGTCTGCTCTTCCATTCAATGAGATCATGACTGATTTGATACTCAAGAATTCACCTTCCTGCCTTTTCCCCATGACCCTAGATTCCCTGACTGATCAAAAATCTCTCGATCTCGGCTGTTAATATACTTAATGGCCCAGCCTTGACTGCTGTCTGCTGTGAAGAATTCCATTGATTAGCTACCTTCTGAGAGAGAAAAATAACATCCTCATCCCTGTTTAAAATGGATGACGCCTTGTTCTGAGATTATACCCTCTTCTCCTAGACTCTTCCACAAGGGGAAACCACCTCCTAGTACTCTGTCAAGTCTCCTAAGGATTTTGTAATTTTCTTATTCTTTCAAACTCCATTGAGTACAGGCCCAACCCACTCAACGTCTATTTAAATAATATTTAGCTCCTCTATTCTTTCTGCCAAAGTGCATTACCTCACTTTCCAATATTATATTCCATCTGCCAAGTTTTACCCCACTCACTTAACCTCTCTATATCCCTCTGCATACTGTGTTATCCTCACTTCTTGGCTTCCCATCTTTTTAGTGTTGTCTGTAAATCTGAGAAGGCTGTGGAAACTCAGTCATTGAACATGTTCTGGACAGACATTAATAGCTTTCTAGACACTAATTACATCGAGGGACATGGATATAGTGGAGGAAAGTGACATCGAGATAGATGATCAGTCATAATCTAGAATGGCTAAACAGGCTCAATGGGCAAAATGTCTACTCCCATTCCTTTGATTTCCTGATTGTCCTATGATTATCTGTTGAAAGAAGATTGGTCTTGGTGAAAAATCTGCTGCTGAATTGCTACAAGCCCATTGCGCTCTGCTGGCTACTGTGGACCAGTTTGATCACATCACATCCCCAAAATGTGCAAATGGCAAATCAGAAAGGAGAGTGAAGCCCATCAAGTGTTGCATACCACACAATTTTTTCAGGCAATGACGATCTCCAATAAGAGAGAATCTAACCCTTGACATTCAATGGCATTACCATCTTAAAATCCTCCACCATGGACATGCTGGGAGTTAACATTGACCAGGAATGAAACTTGACTAGCCATTTAAATACTGTAGCTACAGCAGCAGGTCAGAGGTTGGGAATCCTGCAGAAAGTAACTCACCTCCTAAACTCCCAAAGATATTCAGCATTAACAAGGCACAAATCAGCAGTGTAATTGACTACTTCCCACTTGCCTCGATTAGCATGTTCCAACAGTGCTCAAGAATCTTGACACCATCCAGGACAAAGAAGCCTGCAGACCATAAACTTTTATCCCTCTATGATCACACAATGGTGACAGTGTATACTGAACACAAAATGCGACAACTACAACAGCTTCCTAAACCTCTTTTAGCAATACTTTTAAACCTCTGATCTCTATCACCTGGATGATAAAGGACAGTAAGTGCATGGGAGCAGCAATTCTTGCAAGTTCACCTCCAAACCATGCACAATTTTCTAACTTGAGATTATGCCATTGTTCCTTCACTGTCACTGGGACAATATTCTGGAGCTCCTTCCATAAGAGCATTGTAGGTGTCTTCATGCCACAAGAACTGGTGGTTCAAAAGAAAACATACCATCACTCTTTCTAAGTCCATGTCTAACAAGTCCTCAAGGAATCCTACATGTGCTGGTTCTGTGTCAGATCCATGAGCCAGTAATCTGCAGAAAATGTCAGAATTCAAGACCACACCAGTGACAATAGTCCAGATGCCTCACATCAATCACTATAAAGTGACATTTATGCCCTGACACTGTGTGCTGCGCAGAGTTAACAAAGAGCCTAATATCATGCCTTGATGTGGAACTCTGAGGTATGTAAATTTATCCAGATGCATGTTGCAGATCTGAAGTGCTCGTGCTACACTGGAGAGTACAATGCAGGCACTTATCAACTCCCAAAGAAAAGCATCCTTGAACATCACTGACCATGTCCTTGTCTACATCCAGGTCAGTGTGCCAATGTGGCAGCTCTGAAATATCATTTTCCAGTATCATGTCTGAAAAGTGATGTAAAACTTACAATCCCAATTGAGACTTTAAGTCTGCATTTGTTTAGCTTCATTTATCTGACATGACAGAAGGCCAATTGATGTAAAACGTGTAATGGCCATGAAGCTTAAGGCCATAATTTGTAATGTTAATTGTTGCCTAAAGAAAACTCTTCAATGAAATCCAATCAGACGGCGGATGGGTGACATTACAGAATCAGTAGATGCGTGATTAATGTAATGCCACTAGCAAGGCCTCATGTGAAGAATTATATTCTGACACCAGAGAGGCAAACACGCCCTGCCTACGGTGGTAGCCATTTTCTGTTATTATTCTCAGGATGAGTTTGATGTGAAGACGGCAAGGTTTCAGTTCCCTGTCCTTGTGTCTCCACTTGAGAGGAATGATGATCCCCCAATCCTTCATATTGCTTTTTGTGGTGTTGTCCCTGCATCCTTGATGGATTGTCAGCCTCTTCCTGTTTCTATTCCGCTCCTTTATATAACGGTTAAAATCCCAAATTTACTCCCTGAACCCATGGTTTGGTGAATTGCCATGCCCATATTGAGGCTGGAGGTAGTGGGTGAGAAACCTCCAGATCCCACAACTCCTCATCCCCTCTGGGGTATGAAATCCCACCCTTCAACATTAAATTGCCCGCTTTAATTATAATCATTCCCTCAGCGATCCAGTTCAATGAACCCCAGCCTTAGACATGAGATTTGCCTTTTTCCAGGAATCCATGAACAGCCCCCTGACAGACCCCTTGACCGTTAATGCTCAGCCCCACTTCAGATCATGAACCACCTAACCTGATGGGACAGGCCTGACTGAGAACAGCCCAGTCTCTGGATGGGTCTCTCCACAGCTCCCTCACTAACATACCTAACATGTAATCCCCAGCTGGTTACATTTGGACTGGCCATCACTCACTCCCTGAACTACAATGATACTGACCCCAAACTCTGGTTGGATCAAGCACCAGCCAATCCATGGCTAATCTCATGGAGCGAGATTCAGATGAGCCCCTTGACTGATTATGGCAGTACCCCCTGACTGAGTGTAGCTCCCTACCTTCACTGCACTAAGGCCTGGTCCCTTTGATTTTCAGACACAGACATGGCCATTTGGCTGAAGTACACACACTGCGTTTGCCACATACATTGCTGTAGGTATAATATTGAATGTAGCACCATCCTGTATGACAACATTTTTTTTATTTATTCATTTTTTGGGATGTGAGTGTCATTGGCTGGCCAACATTTATTGTTCGTCCCAAGTTGCCCTTGAGAAGGTGTTAGTGAGCTGACTTCTTGAACCACTGCAGTCCACCTGCTGTGGGTTGACCCACAATGCTATGAGGGAGGGGATTCCAGAATTTGGACCCAGTGACAGTGAAGGAACAATGATGTATTTCCAAGTCAAGATAGTGAGTGGCTTGGAGGGGAACTTGAAGGTGGTGGTTGTTCCCATATATCTGCTGCCCTTGTTCATAGAATAGAATCCCTACAGTGTGGAAGCAGGCCCTTTGACCCAACAAGTACACATGGACCCTCAAAGCATGCCACCCAGACACACCCCTTATAACCCACCTAATCTACTTATCCCTGAACACTATGGGCAATTTAGCATGGCCAATCCACCTAAACTGCACAACTTTGGACTGTGGGAGCTAACCGGAGCACCCGGAGGAAACAGGGAGAATAGAACATATAGAACATAGAACCGTACAGCACAGTACAGGCCCTTCGGCCCACGATGTTGTGCCTAACTTTTACCGTAAAACGTGCAAACTCCACACAGACAGTCACCCTAGGGTGGAATCGAACACAGGATCCTGGCACTGTGAGGCAGCAGTGCTAACCACTGAGCCACTTGAAGTGGTTGTGGGTTTGGAAGGTGTTATCTGACGATCTGTGGTGAATTTCTGCAGTGCACCTTGTAGATAGTACACACTGCTGCTACTGAGAGTCGGTGGTGGAGGTAGTGAATGTTTGTGGATGTAGTGCCAGTCAAGTGGGCTGCTTTGTCCTGGATGGTGTTGAGCTTCTTGAGTGTTGTTGAACCTGCACTCATCCAGGCAAGTGGGGAGTATTCCATCACACTCCTGACTTGTGCCTTGTAGATGGTGGACAGGCTTCGAGGAGACAGAAGGTGAGTTACTCACTGCAGTATTCCTCGCCTCTGGCCTGCTCTTGTAGCCACTGTGTTAATATGGTGAATCCAGCTGAGTTTCTGGTCAATGATAACCCCCAGGATGTTGATAGTGGGGGATTCAGTGATAGTAACACCATTGAATGTCAAGGGATGGTGGTTAGATTGTGTCTTATTGGTGATGGTCATACCCTGGCATTTGTGTGGCATGAATGTTACTTCCTTCTTGTCGGCCCAAGCCTGGATATTGCCCAGATCTTGTTGCATTTGGACATGGACTGCTTCAGTATCTGAGGAGTCACAAATAGTGCTGAACATTGTGCAATCATCGGTGAACATCCCCACTTCTGACCTTATGATGGAGGGAAGGTCATTGATGAAGGAACTGAAGACGGTTGGGCCAAGGACACTGCCCTGAGGAACTCCTGCAGAGATGTCCTGGAGCTGAGATGATTGACCTCCAACAACCACGACCATCTTCCTATGTGTCAGCTATGACTCTAAACCAGCAGAGATTTTGCCCCTGATACCCACTGATTCCAGTTTTGCTAGGGCTCCTTGATGCCATACTCAGTCAAATACAGCCTTGATGTCAAGGCTGTCACTCTCACCTCACCTCTGGAATTCAGCTCTTTTGTCCATGTTTGAACCAAGGCTGTAATGAGGTCAGGAGCTGAGTGGCCCTGACAGAACCCAAACTGGGCGTCACTGAGCAGGTTATTGCTGAGCAAGTGCTGTTTGATAGCACTGTTGATGACATCTTCCATCACTTTACTGATGATCGAGAGTAGACTGATGGGGCAGTAATTGGCTGCGTTGGATTTGTCCTGCTTTTTGTGTACAGGGCATACTTGGGCGATTTTCCACATTGCCGGATAGATGCCAGTGTTGTAACTGTACTGGAACAGCTTGGCTATGGGAGCGGGAAGTTCTGGAGCACAAGTCTCCAGCACTATTGCCAGAATGTTGTCAGGGCCTGTAGCCTTTGCAGTATCCAGTGCCTCTAGCTGTTTCTTGATATCTCGTGGAGTGAATCAAATTGGCTGAAGACTGGTATCCGTAATGCTGGTGACCACTGGAAGAGGCCAAGATGGATCATCCATTCAGCACATCTGGCTGAAGATTCCTGCGAATGCTTCAGCCTTCTCTTTTGCACTGATGTGCTGGGCTCTTCCATCATTTGAGGATGGGGATATTTGTGGAGCCTCCTCCTCCGGTCAGATATTTAATTGCCCACCACCATTCACGACTGGATGTGGCAGGACTGCAGAGCTTAGATCTGATCCGTTGGTTGTGGGATCACTTAGCTCTGTCTTTCACTTGCACACTTCACAGTTTGGCATGCAAGTAGTCCTGTTTGGTGGCTTCACCAAGTTGACACCTCATCTTCAGGTTGGCCTGGTGCTGCTCCTGGCATACCCCTCCTGCACTCTTCATTGAACCAGGGTTGATCCCCTGACTTGATGGTATGGTTTAGTAGGGGATATGCTGGGCTATGAAGTTACAGATTGTGCTGGAGTACAATTCTAATGCTGTTGATGGCCCACAGCACCTCCTGGATGCCCAGTCTTGAGTTGCTAGATCTGAGCAAAGTCTGTCCCATTTAGCACGGTGATAGTGCCACACAACATGATGGAAGTTATTCTCAATGTGGAGGCAGAACTTCATCTCCACAAGGACTGTGCGATGGTCACTCTTGCCGATACTGACATGGACAGATGCAACTGCAGCAGGCAGATTAGTAAGGATGAGGTCATGTATGATTTTTCCCTCTTGTTGGTTCCCTCACCACCTGCCGCAGACCCAGTCTAACAGCTATGTCCTTTAGGACCCGACCAGCTCGATCAGTAGTACTGCTGCTGAGCCATTCTTGGTGGTGGACATTGAACTCCCCCACCCAGAGTACATTTTGTACCCTTACCATGCTCAGTGCTTGCTCCAAGTGTTGTTCATGGAGGAGTACTGATTCATCAGCTGAGTTAGGATAGTATGTGATAATCAGCAGGAGGTTTCCTTGCCCATGATTAACCTGAAGCCATGAGACTTCCTAGGGTCTGGAGTCAATGTTGAGGACTCCCAGAGCAACTCCCTCCCGGCTGTATCCCACTGTGCCACCCCCTCTGCTGGGTCTGTCCTGCCGGTGGGACAGGACATATCCAGGGATGGTGATGGTGGTGTCTGGGACATTGTCTGTAAGGTATGATTCTGTGAGTATGACTGTGAGGCTGTTGCTTGACTAGTCTGTGAGACAGCTCTCCCAATTTTGGCACTAACCCCCAGATGTTAGTGAGGAGGACTTTGCATGGTCAACAGGGCTGTTTCTGCCGTTGTCTTTTCTGGTGCCTAGGTCAATGCCAGGTGATCCGTCCAGTTTCATTTCTTTGAGACATTGTAGCGATTGGTACAACTGAATGGCTTGCTAGGCCATTTCAGAGGGCAGTTCAGAGTCAACTACGTTGCAGTGGGTCTGGAGTCACATGTAGGCCAGACCAGGTGAGGATGGCAGATTTCCATTAC
The DNA here is from genome assembly GCF_021869965.1 of Rhincodon typus. NCBI lineage: Eukaryota > Metazoa > Chordata > Chondrichthyes > Orectolobiformes > Rhincodontidae > Rhincodon > Rhincodon typus. The sequence continues at coordinate 25,967,497 of NC_063339.1, forward strand.
CGAAGGGCATTAGTGAGCCAGATGGGTTTTTCAGACAATTGACAATGATTTTATGGTCATCAGTAGATTCTTAATTCCAGATTTTTTTTATTGAATTCAAATTCTACCACCTGCATGGAGGGATTTGAATCTGGATCCCTAGAACATTATTTGGGTCTCTGGATCCATAGTCAAGCAATAATACCATTGGACCATTGCCTCACCATATCCACCCCCAGTGAATGTTCAGTGCTGGTAGTGGTGACAAACGGCCTTCATCTGTCCATGTACCACAGAGCAGTGTAAACTACAGAGACTGATAAGCCTCTAAATCCACTCAAATGAGTGAATGTTAAGAAGGCAAGCTAAGATCCTGTGTTGATGCATGTGTTCCAGTGTGCAAACTGACCTGGCAAATCCATGCAAGTCAGAAGTGTTCCTGAGCTCCAAAGTAAAGTCCTGAAGGGCTGAAGTGGTGTGGGGAGTCAGTCCAAAAGCAGCCTGATGTGCTGGGCCTGGTGGTTTGGGATACCCACAAGTTTGGATAAAGGGTGCAAGAGGACAGTGTCTATGGAGAAACTGGTGACATTGGAGTTGATGATGATCTGGAGAAGCAAACAACAAGCTGGTTCTGCCAGGTATCCACTCTGACTTCCATTTTGGGAATAGATACCTTCAGGTTTCTCAGAGTAGGAGAGCACAATTGACAGCTGGATAGAAATAAGGCAAGATTAGCTAATGATGAGATGCATGTGTATGGAAATAAGGAAGTCATGTTCACTAATGAGATTCAGCCTGGAAGCAGGTCCTGCAGTTCTGTGGCAACAAGGTGCAGGGCTGGATGAACACAGCAGGCCAAGCAGCATCACAGGAGCAGGAAGGCTGACGTTTCGGGCCTAGACCCTTCTTCAGAAATGGGGAAGGAGATGGTGGTTCTGAAATAAATAGGGAGAGAGGGGGAGGCGGATAGAAGATGGATAAAGGAGAAGATAGGTGGAGAGGAAACAGACAGGTCGAAGAGGCGGGGATGGAGCCAGTAAAGGTGAGTGTAGGTGGGGAGTTAGGGAGGGGATAGGTCAGTCCAGGGAGGACGGACAGGTCAAGGGGGCGAGATGAGGTTAGTAGGTAGGAGAGGGGGGTGCGGCTTGAGGTGGGAGGAGGGGATAGGTGGGAGGAAGGGCAGGTTAGGGAGGCGGGGACGAGCTGGACTGGTTTTGGGATGCGGTAGGGGGAGGGGAGATTTTGAAGCCATCTGCCAATGTGGTATACTGCATCCGCTGTACCCATTGTGGCCTCCTCTACATCGGGGAAACCAAGCGGAGGCTCGGGGACCGCTTTGCAGAACACCTACGCTCGGTTCGCAATAAACAATTGCACCTCCCAGTCGCGAAAAATTTCAACTCCCTCTCCCATTCCTCAGATGACATGTCCATCCTGGGCCTCCTGCAGTGCCACAACAATGCCACCCGAAGGTTGCAGGAATAGCAACTCATATTCCGCTTGGGAACCCTGCAGCCCAATGGTATCAATGTGGATTTCACAAGCTTCAAAATCTCCCCTCCCCCTACCGCATCCCAAAACCAGTCCAGCTCGTCCCCGCCTCCCTAACCTGTTCTTCCTCCCACCTATCCCCTCCTCTCACCTCAAGCCGCACCCCCATCTCCTACCTACTAACCTCATCCTGCCCCCTTGACCTGTCTGTCCTCCCTGGACTGACCTATCCTCTCCCTAACTCCCCACCTACACTCACCTTTACTGGCTCCATCCCCGCCTCTTCGACCTGTCTGTTTCCTCTCCACCTATCCTCTCCTCTATCCATCTTCTATCTGCCTCCCCCTCTCTCCCTATTTATTTCAGAACCCCCTTCCCCTCCCCCATTTCTGATGAAGGGTCTAAGCCCGAAACGTCAGCATTTCTGCTCCTGTGATGCTGCTTGGCCTGCTGTGTTCATCCAGCTCTGCACCTTGTTGTCTCGGATTCTCCAGCATCTGCAGTTCCCACTATCTTCTGCAGTTCTGTGTTGACTTCCAATGAAGAACAGGATAATCAGTAACATCAGATCCTTCCTGCACAGAACAGAGGAGTTTGTGGACAGGGATCTAACTCAAAGGAGGAGTGACCCTGATAGAGGGTTTACAGGCACAGAATCAGTTTTATTGATGAGTCTGAACCAGAGACACAGGAGGTTCAGACTTTCAAGGTAAATTCTTTGTGGGATCTGCGGTTTCCTGGAACGAGACTCCCTTCATTCCAATCCAGATTTGAATGCATTGTCAATGATAAACCATATGCCTGTTCCTGGAGGGCTATACGCTTTCCCAGCAAACCAGATGGGGATCTGAAGAGGTGTCTGAGGAGAGTGCGAGGAATGAGTACAACAGAAAATCGTACTGATTTGGGGATGTTGTGCTGGAGAATGCTGGGAAAGTCAGACTGTGTCACTTAGCACCTGAAAGTGTTATCCCACTGACCAGTCTTGCCCTCGTGAGGAGCTTAAATCTCTTGGGAGACTTTGTCCAGGTTTATGGTTTGAGAGGCTGGATTTTGCCTCCTGTCCCTGGAAAACATCACAGAGCAACAGCAGTAAGAGTCAGAGACCCATGTGAACGTCCCAAATTGCCTTGCCATTCCTGAAGCTGCCAAAGCCACAAACTTAATGAGTGGCTCAGCTACTCTGTCGCCTGTAGGGTGCCTTTGGCAAGAGATTCTCCCTTTGACACATTTGGGCCATCAACCCACCCACTCTTGGAGGCAGGTTACTAACTGCTCCTGTGATGCTGCTTGGCCTGCTGTGTTCATCCAGCCCTGCACCTTGTTGTCTCGGATTCTCCAGCATCTGCAGTTCCTACTATCTCTATTACCAACACTACAGCTGGGTTAAAGAGACACAATAAAGCCTGTTTCAATTACAAACAACATCTGTTTTCTGGCCCACTGTGTGCAGCTTTGTGAGGTTATTATTCTATCCTTTAACACTGTCTGCTCCTGTCGAGTAGTTGCAACACTTTTCGTTGTAAATGGAGTGTCAGCCGTGGCTCAGTTTAAGAGTCACTAGTTGCCTCGGAGTCACTAGTTTCTGGGTTTAAGTCCCACTCCAAACCTTGAGCACAATAAAACGCTGCTCTGCCATTATCAGGGAGACCTGATACGCTTCAGATGTGTCACCTTTCTGGTGAAATGTTAAACCAAGGCCCAGTCTGCCCACTTTAGTGAATGCAAAAAATCCCACGGTATTGTGTCAAAGGAGAGCAGGGAGTTATCCACTATGGCCTGGCCAATATTTATATTTTAAGCAACCTCACAAAAATAGGCTATCTGACCATTATCTTTCTGCTGTTTGTTGGATCTTGCTGTGTACATATTGGATGCCATTTTTTCTGTATTTCAACTGCCTACACTTCAAAATGTACTTTATTGCTGGTAAAGCAGCTGGAGATTTCTGGTCATTGTGAAAATCGTTATGAAATATAAGCCTTTCTTACTATTTCCTGATCCACAGTAATTTTTTTTGTACAATACTTTCATAGTAAAACAAATCATGTTTTCTCACTGCACAAAATTATTTACATTCAAACATATGGAGGCCTAAACTAAACAGGCAATTCAAATAGTATTTCCTTAGTAACAATATGTTCACCATATCAGACTATTAGTGCACAGTGCTACAACATCATGCTGAAGAAGGAAAGAGTCTAGGTCTTGAAAGTATTTGTAGTTGTTGATTGTTATAAATGGTAGAGTATTTTACTTGGCAAAAACACGGAGGATAATTGGACAGGCAGGTTAGGTGGTTTGAATGCTGTTGCTTACTTGTAATCACGATCAATCATTCTGAACAGATTTATTGGCTTACGCTGGAATTTCATGACATACTACTTGCCAGTCGACTGTTCTATTCTGTCAGTGTATTAACCACCTTTTGTCTATCAGATAGGGAGTTAAGTATCCTGGAAAAGTCCATACCTTTATCCTCAAGAATTAAATCACCTTATAATATTCCTGTTGCATCTCTAAGTGCATGTATTTGAAGCATCCATATGTATACACTATTGGAAGATTGCTGCATAATAATGTTCCATCCTCTGAGGAAGCCATGTATCATTTGTAGATTTTTAACAGAAATAATGTTCCCATGCTACAGGAATTGAAAATTATTGCCAACAATAAATCACGTACTTAAGTAATATTTTCATTGTAGACAAAGATCGTAGGATGAACAAAAAGCACTCAATTGGCTTTTGATGCCATATTGACATCCATATTTTAGAGTATTGTAGCCATTCCTTATTTACAATGTGTCAGTAATCTTTGACAAGGTTGGAGGCAGGAACATTAATCTTATTTTGAATGTTTCAATTGACTTAGAAAAATAGCAACTAAACTAACTCTGTTCAAGGAAGCGGAGCAGAATTAATTTAGCTATCATTTGCATAATATGTAAAATCAGCAACTGTACACTACTATTTTATACAACAATGTAATAGACAATGAACATGGGAGAGAGACTGAAGAATATGTTTCCCAAAGTGAAGTCTCTTGTGGCGCAGTGTTAGTGTTCCTACCCATCAGCTAGGCCTGGGTTTAAGTCCCACCTGCTCCACAGTTGTGTAATAACATCTCTGAACAGGTTGTTTAGGAAAAATAGGTTAAGAAAAAAAGTAACTGCAACTGGTAACATAAATTCTCCTGCACACAACTACACACAATATTCTAGTTGTGGCCTAACCAAATTTTGTGTAGCATAAACTCCGTGCTCTTAAACACTATGTCTCAGCTCATAAAGGCAAGTATCCCACAGGCCTTCTTAACCACTTCATCTATCTGCCGTGCTATCTTAATGTCCCTGTGATCTTCAGAGCTTCCCAGGGTTCCACTGTTTGCCATTTATTCCCTTGCCTTGTTTATCCTACCCAAGTTCATCTCCTCACACTGATCTGAATTGAATACCATTTGCCACTGATCAGCTGAAGTGGCCTAACCAATGTCCTGTACAGCCGCAACATGACCTCCCAACTCCTACACTCTATGCACTGACCAATAAAGGCAAGCATTCCAAAGGCCTTCTTCGCTACCCTGTCTGCACTCAACTCCAATTTCAAGGAACAATGAACGTTCACTACAAGGTCTCTGTGTTCAGCAACACATCCCAGGTCCTTATCATTAAGCCTATACGTCCTGCCCTGATTTGCCTTTCCAAAATGTAGCACCTTACATTTTTCTAGGTTAAATTCCATCTGCCATGCCTCAACCCACCAGCCCATCAGATCAAGGTCCTATTGTATTCTGAGGTAACCTTCTTTGCTGTCCATTACACCACCAATTTTGGTGTCATCTGCAAACTTACTAACCCATACCTCCTTTATTCACATCCAAATCATTTATATAAATGACAAAAAGCAGTGGACCCAGCACCAATCTCTACGGCACAAAACTGGTCACAGGCCTCTGGTCTGAAAAGCCACCCTCTACACCCACCCTCTACCTTCGAGCCAATTTTGTATATGGCTAGCTCTCCCTGTATTCCTTGTGATCAAACCTTATTAAACATTCCACCATGTGGAACCTTGCTGAATGCCCTCGTGGAGTTTGACAGTGCTATCTTAGAAGCCTTGCTGAGTGCAGTGTATCTGTAAATGGTTACACACTGATTTATGATGTATGATTTATTTATTGTCACTTGCATTTTACAGTGAATAATACAGCAAAATTCAGTGAACAGCTTCAACAGTCGCCACATTCCCGTACCATTTTGAATAGTTTAAGAACAAAAAGGATGAAAGATATAAACGAAAGAAAGTCCTGAGCCCTGAGCTGGCTCACCAATGATGCCTGTTCTACCACCCCTCCTCCACCGTCTTGCTGCCACCTGCTCTGGATCCACCAACATAGGAGCCAACACTTTTTAGGCGCCATCTCTTTGCCGCTGTGCCCACCTCACCGATGCTGGGTCCTATGCTGAACCCACAATTGTTCCACAACCAGGAGACCCCTGCTGCCTCAATGAAGCCAGAAATCCCGGTTCTGGGCCTACTGCAACCAGGAATCCCTGGCTCCACTGTCAGACCAGGCCGCTGCCTCGGCCTCACCAAGAGGACTGGTCTAGCCACCCTCCTCTGAGATGTTGCCTTGCTGGCACCACCATCTTGAATTCACTGGAGGAGCTTTCCTGCTGCCACTAGTGCCGCCATCTCCAGTTGCCATGAGGTACTGCATCTGCCACCACCTCCAACCACCAGGGGGAGCCGCCATGCCACGCACAGCCTGCTCTAGCTGCCGTGCCAATTTCACTGACTAACCCACTGCAAAAGGCTCCAAGGAGAATAAAAACAAAAAGAAAGAAAAAAGCAGAAGTGAAAAGAAAGAGAATAAAAGGAAAGAAAGCATGTGGGTGTGCATGAGCCCTAGACAAGAGCCCGCACGCAGCCCTGGTGAAGCGAGTGAATATAGAAAGTGGTGCATAGGGTGCTTTATCCTTGAGTGTTGTTGGTGTTGCACCCATTCTGACAACAAGGGAGTACTACTGAAACTCCTGACTCGTGCTAGTAGATGGTCGACAGAAGCTTTGGGGAGTCAGGAAGTGAGTTACTTGCTGCAGGATTCTTAACATTTCACCTGCTCTTGTAGTCTCAGTATTTATATAGTGAGTCCAGTTCAGTTTCTGATAAATGGTAATGCCCAGGATGTTGATAGATGTGAATTCAACGATGGTAATACCATTGAATGTCAAGGGCTGATGGTTAGATTCTCTCTTGTTGGTAATGTTCATTGCCAAGCACTTGTGTGGTGCAAATATTCCTGGCATTGGAAGTGTGGCATGGTGCCTACATGGACACAGATTTATGCCATGACTACCATATGCTGCTGACCTGAAGTATTTTTATTTCATTGGGTTTGAGATCTTCCGTGAGATAGTGGGTTTCTGAAGCTTTGAAAACCACCTCAGGTTAGAGACATCAAAAGCCTGGAGATAGCCTGTTCTGGAGATGGAAACCATTTTAAAGATAAATATGGTAGATTAGGTGCTCTTCTGCATTCAACATCATTGAGATTCAGATTTTACTGTGTCAATTGGACCCAGTACTTTGATTTCCACATTGATTGACAACCAAGTCATCTGTTCAGTTTTTGAAATAGCTGCTAAACAGTTATCGTGGGATTTGTCCATCTTGGGCCAGCTTCCAGAAGTGGAAGTCCTGAGCTCAGTACATCTTCCGTACTCCACAGAGTAGATAGTGTAGGCGGACACTGTAAGACAGGAGACTGATTCACAAAATTGTGAAATCTCCTGATCCACAATTCCCACATCAAAATGGAGAACCTAGCCCAGAAAATTTAAAACAAATGTTTCGTAAACTTTTTCATTTAGTGGCAATATAATACTCTGAATTATGTTGAAAAAAAAATCAGTGCAATATTTCGTCACAGGCTTAAGGTAGTACAAAACGTTTAAACTGAATCTGGTACTTAGTATTTGACATTTGATGCATGTGAGTTTTGCAGAATATTTTGAAAATCCTTCAGAAAATCTTCAAATTAAAGTATATTGCGTCTATTTTACGATGAAACCTCATTCTATTGGAGATGAAAGGAGATGAAAGTTAAGTTTGCAACAGGAGTTCAGAAGCCCCACAACTTTGGAAGGACATTTCTGCTTACTGTCCATCATGGGATCCCGAAAATTGTTTTTCAACCAAGGAATCACAGAATCAGAAGTAAATCTGGAGTAAATCACACAGGACTGTGTTGCTAACTGATTTCTCACAACATTGCTTTATGTTTTCCCTAACAGTTGCTTTATTTTGTTGCTTGTGTGTCAGCAGTTTGCTGTAAAACCTGGACCAAGTGCATAGTTCACTTTCTGTGGGAAATGAGCTTTCCAAGACAAAAATAAGGGGTTTAGATCTGTTTCTATGGAGATGAAGCATTGTGCTTCTGTGATATGTCAAACACTTATCAGTCTAGGCTTGTGTTCTACTCTATATAATCACATCTGGAACAAATACTCAGTATATTTAATACATATGTCTCAGTAAAGCAGCTACACATTTGGAGAAAGGGTTCCAACAAATCTATCAACTGGTAAATAAAATTAATATTAATTTAAGAAGCTTTCAATCAAGCCCAAAAACATTTAAGGACAGATTTAGAAACCTGATAGCTGAGGAGTTAGAATTAAAAACAGCAACCTGTTCATTGAGATCGAAGAAATTGCAAGGAAAAGAGAAGTTTCATTTTGTCCACATGAAATTCTAATTTATGCACACAGCAAGACAAAAGAAAATATTTTTGCTACATTGTGATTAATTAAAATAAGATCAAAAGAGGTTCCTTTCAATTCAAATTGAATTTGCCTCATGGGTTGTAAACACTCACAGCAGTGAACAGTATGTGCTAGGCTACTCTGCATGTCAAAAGTGGTCACAATTTTTATAAAAGAGGGGAAAATATTCTATAAAATAAAATATGAAATTTTCTGTAATTGTCTAGCCATCATATAATCAAATTTATACAATCTGTATAAAAGATGCTTTGTCACTGATCCATGATGGAGACAAGATTGTTCCTTGTGTAAGTCCACAGGGGCACAGCTCTACAAAGTTAGAAATTTTTGACAATAACTAATATCTATTAAACTGTAGTATTTGTCAAAAGAACTGGTTCTGTCTCATGCTTGTTTTTATAATGTGTGCTGTTATAGCTTTGAGAATATCTCTTCATTCAGTGTCATACTACCTACACTGACTTATTGTACAGTTGATGGTATTACAGACGAAACAGTTATGAAGAAGCCTGAGAAACGTTTAATACATGTCTTGGAGCACTTAAACACATTCAAAGCAGCTGATTAAAACATCCATGAAGTGATTTAGTTATGATACTGAGGGAAGTATTGACAACTTTAAGACAAAGTCAGAAGTCACACGACACCAGGTTATTGTCCAACAGGTTTATTTGAAATCACAATCACTGTTCCTTCATCAGGTGAAGTATTGGACTGTAACCTGGTGTCCTGTGACTTCTGTCCACCCCCAGTCCAACACCAGCACCTCCACATCAATTTTAGGATGACCTCAGCAAAAGTGGGATGCTGTGAATGCACATTTACTCTGCTCAGATTTTGACAATATGGGTGAAGCCTTACAAATGACCATGAAGAGGTTTTATTTGCCTCACTTTTATTGTGGATACAGGGAGGAGCAGGAGTTCTTATCCCTGGTTCCAAAGCAAGTCAATGATTACTGCTCACCAACAACTCATTAAATTATGGCCTGTAGTGTGCCCCCAACACAGGCTTTCAGCTGTCCTTCCACACCATCCCAACACCAAACTCCCACCCACACTCTTGGACCTTCCTGAGGCAGCTGCTGGGGATGAACTGCACTGCCTGTGGAGGCAGAAGAGCCTGCAAATACTTACCCTGATTATAAACAGTAGACCTAAGGCCTCATGTTGGCCAACCTTTGTGCACTAGGTTCAAGTTTGTGCTACTTGCAGAAGGCTGAGTCTGGATCCAGAAACAGACATGACAAATTTCATGTGTTGGTGTTTAGGCCTAGAAAACAAGCAGCAGAGTTCCAGCTCCTGATTAGATAGTTGCAACACCCTCACTTCTAATTTGCCACTTTCACATTTTTGGGGATGTGATGTGATCAAACTGGTCCACAGTAGCCAGCAGAGCACAATGAGCTTGCAACAATTCAGCAGCAAATTTTTCACCAAGACCAATCTTCTTTCAACAGATAATCATAGGATGACCAGGGAATCAAAGGAATGGGAGTAGACATTCTATGCATTCAGCCTGTTTAACCATTCTAGATTATGACTGGTTATCTACCTCAATGTCACTTTCCTCCACTATGTCCATGTCCCTTGATGTAATTAGTGTCTAGAAAGCTACTAATGTCTGTCCTGAAAATGCTCAATGACTGAGCTTCCACAGCTGCCTTGGTTGAAGAATTTCAAAGAAGCACTGCCCTCTGAGTGAACAAATCCCTCTTCTCAGTCATAAATAATCCACCCTTTATCCTTAGATTATGTCCCTAGTTCTAGACTCACCATCCAAGGGAATTACCTTAGCTATATCAGCCAGTCACAACCTTTAATTGTGTTGTAAATTTAATTCATTTCATCACGCAATCTTTAAAACTCAATGGAGTACAAATCTAGTTTTCTCTATCTCCTTCTAAAACAATTTCTCCTTCGAAAACAACATAGAGTTAATCTGGTGAACCTCAGTAGCAATCCCTCAATGGCAAGTGCATTTTTCCTTAGGTATGGAGACCAAAACTGTGCACATACTCCAAGTGAGGTGTCATCAAGACTCTACACAACTCTGCAAGATATCTTTACTCCTGTATTCATGTCCCCTTGTAATGAAGAACAGCATACCATTTGCAAATCAGAACAATGCACCAATTGGAGGAGAACTTGCAGATGGTAATGTTCCCAAGTACTTGCTGCCCTTGTCCTTCTAGGTAGTAGAAATCACAGATTTTCAACGTGTTGTTGAAAGACACACTATGCACCAGAAGTGGAATGAGTGAATGATGCAGGTGGTGGGTGAGGTGTGGTATCAAGCTTTTCGAGTGTTATTGGAGCTGCACTCATCCAGGCAAATGGAGATGATCCATCATACTCCAAACTTGTGCCTGGTAGATGGTGAGAATGATCACCACAAAATTCCCAGCCTTTGATCTGTTCTTGTTGGTTCAGTTCAGTTTCTAGTCAATGGTAACTCCCCAGGATGCTGATTGTAGTGTATTCAGCAATGCTAATGTCATTGATAGTCAGAGGGAGATGTTTAGATTCTCTCTTTTTTTCGAAATGGGCATTTCCTGCGCTTGTGTGACATGCATGTTACTTGTCAGTTATCAGTCCAAGCCTGAATATTGTTCAGATCTTGCTGCGTCTATATAGACATGGACTGTTTCAGTATCTAAAGGGTCGTCTGAATGGTGCTAAAAGTTGTATAAGCATCAGTATATCCCAAATCTGACTTTAAAATGGAAGGGAGGTGATTGATGAAGCCTGGAGCTGAGACGTCTGACCTCCAACGGACACTACCAATTTCCTTTGTGCTAAATATGAGTCCAACCATTAGGGAGTTTTCCCCTTGATTCCCATTGACTCTGGTTTTGCTAGTGCTGAACTTGTATGCGGCTTTTTAAGATTAATTCTTCTTTGCAATAGCTTTCTGCAGACTTTCTCCATTTAAATAACATTCAGTTCTTCTATTCTTCCTATCAAAGTACATAATCTGTCAGTTCCTTACATTATATTCCATCTGTCAAGTCTTTAAAGAAAATGTTCTCAAGTAATCATTACCAATTGGAGACAAAAGTTTATAATTGTAAGGAAAAATAGCTTCAGTACTATATTTCAAAAAATTAACAGCATGTTCATTGTAAATTACCGATGTTGGAACCTACAAATAAATACAACACTAAAAAATGTTTTGCTCAGAGGAATGAATGGAGAAGTATACTTGGCCTCTTATAATGTTAATCATCCCTTTTCAGCAGTGGCACAGCTTTTCATGCATTTCTTTAAATTTCCAATCAATTTAAGGTGTGGATTCCTGCAGTTTGCATTTGTGACCACTTAGATTCTCACTGTAAAAATTACTTTCATGTGTCATTGCTTCAGAGGTATTTTTGGATAAACTGTTGACTATCTTTTGCTAGTTTCTTGGTTGACATATGAACAAATCCTAACTTAATGAATAAATGTGGCCTTCTGAGATGCAGCTATCAAATAAAATATTTCTCTTCTCATTGTTTGAAGCAAATTGCTGCCTCTGACATATGGTCAGCCAATGCTTTCAATTCTGCACAGGAGGAATGGCATTTCTGGGTGAAATCACATTTTGACATCTATCTTTTAAAAGATAATTGACATCTGAGGCTTTGCTCCATAGATGACATGAAAATGCAAATCGCTTGGAATCACACCAATTTTTATGTCACAGAAATGGCTACTGCTCTCAAAGGGTGCTGTCAGTATCACAGTGAAGGACAAAAGCATCCTATCCAATTTAAAATGTTACAATTTGAATTGTTAATATTGGACAAAACAAACACATTCTCTCCATGTGGAGATCCAGTAGGATTTCTCCATGCAGCTAACATAGCATACACAATAGTAAAGCCAAGTAAGTATCCACACTTAATGCATTTCTGTTTAATTCATTATGTCAAAGGAATTTGAAGGTATATTTTAGGATTGAAACCCGCAGCATTTCCTATTCAGTGACAACTTCTGACATTCCGACATCCAAGACATTATACATTACACTTACATGTGGTCCTAACTGTTTGCTAAAGTTGCAACCCAAATGTACTTAACTACCTGTTGTTTCCTGTCACTGATTGGTGCCTCCTAGCTGCCTAATTAGTACAATTAGTACTACATCAAAGCTAATCACATCTCAAGCAAGAATTTGCATTAACCTCAGAGATTTGTTGAAACAACAGTTTCATAATGGCCTGCTAGTTATCACATGACCTACAAAGAACAACACAGAAAAAAAACCAGACTGTTCAGCCAACCAAGTCTGTACTTACACATGATGCCTTTCTAAACCTAAACCTTTTGCCTCCACACGGTCCATATCCCTCTAATCCCTGCCTATTCATGTATCTGTCAAGATGCATCTGAAACGTTGCCATTGTATCAATCTCCACCACCTCCTTTGGCAGCACATTCCAGGCACTTACCGTACTCTGTATAAAAATACTTGCCTCTCACATCTCTTTTAAACTTTCCCCCTTTTACTTTAAACCTAGATCCCCTAGTAATTGACATTCCTACCCTGGGAAAAAGACTCAGGCTATCCGTTCTATCTATGCTTCTCATAATTTTGTAAACCTCTATCAGTTTGCTCTCTGCATGCCCCACCACCACCCCCCAGCTTCTGATGTTCAAGTGAAAACAAACCAACTTTGCCCAATCTTTTCTCATAGCTAATACCCTCCAAACCGGCAACATCCTGGTAAACCTTTTCTTTGGCCCCTTTCCAAAGCCTCCACATCCTTCTGGTAGTGTCGTGACCAGAAGTGTATGCAATGTGGTCTTACTAAAGTTCTATGCAGCCGCAACATGACTCGACAACTTTAATACTCTATGTCTGACCGACGAAGGCAAGCATGCTATATGCCTTCTGGACCACCTTATCCACTTGTGCTGCCACTTCAGGGAACTGTGGACCTGTATGTCTAGCTCTATCTGTATGTTAATGCTTCTAAGGATTCTGCCAATTTTTTGCATGCTTCCATCCTGCATTAGACCTTCCAAAATGCATCACATCGCATTTGTCCAGATTAAATTCCATCCCCAAGTGTCCACCCAAGTCTCCGGCCTATTTATGTCAACATCTGAAGATTTGGTGAGAAAAAAAAATCCCTCACTTTATTCTAGACAACATATGAGAGGACTCACATTAAGGGGAAGATGTAAAAGCAAGTAACAGACATTTTGGGTTGTGCCATCAGCTCAATTGGAGGGTAGCCTATAGATACCAATCCTGATCACTTTGGATCTACAGCAAACCAGTTTATATGAGTTTATTATATAACTAATAGTTAAATTAATGATGTCTGAGTAATGAACTTGCTTTTACACAACATGTATGAGCCTGAGGCATGACTAATCCTTTAAGTGGAGATGAAGCAACCTCCTTGCATATATATTGGAGAACCAAAGGAGGTGAAATTGATCAATGGGAATAGTGTAAATAATGCAATAGTGAATAGATAGCTTGTTTTATTCGTAACTAAAACACCATAGAAAACCAGGTACCATGTAAGACAAGCAGCTGATTTGCTCTTGCATGCTTTGCATTACTAGCAAAGACTTATCTTGCTGTAAAATATTTATAGCTGTGACGTTTAATTATTGAATTTGAACCATCTTTTATAATTATTTAGTTGGAGTCTTTGAAGCTCCTGCCAATGGGGCAAGAACTTAAACAGGTTTATTAGTTATTAACATTGAATTTCTCATTTTGGGGAGAATTTATGAACATCACCTCATATTTACTCACATTGTTTGATGGACAGATCTGGACAAATCTAATTCTGTAGTTGGCAGACCATTCTTACATTTTTGTGAGAAAATGAAGATAATACATAGAAAACAACTGTTTCAAAGCCATCAACTTGGCATTCTGATACTGAGGAGCTGGCAGCGTGCGCTTGATAGATTAGTCAAATTACAAATAATTAGTGATTTTGTACAGTAATCATATCCTTTTTATCTTCTTGAGCTGATAATAAATGCTTCATTCCCCAGTTTCTTTACAAAGTGGAAATTGTCTGTGACACAGGAATATCTTATCTGCAATGCTCTCTGTTTTTGACTGAATACTCTTAATGAATACATTGTGTGACTCAGAATAATTTGTGATATCTCATGTTCTCAACCTAACTAAAACTGATTCTAATTTGTCTGAATTCATCAACAACAGTAGGTTCTTGTTGATATCTCATTGCTTTTGGGCTTTGAAACAATCTTTGACAGTTAATTTGTAACTGTTGTAAAGTACAAACAGGCACATAAATATTAGAGTCCACAAATAAAAAGTCAGAGTAAATGCCCTGTACCTAATTCAGTCACGAAAAATGCTTTTGGTAATGAGTGAGACATATTGGCTAACTTCAATATGGTTTTTTTAAAATTGTTCTCCCGTATATTTTCATAGGTATGAATATGTAGGACACATAGGTACAGACTGATTGTCTAAGTACAAACTGAAACAACTACAATGGGTTTCAAACTGTGGATGGGATTTTCTCAGAGTGGGGCATCTTCTGTTATGTCCTGTTAGACATGTTGCTCCAACCCGCAGCTAAAAAAAAATTTTGTGTCATATTGTGATATTAGTGGAAGATGATAGAGATGTGATAGATGCAACACGATATCTAAGACCTCAAGCAATGTTGGAACAATCTCCTTAACTAACCAGTGAGGTTCAGAGGTCAAGAAAGGAAGCAATAGAACATAGAACATAGAACATTACAGCGCAGTACAGGCCCTTCGGCCCTCGATGTTGCGCCGACCTGTGAAACCAATCTGAAGCCCATCTAACCTAAACTATTCCATTATCATGACTGAGAAAGGAGAGAACAAGAGGCAAATCACGCACTGAAAAAGAAACAGACGGAGGATGAACTAGGATGGAGATTTTAAAAAAGCGACAGAACAGAAAAAGTTAAAACTTAAATTTGACATTTTAAAAGAATTTAGGTAACTATTCGGCAGAACAAAATTTAAACATTGCTTAAAGGAGACAAAAATTTGAACCTGTGTTATGGATTTGCACGTGCTAGAAGCTACATATATATTGACATGTAGAACCCTGTTTTATATATGCAAAAGAAATTTGCACATACATTTGTACACCTTTTCATTAGGGAAAGGTTAGAGATAATGGTAAGTGCCAATCTCTGCGGTATTTCCAATTGAACACCCTGACCAAATTGAATCTACCTGTCTAGATTGACAGTTAACCGTTTCTGCTGCATTTCCATGTCAACAATGGCCCAATTAATCAGCATCCCCTTCTCATGCAGTATAAAACTGGCATCTTCTTTTCAAATCTGTTTCTTGCATCCTCGTTTTGATAAGTGCAAGATGAAATACTTTGGCTTTGTGTCTCCTTTTAGCAATGTTTAAAAAGACAATTTACCAACTTTTAAAGAACGAGAGTCCGCAGTTTAAATAATTTATTTTCTGTAGCAGGTATGGCACTTGGGAACTGGCACAATGGCCACCTCAGCACCTGCACCCCAGTTGGTCCTGAAAATCCAGACACAGAGTGCAACACAAAGCTGAGGTACTGAAACTTCCTAACATCATTATAGTCGACTACTCATCTTGTTGTATCACAAATACCAAAATGTAAATACAAACGAACAAGTGAAACACAAGAACAGGAGGGAACCTTGGCTTTTATTTACTTCACTAATGTGCTGTCTATCCAGACTTAAGTAAGATTGGTAGATGAGCTGAAAGTAAACCATGTGTGAATAGAGCTGGAATTCCATGCTTTAGATTTGAAATTATGCTTCAGAACAAAATAAGTTAATAGCAAATTGTACTGGATTATATATAAATTTTTGAATTTTCCAGACATGCAACCATAATAGCCCACTTCTCAACATTTAATCCTTACAGTCCAGTGGAGTGCCAGTGCCCAAGAGATCAATTATTGCTTTGGTTCACCAAACTTCTTAAACCTTCCAAAAGTCTTCAATGGTCCACTTGTGCCTGGATAGTGTCACTGTATAATCTCAAATTGCAGTACTTGTCAAGAGGGAATCACAAGAGGAAGGAATAAGCCCAGAGAAGAACTCCAGTAGCAAATTAGATCAAGTAAACATTTCATTAAATGCTGACAGAGGCAGCGCAAGTTAATGACACAATTGCAGTCTGATTGACAAAGTGCATTCAAATTTAAGAAGCACTGCTAATTTCAAAATGGAAACCCTACACTCCATTCTGTAACAGAAATTGACAGCTTATTAGACTTAAAGATCTACCTGAACAATTTAATCTGCCCCCAAGGTTCTTACTTCTGTGCGAATGTACTGGAATGTTCATTAGCGGAAATATTTAAATTTAAAATTCTTTAGATCTAAAAATATCTTCAATTATTGTACATTGCTGATTATACATTCCTAATAATAGAAGCGTAACACTGTTGTGAATAGAAGTTTTGCTGAAGCAACTGAAATAAACTTTAGACTTTTCTTCAGTTATCCCAGGTTTCCTCTGAAAGATTCATCTGTCCACAAATAATCAATGTGCATTGGGCTGACAGTTGGGTGAGCTGAGGTGGGGATATTGGGAAGGCCAGCAGACAGTAAGACACTATCACATTTAGTTGGACGGGAGTCATGTAAAGGTAATGAAGAGAGAGATTGTGGAACTATGAGACATCGAGGACAGTGCCTTCTGCATGAACTGCCAGAGGCTAGCAGATTTGTAGCTGATTTGGAGCAGCGACTCGTCTCACTACATGCCATACAGGAAGAAGAGAGATTTCTGGATCAGTCTTATGAGAGAGTGGTCACTCCATGTCATGATAGGCAAGCAAGGAGGATTGGCAGGTGAATGGGTGACCATTTGCAGAAAGGAAAGAAGATGACAGATTCAGGAAACCCAGGACTCATTGGAGCTGTCTTATAGGTGTGAAAGTTTAGATGCCAAATTTGGTGAGCAACATGACTAATTCGGTGGTGAGTGACTTGATGGAAAACCACAGCACCAAGGTACCCGAGGCTACTCTGGGGAAAGAGAGAGAGACGCTGGTAGACAGATCAGTAAGGTAGTAGTGGGTGATTCAATAGTTCAAGGGGTATACAGTCTAGTTTGCAGCCTGGATCTTGAATCTTATATGGTCTGTTGCCTCCCAAATGCAAGGCTTCAGGATATAACAAAACGACAGTACATTGTAGGGCACAGAAGGGGAGAAATTCTTGCAATATGTGTAGGAGAACTTTGTGAAACAGTAATTTCCAGTCCTGCCAGGGAGGAAACTGTTTCAGAGATAGTAGGAACTGCAGATGCTGGAGAATCTGAGATAGCAAGGTGTAGAGCTGGATGAACACAGCAGGCCAAGCAGCATCAGAGGAGCAGGAAGGCTGACGTTTAGGGCCTAGACCCTTCTTCAGAAAAAGGGAGGAAACTGTGTTTGAACTGGTCCTAGGAAATGAGACATGCCAAGCGGAGAACATCAGAGTAGGAGAACATTTCAGAAATAGCAATCACAACATAATAAGGTTGAATATTAATTTGGAAAAGGATAAAAATCAGTCAATGATTCAGATTCCAGACTGGAATAGGGCAGATTTTTGGGGTCTAACAGTTGAACTGGAGCACGTTAAATGGAAGTCCATTTTGGTGGATAGAACAGTGGCTGATAAAATGGGAAAATTTCAAAAGGGAGATGAATTGGGTGCAGGCTAGGTACATACCCATGAGAAATAAGATATCCAAAGTTACAGTACCCTGGATGACCAAGGATGTTGATGAGGAAATAAGTAAGAAAAAGGAAGCATATGATGCATACCAGAATAACAAAGCAACAGCAATCAGGAAGTGTATCTCAAAGACAGGACAGAGGCTATGACTGAAATAAGGAAGGCTAAGAGGAAGCATGAAGAAAGGATGGCACGCTGCACTGAAACAAATTGTAAAATGTTCTTCAAATGTATTAACAGTAAAAGATTAGTAAAGGTTGGAGTGGGGCTCATTAGGAATAAGCAGGGAAAGCTGCTCATTGAAGTAAAGGATATGGCAAATGAATATTTTGCTTCCATCTTAACAAAATCAGAAGATGGTGACAACAGTTGAAAATATGGGTGTTCAGCAACTGAACAGTATAGTATAGATAAAGAAGAGGTGCTAAAAAGGCTGGTAGCACTCCAGGTAGAAAAGTCATCAGACCCAAACAAGAGGTATCCTAGATTGCTGAGAGAGTTAAGGGAGCCATTGACAGAAATTAGTCAGGCCTCGCTAAGCACAGGAGAAGTCCAGGGAGACTGGTGAATTGCAAATGCGATGCCATTATTTAAGAAAGGGATAAAGGATAACCCAGGAAATTACAGACCTGTCAACTTGACATCAGTAGTGGGAAAACTGATGGAGGCCATAATCCAGGATAGCAGTCAGCATGGCTTTGTCAGGGGCAGGTCATGTCTGACAAATTCGATTGAGTTCTTTGACGAGGTGACGCAAGCAGTGGATGAGAGTCGTGCTGTGAATGTTGTATATTTAGACTTGTAGAAAGCATTTGACACGGTGCCACATGGCATGATGGTCAGCAAATTAAAAATGTTTGAGATTGGTGGGTCCTTGGCAGCATGGATCAGAAGTTGACGAAAGGATCTGAAACAGAGAGTTTGAAATAGATGGGCATTTCTCAGATTGGAGATGAGTTGAAAGTGATGTTTCTCAGGGATCAATGTTGGTTTGATTTATATAAATAATTTGGAGATGGGTGTTGTGGGCAAAATCTCTAAATTTGCAGATGATACTAAGCTAGGAGAATAGTGAATTGTGAGGATGTTGCCAAGCAACTTGAGAGGGACATTGACAAATTGGCCCAATGGACAGACAGCTGGAAGATGAAAATCAATGCAGAAAAATGTGAGGCAATGTATTTTGATAGAAGAAACACAGAGAGACAATACAGGCGAACCGAGCATAGGTGTTCTGCAAAGCGGTCCCCGAGCCTCCGCTTGGTTTCCCCGATGTAGAGGAGGCCACAACGGGTACAGCGGATGCAGTATAGCCACAATCCCCTCCAGCCCCACCACACCCGGCACTTTTCCCTGCAACCGCAGGAAGTGCTACACCTGCCCCCATACCTCCTCCCTCACCCCCATCTCAGGCCCCAAGA
>NC_063339.1:25986977-25990983 GCF_021869965.1 Rhincodon typus
CCCACCTATCCCCTCCTCCCACCTCAAGCCGCACCCCCATCTCCTATCTACTAACCTCATCCTGCCCCCTTGACCTGTCTGTCCTCCCTGGACTGACCTATCCCCTCCCTAACTCCCCACCTACACTCACCTTTCCTGGCTCCATCCCCGCCTCCTCGACCTGTCTGTTTCCTCTCCACCTATCCTCTCCTCTATCCATCTTCTAGCCGCCTCCCCCTCTCTCCCTATTTATTTCAGAACCCCCTTCCCCTCCCCCATTTCTGATGAAGGGTCTAGGCCTGAAACGTCAGCCTTCCTGCTCCTCTGGTGCTGCTTGGCCTGCTGTGTTCATCCAGCTCTACACCTTGTTGTCTCGGATTCTCCAGCATCTGCAGTTCCTACTACCTCGGAAGCAGTTATTGACTAGTTATAGGCAGGGCAGTCTGTTGGTCATACAACCAAACAGTACGTGATTCTTCCCCACACACCCCCTGCTCACTCCCCATCTTACTATAACTACCAACAGTCAGGTCAGGGGAAACTTGATTACCCTCAAACACTCCTTTGAACATAACAGAAACAGAAAAGATGAAAGACCTGTGAGAGAGAAAAGCAGTCAGAAATGTGCTTCCCTGAACAACCAGAATTAGCAAGTACAACAATACTACCACTTAGCAAAGGAAAATTGAGGGTAAATGCTGCCATTGAGAATCATAAGAGTTAACTAAAGTGCAATTCAAAATTGTGATAGGAGGTAAGATTTATGGTAAAATAATACTCACCTAAGATTAAGAAGAATGAAGATAGACAGTAAATTAATGCATAAAATATCTCAAAGACACATAAAGCTCTATGAACACATTATTTTGCCTTAGGTTTCAGAGACCATTAAGCAGCATTTACACTCTGGATCTTAAATGAAGTATGAAATGACACCAGCCAGACAACAGATCCTTTAGCAGACTTGCAAAATAAACATTCAATTGAAAGATTATTTTTTATTCTCATAGAATAGAACAGAATTAGCCACCTGGATAACACCAGAATAATTCAATTAAAATTGAATCTATTTATGAATCCAAGAAATTGATGTGCAATGTTTGTATTAAGCTGAAGTGAATTGGGTTCTTCTGTATTTCATCCATGACAAGTCTATCTCCTTAGGAATAGCTTTGTGCTAAGCAATTTGATTAATCTTTTGTCCCCAGTGATTAAATGTAATTTTATAGTGCTTTATTTATTAATACCATTTTGTATTACACTCTATTTCCCTTTCAGTTTTCCTCAATTCAATAGATATGGTAACATAGTGGTTATGTTCCTGGACTATTAATTGAGAGACCTGGGCTAATTATCTGGTGATGTGAGTTGAAATTGCACCATGGTAGCTAGAGAAATGTAATTTTAATTGAATAAAAAGCTACTACTGGTAATCTTGTCCATGAATCTACTGGATTTTTGTAAAAGCCAGCTTGATTCAATGAGGTCCATTAGATGAGAAAATCTGCTGCCTTCACCTTTTGTAGCCTACATGTGATTATCTTTTGGCTGGCCTGTCAATCAGTCAGTTGTATCAAACTGCTACAAAAGATGTATAACAGAAGTAAAGGACTGCCAACCTGGCGCCAACTTACCAGGTATGGCAAAAGTAAACCCAGTCCGGTCAACCCTGGAGCCTTTTCAAAACCTGCTTTCCTCACAAGCATAGGATAGAAGGCATAGACCAGGTCATTTGGCTGATCCAGTCCTCTTTACCAGCCAGACTTGCTCATCTTGAAACTTGTGCCAAAATTAAAAGACCTGTCCCACAGATTAATCAAGCAACAGCCTGACAGTCAAAATTAATCATATCTTTTAACCATTGTCTCAGATTCAATCACCATTCCTGGGCATGTCCTGGGGTGGACAAACCCAGAGCTAGTGACAGACATGTACAGCTGGGAAGGAGCGGCCTTACAAATCATCAACATTGACTCTTGTCTCCAGGTAGTCTTCTCGCATTATGTCAAAACCAGGCGAGGAAATCTCCTGTTGATTATCACTTCCGGATGTTAATTGATTCCTCAATGTTGAGAACCACTTGGATGCAGCACTGCCGCAAGGACACAGCATACTCAAGGCAGGAGATTTCATTATCCACCATCAATAGTGACTCTGTAACACTACAACCATTATTACTGACTGTGCTAGGTGATACCAATTGGCTATATCCATGTGCAGTTTGAGCGTGCGGCAGGCAACGAAACAACCAACAAGAGGGAAAAGCCTATGTTGCCTCTTTCTCACCAGATAGAAGTGACTACTATACAAAGTGTGGAAATAAAGTCCTGCCTGCACACTGAGGATACCGTCCATCTTGCTGTGTAATGCTGCCACCAGGCTAAATTATACAGATTTAAACGTGAGCTAGCAGCTTGAGCTGAGCAATCAGGAGCCACTGAGACCATCAGCAGCAGAGTTGTACCCAGCATATTCCTCACTCTACCAATACAACCAAGTCACAGAACCAATCCATTTTCAAGGAAATGTGAAGCCCATTCCAGAAGTGTCACCATATGCCCACTTCTACTCCAGAACAATCATTGTCATTACAATGATAATGTGGAAAAGTGCATAGGGTTGTCACAGAAGATTAACTTGATCTATCACTTACAACCCTTTCGATTTTCAAATGACAAAGTATTTGATGGTTTGCTATCAAGAGGCATATGCTAATAGCATGCTCACTGATGCTTAGCTTAGGTTCTGTCAGAACCACACCACTCCAAGTCTCATTACAACCTTGGTCCAAGCAAGAAAAATGCTGCTAAATTTGAGATGAGACACAAGACTGATTATCTTGGGCAACTGAGGCGTCAGGGAGCCCTTGTGAAAATGAAGTCAATGGGAATTTAGGGGAAATCTTGCCACTGGTTTGAGTCAAATGTAGTAACAAGGAAGATGCTTATGGTTATTGGAGGCTAGTCATCTTAGCCCCAGGACATCACTATGGAAGTTCCTCAGGGTAATGTGATAGGACCAGCTATCTTCAGCCACTTCATAAATGACCATCCCTCTGTGAAGAGGTCAGAATTGAGGATGAATAATCACTAAGGACCTGCCTTTGGGCAAAGGACTGAAGAAGAAATTGAGACAGGCCATGGGAGAACAGCATAAAGAAACATGAAATTATGCAGTATATTTTTATCCTCACCACTCATATCATATTTAAAAAATAATGCAATGATTGTCAGAGAGGTTCCATAGTGGATGCATAATTATTTTTGCCAGTTTCCCCACCAAGTCAAATGATGAAAATTTACTGCAATGTTTCCACTATAATAATCAATGGTTAATGAAGCAGCATGCAAAGTGCCTGTTTGGTAAAATATGATATTAAGGTATTCACTGTGAATGAAATACAAATGTTAGAAATATAATATTTCACTCTTGGTTTCAGTAAGTCATTTTACCTTAACAGTAATAATGGTTTATGCTCATTGTGGTAAAAGCACCAATTCCAACACAGCTCAACATCATCTTTAATCACCCTAATAGAAAACCATTACACTGAATTGAATCGAATTGAATCGAAAGTTTTTTGAGAAGATTTGTAGCTTGGGTTATGGATGAGGTTGTAGATTTGTTTGCCGAGCCGGTGTCTTTGCAGATGTTTTGTCACCCGGCTAGCTTCACCGGAGGCGCACTGACAATGTTACCTCACAGGGTGACGAAACAGCTGTAACCAACAACACCAGCTTGGTGAGCAAGTGTACAACTTCACAAAAGGTACCTAGGTACTATCCTTAGTTATAGAATAGGAAAACAAAGAAAAAAAAATTACCTTAGCTATACACAGCATTGTCATAGGTCAGAAAAAAACAAGAAGCAAAGTTAAAAAGACAAACATTGCTGTCTCTCTCCAAGGGCTCTCTGCAGCAGACGAGCGCAGGGGACCTCCACATGGTCTGACTGCTGGCTGCCACCATGCTCTCCAATGGGCCGCCTCCGCCACACTCCCACAGCAGACCGCTACACCCACTCCCCA
>NC_063339.1:25990993-26092988 GCF_021869965.1 Rhincodon typus
CCACACTCCCACAGCAGACCGCTACACCCACTCCCCACTGGGCCACCACTGCCACACTCCCACACCAGACTGCTGCGCCCACTTCACCTTGGGTCACTGGCATCCCCACTCCGGCCACTAGTATCTGGCATCCCCACTTCGGCCGCTAGCGTCATTGCCATTGGTTTATATTTTGCTTCTAATTAGGTCTAAGAAAGAAAATACTTTTGAAGTCCTTTGGGAATTTTGTACATTAATCCTGGCCCAAGAGAAAACAATGGAGTAAACATTTCTACAATCTACAGGATATTTCAAACACTGGTTCGTAAGTTCTCTCCAAATATTGCACAAAATAAACACATCGTTGCATTCTACAATTGGACTAAGAAAGGCTCTTTCCCCCAAAGGTATACTTTATTCATTAAAATGTACAAAAATACATTGTACAACAGTTCAAATTTTACATTTACATAAAGTGCAATAAAAATCAATTTCTTTTAATCCTGTTGGAGTTGCCTCACCAGCCTTGCTATTACAGGTTATGTATGTAAAAATGTAAACTATAATGTACATTTACATTTCACAGCAATTGTCCTCAGGTAAGACCATTCACCCCAAGGTGTATTTATGCAGATTTCAGCCCCTCAGTGACCTGTGACACTGGATTGCGTAAGAATGGTTTATTACTCATCAGGACCATTCTCTACAACATTGACAAGATGTACTAATATCTTCAGTAGTTGGTAGAACTATAGTCAAATCGTCCCTTGCCTAATTTAGAGAACACAAGATGTGTTCTAGCTCTAAGTTTACAGGGAAACCAGCAATAAAGACTCATACTGCACCTCAGCCGTGGAACTCTAGCAGAGAGAGTCTGGCCACCTGAAATTTTGTTCCTTCTTTGGAGACATTATAATGTACACTTACTCAATGAAGGTTGCTAAGAAATGCTGTAAGCAGTGGGAAACCTGCCATCTATCCATTACCATTTATTGCATTTTTCCACAAAGTGAGAATCACAGAAATGAGTGAGGATTAAATTAAGTGAGATGAAAAAAGAGTAATTGAACAGATTCATAAGTAAAAGGAAGAGAACACAACAAATTTCAGGATAAATCAGATCAAATTCGTTTCAGATGTTATAAATGAGAAGAGAAAGAAAGAATGAATACAGTTATTACTTTTCCTCCATGGACCAGTTGTTCTCATGTTTACAGCAAAACGTACATCAAGAAGGGGTCAACTTACAGAGAATATATGGAGATAAAATAAACATTTGAAAGGGAAAATCTGACAATGATGATTATAACATTCATACTTGAAAATGATTTCTTTCACAATCAAAAATAAAAATCTTATGTTCAGACAGTGAAGGGAAAATTTAAAAGCAAACATTTTAAGTAATATATTACTAACCATTGATCAAACTTATAATATTTTTGGTCAATGATGGTATTTATTTGATCAAATATTGAAATGGATGTTCATAACTGCCTGTAACTGGACCAAGGCTTGTAAAATGTTATCACGTTTTTTTTCTATTTATATAACTATTCTGTGGAAATGTCAATGAGCAGAAAATTGCATAAAAATAATTGGGCTGGAGAAGTTGTATTGTGTGGCAACTCCTCAGGAGATAACGATAGGAGCTGAAAGTACTGGAAATTTGAAGTTAACAATGCTGCAAATACACAAGTCCATCAGCATTTGAAAATAGACAGGTTAGATTTTATTCACACATTTTTCAAACCAGAATTGTGCATCTCTAACGTTTTCTGGTTCAAATGTGATCGGGCTATAAGATGAGAAAGTAATTTCCATTAATTGTTGCAGGAAGTTTTCTTCAATGACCCGGATTTTCAGGTAGTGATATGTAAGGTGGTGCAAAAATCCCCATCAGTTTGTGGACATACCCTGGACTTAAAACCACTCCAAAGGCAGAAGTTGTGAAAACTATATTATATTGGATTAAAGTTACTGGGACTCCAGAAACCATGGGCTGCAACTGAGCCAGGAAAAGGCTGGTTGGGACAGACTGGGAAATATACAAGCCCAGGGGCAGATGTCTGGGACAGGGGTTAGCTTGCAATACTAAAGGAAGACCCCCATTCATGCCTCAGCTAAAACAATGTGAGCCAGTCTGCAGGAAACAAATAACTTCAACAACTTCAGAACATCCTGCCTTAGATAAGGAGACTAAAACTGCACACGATGCTCCTGGTCTAGTTTTTCCAAGGCCCTGTACAATTGCAGAAAGACACCCTTCTCCTCCTGTACTTGAATCCTCTCACTGTAAAGACCAACATATAATTTGCTTTCTTCACTGCCTGCTGCACCTACATGCTTACTTTCAGTGACTGGTGAACAAAAACACCCAGATCTCATTGCACCCCCACCTTTCCCATTCTATCACCACTCAAATAATAACTTGCTTTCTTTTTTAGTACCAAAGTGGATAATCTCATACTTATTCACATTATACTTCATCTGCCATGCACTTGCCCACTCTCCCAACTTGTCCAAATCACACTGAAGCACCTCTGCATCCTCTTCCCAGCTCACCTTCTCATTCTGCTTTGTACTGTCAGCAAATTTGGAGATATTACATTTAGTTCCCTCAATAATACCCATCATGTATTGTGAATAGCTAGGGTCCAAGCACTGATCACCACAGCACCCCTCTAGTCACTGTCTGCCACTTGACAAAAGACCCATTTATTCCTTGTCTTGTTTCCTGTTGCCAACCAGTTCTTTATCCATGATAGCACACTACCCCAATCCCATGCACTTTAATTTTACATGCTAATCTCTTATGTGGGCACTATTTTGTTTGCTATTGAGAAGAATTGTTGTTTAATTTTTTAAACTTTTTTTGTAAAAGGAATCTGTTGTAATATTGTCAACAAACTAAATAGGATAATAACTAGCTTGCAATTAAAGGTTGCATATATTAGCAGGTGTGGTCTAGTCAGTGGAAGGGTTGAACCAGAGGACCCCAATTTAAAGTGAATGGCAAATGAGATAAATGTGACATGAGGAAAAACATTAACCAATAAGGAGTCAGGATCTAAAATGCACTTGAGAAGCTAGTTGACTCAGGCTTTTAACAAGAAGTTGAATAATTACCTGAAGAGAAATACTTGCAGGATTATGAGAAAGGGAGTGGAACTACTTGAGTTGTATTTGTAGAGTCACTGTTGATACAGCTGGTCAAAAGACCTGTGCTGTAACCATTCACCAATGCTATAAACAGCCTGACATCTACTCAAGCGAACATGGTTGTTGTTTCTGAAGGACAATATATCTGTAAAATTGTATATAACTTGTGGTTGACAGGGCACATTCCTTTTTCATTTTGATAATAACTTGAAGGTGAAAGGTCTAATTAACAACTTCAACTAAATGAAACGAAGCTGCAGGCTAAAATTGATACACTAAAGTTGCTAAGTATAAAATTCAATAAAAGTTTTATCATTGATTGATTCAGCACACTTGATGGAATACCAGGAATAAAAGCATACAGTCTGACATGAGCAAATAAATCATATCACTGGTCGTTGGAAAGAATTAGTGTTTCCAGCTGACATCTGTCAACAGATAATGACTCCAATGCAGTACAAGGTCATTGGCCACTTTTCATCAATGTAGGTAAATGGCAAGTCAACACATATATAATATAACACACTTCATTGATATTTTGTTCAATGTTGAAGCTCGTGCCTCTAAAAGACAAAGGTAAAATATAGGAGAAAAGTAAATGAAATCAAAGGCATTTTTCTGCCTGACAAATGATATGCAATGTACTAAGGTGTTTCTGGAGTTGTTTTACAGAACTCTGTCTTCTATATTCAGTAGAGATTATATCTGAAAATTTTGTATGCTACATTTTGTGATAATTGAAACAAAATGCATCTAATACTGAGAGTGTTAAAGGAGAAAATGTATTGGTTACTTATTATATGTGGCTGGTATATGATCAGTTAACTACACAGATAAAGCTTAAATAGTTATTCTATTATTTTAATACAGCACTGTACACTGAAATGGTGATGACTTGAATGAAATGAAAAGAAATTCTGCTCGTGTTGAAGTTGCCAGCCACTTCTGCCAGAAGAATAGCAAATCTAATTGAATGATGCCTGTGATAAAATGAAATTTCACTCTGGTAAATCCAGATTAGCTGAACATGTCTATTCTTGACATATAATTAAATGGAGCAGAGTTAGACTACTGAACAGCACAAAATCATGGAGTATTGGACAGGCTATCATCTGACTTTGAAATTTCACTGTGAAAAGACATGCTAAGCTTGTGACTATCTCTAAACCTGAGAGAAAGCGTTATCAAATGCAGGGAAGTTGATGTTGATATGGAAAATAGAGATTCACAGTGAGTGTGAGAGTCCACTATTGAGTTTTTCTGGTATTCTCAAATGCAAAGTGATCATTCTGGACAGTTTGACAAGCAAGCGTGCTGTCTGGCAATTAACAGGTTGAGAATAGCTGCCCATCCCAATATTGAAGACATAGTGCTGATGTGGTTCAAAGCAGCTGGAACAGAGAATGTTTCCATCTCCAGTCTAATCCTGCAGGGAAGAGGATTTGCCCTGGCAGCTGGGTGATATGGGGATTACATGTGCAGTAACAGGTGGCTGGACCGATTCAAGATCAAGCCTGCCTTCATCTTCTATATGGTTAGTGGTGAGGACATGGAGGGGATAGTAGCAATGGCAAACAGTTTTCTCCAAAATAGTCAGGTCTATGTCTAGAACAAGAACGCCCCAAAAGGCATTTTAATCTGCATCAAACTGTTCTACCATTTGTTTTGACCAAATTTATCTCTTACCATTAAAGGTGAAACATCTACAGTCTGCATTTTCATAGAAACATTGAAAATAGCAACTGGAATAATTCATTTGGCCTTTCAAGTCTGCTCTGCCATGCAATATGATCATGGCTGATCATCCAACTCAGTATTCTGTTCCCACTTTCTCCCTAGAAACTTTAATTCATTTAGCCCTAAGAAATATATCTAAGTCCTTGAAAAATTCAATGTTTTGGTCTCAACCACTTTTTGCAGCAAAGAATTTCACAGGCTCACCTCTCCCTGGATAAAGACATTTCCATCACTGTATCAGAAGGCTCTTAATGCAGTGCTCAGCATGAGTCTCCAGGACTATTGTCTCCACCAACAGATGGCAGTGAAACGCTACAGTTCCTTGTGATAGGAAAGTCCAAGAAGCCATGTTGCTTTTCTAATGTCAAGGCACTGCCCAAAACTTCCTGACATCCTCCAACATTTTTGAGGTGTGGATCAGAAAAGTGGTTAAAATGTATCTGTAAGGAAGGTTATTACTATTACAGATAATTGTCCCTCTAACTCTGACATTGCTGTCCTCCAGAATGTCAAGCTGACACAGGATTTAGATGCATTTGGAAAGGCAACGGCTGGTTAGAGGCAGCTAACATGACTTTGTGCACGGGAAATTGTGTCTCACTAACTTGACTGAGGTTTTTTGAAGAGGTAGCTGTAGTGATTGGGACCAGGTTGACCTCATTGACTATGAGGTCATTGATTAGGGTTGTTAAACTGGGCCAATCAGGACAGCCCTGGCTGACCAATATAACCAGGAGATTAGAATCTCCTCAGTTCAGTGGACTGACTCTGAGCCAGCTGATCACAGCCTGTGTACTGTGCACAAGTAAACAAAGGGTGACTTGGTGATGGGATACCAGCCTCTGTGCAGTTTGTTCAGTAACAAAGAAGATTGATGAAGGCAGATCAGTAGACATTGTCCATATGAACTTCAGCAAGGCGTTTGACAATGTTCACTGCCTTTCATCATCTATATAAATGATTTTAGACTTGAATCCTGTGACTAGCTGTTTGCAGCAGGGATTGGTGCTGGGTCCTTTTTTTGTCACTTGTATGACTTGGATGAGAATATAGGAGGCATGATTAGTAAGTTTGTGGATAACATCAAAATTGGTGGTATAGTGGACAGTGAAGAAGGTTATCTAAGAGTACAATGGGATCTTGATCAACTGGGCCAATGGGCCGAGGATAGGCAGATGGAGTTTAATTTAGATAAATGCAAGGTGTTACACTTTGGTAAGATAAACCAGGGCAGGACCTAAACAGTTAATGGTAGGGCCTTGGGAAGTGTCGTCAAACAAAGATCTAGCGGTTTAGGTGCATAGTTCCTTGACCGTGGAGGTAGACAGGGTGGGAAGAAGGTGTTTGGCATGCTTGTTTTCATTGGTCAGTGCATTAAATAAGAGTGGGAGGTCATGTTGCAGCTGTACAGGACTTTGGTGAGGCCACTTTTAGAATACTGTTTAATTCTAGTCTCCCTGCTATAGGAAAGATGTTGTTAAACTTGAAAGGGTTCAGAAAAGACTCAAAAGGATGTTGGCAGGATTGGAGGGCTTGAGCTATACAGAGAGACTGATTAGGCTGGGGCTTTTTCTCCCTGGGGCATTGGAGTCTGAGGTGTGATCTCCTAGAGGTTTATAAAATCATGAAGGGCATGATAGGCTAAATAGACACTGTCCAAAACTAGACAGTGTAGGTTTAAGGTGAGAGGGGAAAGATTTAAAAGGGACCTAAGGGGCAACTTTTTCATGCAGAGGGTGGTGTGTGTATCGGACCAACTGAAACAGGAGGCGACGAAGTTGGGTACCATTACGACATTTAAAAGGCATCTGGATGGGTATATGAATAGGAAGAACTTAGAGAGAAGTGAGCCAAATGCTGGCAAACAGGACTAGATCTGTTTAGGATATCTGGTCAGTGTGGATAAGTTGGGTTGAAGGGTCTGTTTCACGCTGTATAACTCTGACACCAAGGTAACGGTTTCACCAATTGATTGAGGAGATAGTTGGTTTAGGAATGTTTAAATCCCCTTCAGATGGCAATTGATGCCTCAGATTACTGAGGCTATCAATAAGAAGCAAGAGCGTAGCTAATTATTCCATGCATGCCTGAAAAGAGCGCACTAAGAAAAGAATAGATCTCCTAACGTTCTACAATACAAAGATCCTGCCTTTTATAAGGTCGGGCAACTGTAAAGTGTGAAAAATTTGAAAAAAGATTTATCCTCACATTTACTAACATCCTTTTAGGAAAGGAAACTGGCCTACATGTGACTCCAGACCCATAGCAATGTGGTTGACTCTTAACTGTCCAAAGGGCAGTTAAGGATGGGCAATAAATGCTGCCTAGCCAGCGACACCCTCATCCTGTGAATGGATTAACTTTTTAAAAAAAAAACACATTATGTTTGCATTCTGTTGTAAGATGAATCCTGAGCACTGTTCAGCATGTTACTTGAGTTCTCTGGTAGATTTGCTGCCATCGTCCCCTTTTCTGGTAGGGATCGATAGGGCCGATTTGGTTTGGTGTGGTAGAGGGAAACCACTTGGCAATCAAAGCTGACGAGCTATTCTGCCACCAAGTCCCTATGACTATTTCATAGTGGGTGGTGCTTAAAGCACTGTTCAATATGAACCCTTTTAGACCTCAACATCCTTTGAAACAACAATATTCAACATGTGAATCCATTTTCTTGATATGGAACTTCTCACTTGTGGACATATCAGGTTGCATGGAGATGAATTCACGTGGGAATGAGGCCCTTTTGACTGTCTCAAAGCTCTTCTTAATGCTAATTTGAGTGGATCCCCTGATAGTCAACTGGGGTCAGGTGACCCATGACATCCAAGATTGTTACAGGCATATCGACATTTTTTTTTTCCTGAGCTTGGTTTTAAAAACTCAAAATATGGAAGCCAAGTTTGAACCTAGCCAAACTTTACAATTGGTAAGGGACAGAGCTGGAACAGGCAATATTCATGCAGCCAGGCCTTGGACAATCAACTTACTGTTGAAACCAGACAGACCTGGAATTTCCTGGCCACATTGTTCCAGAACAAACCATTGTCTACCCCTCTAGTGAGCCTGCTTCGTTAAGAGAATGCCACCAAGTCTGTGTAACAAAGTTCAGAAGGAGGCCAGAGGCATGGTATGACAAGGACAGCACTTGACAACGGAAGGTTCAAAGCCATGTTCTGCAATCTCCAAATATGGGAAGTAGTCGCTTCTTTGGTTCTTCCTGCGCCACCCATTGCTACTATTGACACAGGTCACAGAATCTTCCAGAAAGGCATGAAGAGGGTGATTAAAAGGGGCAACCTAAAGCCCCAGCTCTTTTTGGTTTTTTTTTTTTTTTTTGCACCTTCTCCAATAGTGTCTCTAGACAGACCACCCAGTGAGATGACTAAGACCAGAACCAGCCCTAGATGAGAGGGGAAGTCCAAATTGACGACTACAGATCCTAAAATATCAGCTGCCCTTCATTGACTGAGGAACAGCCTGTCCCAGCTATATCGAGCGGGTATTCCCAGTCCTTTCAGACAAACAGTTCAAATGTAGTAGCAAGGACCTATGGATAAGATGTAGTGAGTCCTTGGATGCTTGTGGCAGAGGTAGGTAACAAATATAGATTTGAGACAATTTACTCAGATTTAAAACTATTAAAGAGATTGAGAGAGTTTAATTAAAATACACAGTAGAGTCTGATAAATGTTGTTTTTCCTTGATGAAGTGTGCAATAAAATTGTGTTGGTCCTTCCTTGAGTCTTGTCGTCTTTGTCCAATGCACCATGTAACATCTAAGATTAAAAGGGTTACTGCAAATTGTTGAGGTTAGTCAGAGTGCACTTACCCAACCTTTCACTGAACGACACCACTCATTTTTCACCATAACATTGAGACACTGCCCTTGAGTCTAAGTAATAATAAGAACAGCATTTGGTAACTTCAGTATTATCAGGATACCTTCTAAATCATATTAAGAGTATTGTAATGGCCCAACATTTATCTCAATACAAAGGAAAATCATTGACCATTCACCTCAAGTACAGTTGCCCAATGGCCATCTACAATTTGATGTGGCATTTTCTACTAATATATTAACCATTTCAATGCACCACTTCCTACAGGAAGCTGTAGCACTTGTGAGATTGAAATGTTCTCACAGACCTATAGATTTTGTCAACAGTGTGGTATTCCTTACAGTAGAAAGAGCGGTCTACTCTTCCTTTTTCCTATTTCCCACATGATTAAATTTTAAATAATTTCAA
The DNA here is from genome assembly GCF_021869965.1 of Rhincodon typus. Classification (NCBI taxonomy): domain Eukaryota; kingdom Metazoa; phylum Chordata; class Chondrichthyes; order Orectolobiformes; family Rhincodontidae; genus Rhincodon; species Rhincodon typus. The sequence continues at coordinate 26,000,116 of NC_063339.1, forward strand.
ACCAGTAATGTTTGAATGATGTGATACATGAATTTCATTGCCAGTGTGATGTCAGATATGTAGGCCAGCTTGTGCTAAGGATTACACCAATCGGGCTTGCAATGGGAAGTATTTGCGTGTGGTGGAAGCTGCATATATTAATGTACAAGATCTTGTTTTATGTAGGCAAAAGGAATTCATACATTCATTGCCACTTTTTAATGAAAAAAAAAAGGATCATGGAGACTGTCAATCTCTGCTGTATATCTGTATCACCCTAATAATCAAACTCTACTTGCCTAGTCTGAGAACTAAGGTTGATAGTTAATTGTTCTTGCTGCATCTCCATGCTAATGATGGCATAACCAATCAGCACCCGCTTCTCAAGCTGTATAAATTGGTGTCCCTTTGTCAAGTCTGTTTCTAGTGTCATAGTCCTGAAGAGTACAGACGAAAAGCTTTGACCTTTTGTCTCCTTTTAGCAATGTTTAAGTAGTTCTGTACACAAAAATATTATTCTTATCTCAACTCTTTAATATCTTACAGAACTGACTTTTCCCACCGCCATTGAGGTGGTTTTACAATTTCTTTCTGAGTTTGCTGTTATGGAACTTTGTCAATTCTGATTACCTAAATCTCTTTTCAGTTTGAATAATTGAAGTATTTGTTTATATTCTCATAACTTGGATACCTCACAAACTAAAATGACTAATGCAAGGGTAACTGATTCACATGAAGTCTTCGCGGAAACAATGCATTTACGTCACCAGTCTAAATGACCTTTTTAAAAAAGAATCCTCCACGCAACTGCCCAAAATCCAACTGTTTCTATTTTAAAATCTAAATCTCAAATGATAATAACATATACAATGTACCTTCCATCACACTGAATACTGCCCTTTCAGCTCCTTACTTTCTTGCCTTGTCTGACCATCCCCAACAATAATCTCCCTTCACTACATCTAGTCTTCCCTGTATCCTCGCATTTTCCACTTCTCTATGTACCTGCTCCCTTTCCCCATACCTCCCACCCCTGCCTCACCACTGACTCATCATTGCCAGAACCTTGCCTCTATGCAAGTTACCATTCTTTTGCTGCCCTCTCAAATACAGACTTTCATTATGCTGGATTAAGGTTCAACATGCTGCCAACAGACTACTGATCTTATCTCCACATCTCAACCTCCCAACAGGAAATTGAGAATTTACAAAACTTCTAATTCGTCATCCTGCACACCATGCGTTCTGCTCTTGTGAACTCTTATAAAATACCCCCACAGATTTCAAACCGTGAGATTTATGGTTTAACACTTAATCACTGCACATGATACAAGGTAAAAATTGGGACATGAGTTAGACTAAACTAAAATTGAAAATAAGAAGATCTGCAATATTAATTTTCTTGACGAATGTAAATGCCAATGATAAAATTGATTCTTGAAGTGCCAGTATGGTTGAACAAAGGTAATTATTACAAAGCACCAATGTAAACTCTCCCTTAATGCATGAATATTTTTAATTCAGAATCAAGGTGTAAGTATTTTAACTTTTACACCCTTACAGGAGTAATAGGGTTGTTGTCATGGGTGACTTTAACATCCCTAGTATAGACTGGAACCTCCTAAGTGCAAATAGTTTGGATGAAGCAGATTTTGTCAAGTGTGTCCAGGAAGGATTTCTGACTCAATATGTAGATAGGCTGACTAGAGGGGAGGCCATATTGGATTTGGTGCTTGGCAATGAACAAGGCCAGGTGTCAGGTCTTTTGGTGGGAGAGCATTTTGGTGATCGTGATCACAACTCCCTGACCTTTTACTATAGTCATGGAGAGGGCTAGGAGCAGATTGTATGGGAAAGTATTTAATTGGGGGAGGGGGAGTTACAATGCTATTAGGAAAGAACTACAGAGCACCAATTTGGATCAGATGTTCTCGGGGAAATACACCAGAGAAATGTGGAGGTTGTTTAGGGAGCTGTTGCTACGAGTACTGGATAGGTTTGTCCTACTGAGGCAAGGAAAGGATGGTAAGGTGAAGGAACCTTGGATGACAAATCATTTTGAACATCTATTCAAAAAGAAAGGAGATTACTGAAGGTTGAGGAAGCAAGGATTGGACAGGGCTCTAGAGGACTACAAGGTAGACAGGAAGGAACTGAAGAATGGACTTAGGAAAGCTAGAAGCAGGAATGAGAAAACCTTGGTCAGTAGGATCAAGGAAAACCCCAATGCATTCTATGCTTATGTGAGGAACAAGAGGATGACCAGAGTGAGGGTGGGGCCAATCGGGGATAGTGGAGGGAACTTGTGCACGGAGTCAGAGGAGGTAGGGGAGGTCCTTAATGAATATTTTGCTTCAGTATTCACCAGTGAGAGGGGCTGTGACGTTTGTGAGGACAGCATGAAATGGGCAGATAAGCTCGAACAGGTTGATGTCAGGAAGGAGGATGTGCTAGAAACTTTGAAAAACATGAGGATAGATAAGTCCCCTGGGCCAGACGGGATATACCCAAGGTTGCCATGGGAAGCGAGGGAAGAGATTGCTGCCCCTTTGGCAATGATCTTTGCGTCCTCACTGTCCACTGGAATAGTGCCAGAAGATTGGAGGGTGGAAAATGTCATTCCCTTGTTCAAGAAAGGGAATAGGGATAATCCTGGAAATTACAGACCAGTCAGTCTTGCTTCTGTGGTGGGCAAATTATTGGAGAGGATTCTGAGAGATAGTATTTATGATTATTTGGAAAAGCACTGTTTGATTAGAAATAGTCAGCATAGCTTTGTGAGGGGCAGGTCACGCCTCACAAGCCTTATTGAATTCTTTGAGGATGTGACAAAACATATTGATGAAGGTAGAGCAGTAGATGTGGTGAATATGGATTTTTGCAAGACATTTGTTAAGGTTCCACATGGTAGGCTCATTCAGAAAGAGGCACGGGATTCAGGGAAATTTGGCTGTCTGGATACAAAACTGGCTGTCCAATAGAAGACAGAGGGTGGTAGTAGATGGAAAGTATTCAGCCTGGAGCTCGGTGACCAGTGGTGTTCCGCAGGGATCTGTTCTGTGACCTCTGCTCTTTGCGATCTTTATAAATGACTTGGATGAGGAAGTGGGAGGATGGGTTAGTAAGTTTGCCAATGACACGAACGTTGGTGGAGTAGTGGACAGTGTGGAGGGCTGTTGTAGGTTGCAACTGGAAATTGACAGGATACAGAGCTGGGCAAAGAAGTGGCAGATGGAAGTCAACCCAGAAAAGTGTGAAGTGATTCATTTTGGAAAGTCGAATTCGAATGCAGAATACAGGGTTAATGGCAGGATTCTTGGCAGTGTGTTGGAACAGAGGGATCTTGGAGTCCACGTCCATAGATTCCTCTAAGTTGCTACCCAAGTTGATAGGTTTGTAAAAAGGGCATATGGTGTGTTAGCTTTCATTGGCAGGGGAATTGAGTTTAAGAGCTGTGTGGTTATGCTGCTGGTCTATAAAACGCTGGTTAGACCACACTTGGAATATTGTGTTCAGTTCTGGTCAGCTCATTATAGGAAAGATGTGGAAGCTTTGGAGAGGGTACAGAGGAGATTTACCAGGATGCTGCCAGGACTGGAGGGCAGGTCTTATGAGGAAAGGTTGAGGGAGCTCGAGCTTTTTTCATTGGAGCGAAGAAGGATGAGAGGTGATTTGACAGAGGTTTATAAGATAATGAGGGACATAGATAAAGTGGAAATGACTATTATGAGGGGGCATAATTTTAAGGTGATTGGAGGAAGGTGTAGGGGAGATGCCAGAGGTAGGTTCTTTACACAGAGAGTGGTAGGCGTGTGGAATGCACTGCCAGCAGTGACAGTGGAGTCAGATACTTTAGGGACTTTTAAGGTACTCTTGGATAGGCAAATGGAGGATAGTAAAATGTAGGGTATGCAGGGTAGATTGATTTTAGTAGGATAATAGGTCAGCACAACATCATGGGCTGAAGGGCCTGTACTGTGTTGTATTGTTCTATGTTCTATGTTCTGCAGTGAGTTGATCAGTGAGGGCTGCAATAGTACACCTTGTGGAGAAGAGTATCTCAGTCAGCAACCTCCGTATTTCCACATTTAATAGTGCATGCGAGGATATCAGAAGTTTTGCTTTCAGACTTGCCCTCAACATTACAACTAACACAAAATTTCATAAACGAATATTAAACCATCAATTGCAACAATCTTTTAAGTTGTGCTATTTCTGAGAAAATAGTGTTGAAACATATTTAATAAAGTAGCAGATCTGCCAAGAGTTCAGCTTGAAACAATAAGTCAGAATTGACAGGAAATTTCGTTACAGTATTGATGCATTATCAATGGAAGCTTCTAGAAACAATGGGTTTCAAATCCGAGTTATGCCATTGTTGTGTTGCTCCTTAGTTTACTCCACTTTTAAAGCTCTAAAATGATGAAAACTTGTTCCTTTTGCACAGCCCAGTATTGAGTGTTCAGCCTTGGTTCAGTGGTAACATTTACGTCATCATCATCATCTACATTAGCACAATCAATGTATTTCAAATATAAATTTTTGAGTCATTGATACTGTAAAATGCTCCACAAGTGTAAGTACTGAAAGATTAATCATAATTTGCAACTAGCCAAAGTCAGAAGTCACACGTCGCTGGGTTATAGTCCAACAGATTAATTTGAAATCACAAGCTTTTAGAGCGCTGCTCCTCCGTCAGGTGAAGTCTTCACCTGATGAAGAATCAGTGCTCCGAAAGCTTGTGATTTCAAATAAACCTGTTGGCCTACAACTTGGTGTCATATGGCTTCTGACTTTGTCCACCCCAGTCCAACACCAGCACCTTCATATCATGTAACCAGTTATTACAAGAAATATGTATATTTTCTGCTGATGGGGTTGAGATATTTTCAAAATGTCTCTATCATTAAGTACTAACGATTAGCTATGATATTTACATTTATACTTTTCCAGATTTACCTGCTGTTCTCATATATATTAGGAACTGTAAAAAGAGTCAAGAGGCTAACAGATGAAGCAGAATTGTATTCTTCAATCTACCATAATATACCAGGAGAATTGAACTGTCTACACATCCTTCCTCTGTAGATCCCCCTACACAGCCTTACACACTGTACAGCCTTTTAGTTCCAAAAGATTCCACTGCAATTCAACATTTTATCAGAAATTATTAGTTTTGTCTATTGACTTCGTAGACATTGATATCTTCAATCTTTAATTATGCATGTCAGATGTTCCATGAAAATAGGATTTGTATGCACTGTTATCACACAAAACAATAGAACATATAGTTCGTGCCTCGGCTGGCACATTGAGATAGGCCAAGTGCTGATGAGGACCTTCACACGAGGGAGGGGAGGGAAGATACTTAAACAGCAAAGCCAAGTCTACCAGATTCAGGTTGCCTCATCTATGGACTGAAGAGCTTTTTCTACTTGCTCTTCCTGGCATCTATGGCATGAAAGTGTTTAAAGAGCAAATGGTTCAAAAAATATCTCAAACAGTAGCTCAAACCCAACAGTGCAAGCTGTTTCCTACAATGTTTTTTGCTTAACCACATATTTCAAGCATGATAAGTTGTTCATCTTTTACTGTACACCTTCCCAAAGTCAGGGAAGTGCGTGTGGTGGGCTGAGATTTTCCTTTTTAGGAAGGATCCCCAACATTTGCATCAGAATTGGGCATCAACCGCACACCACATCTGTGAACTAACCTTGATTTTGTATAGGAGCAAATGATTAATAGCTGTAGAGTCTTACCGTACATTTAAGGGTACAGTTGGGCTCTCAAGGCTAGAGATCCAACAGGAGGCTATCAAGTGATGACACATCAGTAGCACCGGTATCGGACATCCACAATGGAGGCCTCCTCTGAAGACCTGATGAAACAAAATATCTAAAAACGGATTACTAAAAACAAAGCTGGCCATGATCATTGAAAAGCAATGGCAATCACCAAATGTAGCTGTGGCCCCATGACTATGGCAGGTGTAGGGGAGTATGGGAGTGAGAGAGAGGAGGCGTCTCCCTTGTGGAATGAAACATGATCCTACACACACCTTTCTTCTGCCTAGAGGCTTCTTCTTTAGCTGGGCATGTTTCTGCTTCACATGTGGTCTGCCCAGCGAATGGAAAGTCCTCATAGGTGCGGAAGTAGGGCCTGATCAGGCTAATACATCATTCTGCCATCCGCTGTTTGTGATCATGTCGCCATTCCTGACCTGACCAGCCTTTTCAAAAATGTCCCAAGGGCCAGATTGTGCCAGCATGCCAGCTGCTGGATGAAACTATTTGCCAACCCACCTCAGTTGTCACCTTCTGAAATGTCGGCCAGTGTGCTACCTCAGTGTAACTGGTCATTTTGTGACAATCCTTATGCAAGGATTAATTAACTAAAGAAAATAAATGTAATTAGGGCTTTAATAGGGACAGATTGCTTTTTCTCTGAACCCAGCAGTCAATAGGGAAAGGGAGAATTTAGGGAAGATTTGTCTGCTTCTACACCCACGGTGTTTCCCAGTTAAAAATGGGACACTATCTATTTTCTTATTCATTGGGATGCAAAGAGACTGGTGATACTGAGCCAGAGAGAATGTCCATTGCAGGAATCAGAGAGAAATTGCCTTTAGATCTACATTTCCAAAAGCACTAGATGTACTTGAATCCCTGAGATTCAATAGTGGAAATGGTTCCTTCTGTCTTTATTGTTTTATTACTGAAGTTATGATATTCTAATGTACCTTGAAGCTACTCAACAACACTGTGATTTCAAAAACTTTTAAACATATCTCCGGGAGAATCAAATCTACTCTCAATGTAACTGTTACCATAGCAGCACATTGTTTTGTGTAGATTGGAGAAAGATTCAATTGTGAGGATAACAGTGTTCTGGTGGAACAATATGGATTAAATTTAATGGATTTCTTACCCCTTGTTCTAGGTTACTAGATTAAGTCAGCCCACAAGCAGTTTTTTTCCATTTGCTTGGGACCCGAATATTGAATAACAAATGGATATACTAACCCTGTGCTATGGCAGCAGCACCAACCTGGCATTGTACAAGATAGTGGTTTTGAAAGAGTTAATTTTGAGCTACAATGAGCAACACCCAACCTGATAATGTCACTTAGTCTTTCAGTGGAGAAACAATGTGACATTCCTGGCTCCTGATAATTGTAATTATGCCAATTTAATCTTGATTTTCCTTCATACGATGCCACAGACAATAACATGTCAGCAAATGGAGTACACCATATGATCAGAAATAGGTATCTAAGTTGTTCCTGCTTTCACAACTCAATGGTGTGTAATCCATCTGCACAATTCCACAAGCTGTCACAAATGTGTAACCATTCAATTAAACCCGGAGGAGGAGACTCCACAAATATCCCCATCCTCAACGATGGAAGAGCCCAGTACATCAGTGCAAAAGATAAGGATAAAGCTTTTGCAACAATCTTCAGCCAGAAGTGCCGAGTGGATGAGCCATCTCGGCCTCCTACAGTGGTCCTCAGCATTACAGACACCAGTCTTCAGCCAATTCGATTCACTCCACATGATATCAGGAAGTAATTAGAGGCACTGGATACTGCAAAGGCTACAGGCCCTGACAACATTCTGACAATAGTACTGAAGACTTGTGCTCCAGAACTTGCCACTCCCCTAGCCAAGCTGTTCCAGTGCAGTTAAAACACTAGCATCTACCCAACAATGTGGAAAATCGTCCAGGACAAATCCAACTTGGCCAATTACTGACCCATCAGTCTACTGTCGATCATCAGTAAAGTGATGGAAGGTCATCAACAATGCTATCAAGCAGCACCTGCTCAGCAATAATCAATACAGTGACACCCAGTTTGGGTTCCACCAGGACCACTCAGCTCCTGACCTCATTGCAGCCTTGGTTCAAACATAGACAATGTTTCCAGAGGTGAGGTGAGAGTGACAGCCCTTGACATCAAGGCTGCACTTGACAGAGTATGCTATCAAGGAGTTTCCGTAAAACTGGAATCAATGGGTGTCAGGGCAAATTCTCTGCTGTTTGGAGTCAGATCTGAGACATAGGAAGATGCTTGAGGTTGTTGGAGGCCAGTCATCTCAGCTGCAGGACATCTCTCCAGAAGTTCCTCAGGGTAGTGTCCTAGGGCCAACCATCTTCAGCTTCTTCATCAATGACATTCCCTCCATCACAAGGTCAGAACTGGGGATATTCGCCAATGATTGCAAAATGTTCAGGACCATTCATGACTCCTCAGCTATTGAAGCAGTCTATGTCCGAAAGCAACAAGCTCTGTACAATATCCAGGCTTGGGCTAACAAGTAGCAAGTAACATTCTCACCATACAAATGGCAAATCATAACCATCTCCTAGGAGAAACAAACTAACCACCAACTCTTGACATTCAATGGAGTTCCCATCACTGAATCTCGCTATCAAAAAATTTGGGGTTATCATTGACCAGAAACTCAACTGGATTCAGCACATAAATACAGTGGCTACAAGAGCAGGTCAGGAGCTAGGAATACTGCAGTGAGTAACTCACCTCCTGACTCCCCCAAAGCATGTTCACAATTTACAAGGCTCAAGTCAGGAGTGGGATAGAAGACTAACCTCTTGCCTCAATGAGTGCAGCTCCAATAACAATCAAGAAGCTTGATACCATCCAGGACAAAGCAGCCCGTTTGATTGTCACCACATCCACAAGCATCCACTCCCTCCACCACTGATGCTTAGTAGCAGCACTATCTATAAGATGCACTGCAGAAATTCACTAAAGAGCCTTAGTTAGTGCTTTCCAAACCCTTGACCAGCTCCATCTGGAAGGACAAGGGTAGCAGATATATGGGAACAACATCACCTTCAAGTTCCCTTCCAAGCCAATCACCATCTGACTTGGAAATATATTGCTGTTCCTTCACTGTCGCTGCGTCCAAATCCTGAAATTCCTTCCCTAATGGCATTGTGGTCAGCATGTGGACTGCAGTGGTTCAAGAAGACAGTTCAACACTGCCATCTCAAGGGCAACTAGGGTTGAGCAATAAATACTGGCCAGCTAGTGACACTCGCATCCCACAAGTGAATAAAATGAAAAAAAGCACCAAGATTATCCATTTACCTGATGGACTGCTCTTAAGCTCAGATGTAATCGACATTAGGTTCTATTATTAATGGAAAGACTCTGAAGGGCATGGGAAGTGGGAGGAAATTTGAGAGAATCACATGAGATGTCAAACAAGGCCTTTCTCATCATTGAAACTGAGATTCTCGCTAGTGAGCAGTGAGAGGCCTATGAATGGGGATTATCGCTTAATATCATCCACATCATTACTTAATCTTGTTTTGTTAATTCACAGTTTCCAATTCTACTGTTCACTGGATGGAAACTAGATGGTGAGAATTCCCATTATGAAAATCAGCATGGTTACCTGGCAACTCCAGTTGGCCACTTGGTCCTCTGGACATCGATCTTGGATGCTGAGGACACGCTCCATGTACAGTGACTGCATGCAACCACCACCCATGGCACTGGTATCTGACCTGTGCCCAACTCTCCACACCAGCATGGCACATCTCCTATCCACTTACAGTACAGTTCTGCATGGCTATGCTTCACTTCGCAGCACACCAGCAACAATCATTCAAATATTACTGCTGGGACATTTTGTGCACAGGGACTGGTACCCAGCTGACAGATTGGGCCAACTGCTTTTCGGGGCTGCTCGGTTTCTCTCTTGACACTCACTCACTTTGCACCTACCTACATGCTCACAGCCTCCTTGCCTTTCCTCACCTTTTAGTGTTTTACCCCATCAGCCACACTTTAACAACTCACACTACTCTTAGTTGTGGGCCTTGTAATTTCACACAGACACACAGCCAGGCAGCTTATCCTGCAAATCAGCAGTGATCAGTCAGTGCGGCGGATATGTTGCTGCACAACATACTGCTGTGTCAATCTCACACTCACACCATGTGCTAGCCGTGTATCCAGTGCACACACACTGCATGTGTTTCAAGCCATGTTTCAAAGTCAAAGAGTAGCTTTCAGTGACTTTCAGGTAGACACACAAACTGCCACCGTAAGTCAAGGGCAGCCTTTGAAATCAGTGAAAGTGCTCGGGCATGGTTGATTGACTGGTCAGGGTGGTTAGGATCAAGAGATCTGAACCTCTGCAGTCTGAGCATTGGTCATGGTCAGACCTGTGTGTCCAGTTCAGGGAATGTCAGGAAGACAGTCAGGAAGTTGTGCCGCTTTCAGTCAGGGATCTGGTCATATCCTTCGCGGCTGTTCAGCTCAGTAGCTCAAGGAGCTGATCGATGGTCTGTCCTGGGGGTCTCCCTACTTGAGGTCAAATTGCGGTTATTGGAGCCACTGCCATGGAAGGGAGGCTAAGGAACTTAATCGTGGGGATAGGAGTGAGAATGCTGGGATGCCAAGGGAAGAGGGGCCTAATCAATACATAAAGTGGGGAGGAAGACTGTGGAACATGGGGAGAAGGGAGAGAAAGTGGTCATGTGGAGGTGAGAGGCCATCAACAGTGAGCAACACTTTGGTTTCCATGGGGCTGGGAGAGTACAATACCAGACCTGACATGTTAAATCAATATTCAGGGGTTTAAAGTGGGCCAATGAACATTCAGAAAGACAGTTTGAATGGGACTTGGGGTAAGAGCAAAGCCTCTGGTGTTAATGGGAGGGTTACCAGGAAGGGGACAATTACTTTCCAGAGTTCACCAAGATGGAGAAGTGGAGACGGAGACTCACTGTTTGAGGAAATGCCACAATTCCTGTCCATTGTGCTGTAAATATCAAGTTTATAATGAAGATGAAAATGGCTGCCACCAAACCCAGAGTAGGTGGGGTACGTGTTTCTTTCTGTGAACGAGGGACTTTGTTACATGGAGGTTTCACCATCTCCACAGGTATGGTCCTGATCCTTGCTGACCTTGAACTGGGATGGGTAAGAATAAGTGAGGGAAGATGTTCCTTGCGATGGTGAGAGTGGCACAGCATGAGCCTTAGTGGGAGGTGGGTGCAGTGGCAAAGATAGAGTCAGTGTCAGGTTTTAGAGAGATGGTAATGACACTTACCCTGGCAGAACTGAGAAGGTCAGTTACCTTCTTCCTGTATTGCTGGGCATTCCTCCAAACTGTGGAGTCTGAACTGACCCAGGTGGCAACATCCGACTAAGCTGGCAGGGCTTAGTGTTATAGCATCTCCTGCCAGTCTGGTGGGAAGGGGACATCGTCCGTATAATGAGGTGCCAATTTACCCTTCTCTGCCATTCCTGGGGGTCAAATGTCTGCAACTGTGCAGGGCTGCTCTGAACTGTCATTATTTGATCAGGTGGGCAATGGCCTTTTGAATATGGTACTGGTGCCAGGGATATTGGTGTATCCTGGCAGTAGCAAATATATCCGACTATGACAAGTGGGAGCATCAAGTTAACACTGGATGAGAGGGGCGCACGAAGGGTATGACAAGCAGATTTTGCTGCAGGGTGTGGGACAATAGCACAAGAAAACCTGCTAGATCTCACAGAGAGAAACCTTCCATCAAACCTGACAAAAATGACACTTTGGCAAAAATGAGAAGAGTCGGTCTTTAATTATTGTAAATGAAGATATTCTTTAACAAATGGCAAACAAAAATGGATTAATTATTCCTGTTATGGAATTTAAGCTGTACCACTTTAAATCTCCAAACACACGCACCGGTCACAAATAAAACAAACCAAAATAGACAGTTTCACACAAATATTGTGGATGAAGAATGCAGAGAGGGAAAACAAATTCTGAAATACAAGACTCCAGATCATAAGAGTTTGTTCTCACATTTTTTTTTATTTGCTTTTGTGATGGTGACATGATGTTGTCTGCTGTGTAGATGGTCAATTATTGATTCAATAGTTGATTCAAGAGATAGTTTCTTGTCTTAGAATCTCTTTTGTTTCTGAGCCTTCAAGCTTTTCCTTTTTGATCACGTAGAGAGATAATGAGAATTGCTCCTTGTTTGTGGTGTCTAGATATGTTTGAGTGCATTCACAGGTCAGTAACAAACTGCAGCTGCACCAATTTGAAGTCTTTCATGAAAAAAGGCAGTTTTCCCTTAACTCAAAGAGTCCTGATGTGACTCTCTCTCATAAAGTATCCACTTCACTACATCAAAAACTAACATAATCTTGTGTGTCAAAAGTGCACACCACATAATTCCACTTGATCTTCAAGCTGCAAAAACTCTCCTCGAACATTTAGCTACATTGCTGTTCAATTTTCATTTTCCAATTTATCGTCAGAAAAGAAAACATATACATCAGGTCCCTTACATTTACTCTGATCTGCAGCCTTGCTGCTTCAAGAAGACCCCCATTATCCCAGTACTTAAGAAACCACAATAAACTTGCCTTAATGACTACCGCCCAGTGGCTCTGACCTCCATCATCATGAAGTGCTTTAAGAGGCTGGTCATGACCCACATCAACTCTCGTCTCCCAGCCTGCCTCGATCTTCTACAATTTGTCCACTTTAGGAACAGGTTGAGAGCGGACACCATTTCCCTAGCTCTGCCCTCATACCTGGAACATCCGGACGACAAGGACACTTATCTCAGGCTCCTGCTCATCGACTACAGCTCCGCCTTCAACACCATCATCCCCTCCAGACTGATCTCAAAAGCCCGACACCTAGGTCTCAGCTCTGCCCTCTGCAACTCTGCAATAATCAGTGAAAATAGGTAGCTGCACCCCCTCCACAATGTGGAGGTGCTGGTGTTGGACTGGGGTGGACACGGTCAGAAATCACACAACACCAGGTTATAGTCCAACAGGTTTATTTGAAAACACAAGCTTTTGGAGTGTAGCCTGATGAAGGGCTTCACCAGACAAAGGGGCTATACTCCGAAAGCTTGTGTTTTCAAGTAAACCTGTTGGACTATAATCTGGTGTTGTGTTATTTCTAACCTCCACCACAGTAACACTCAGCACTGGAGTCCCCACGGATATGTCCTCAGGCCCCTACTCTACTGCCTGTATAGCCGTGACTGTGCTGCTAAATACCAAACAAATGCCATCTACAAGTTTGCTGATGATATCGCCGTGGTAGGACTGATATTAAACAATGACGAGTTAGAATACAGAAAGGAGATAGAGGGCTTGGTGACAGAAAGGAGATAGAGGCAATGAGAACAACCTCTCTCTCTCATCATCAGCAAAACTAAAGAACTCATCATTGACTACATCAACGGAGCTGAGGTTGAGAGGGTGAAGAGCAGCAAGTTCCTAGGGGTGAAGATAACCGACAACCGTTCTGGACTTGCACAACAATGCCTCTTCTTCCTCAAGCAGCTCAGGAAATTTGGCATGTCCACAAGGTTCCTCATCAACTTTTACAGATCCACCATTGAAAGGATACTGTCTAGGTGCACAATGGTCTGGAATGACAACTGCTCGCCCAGGACTGTAAGAAACCACAGAAGGTGGTGTGCACAGCCCAGACCATCATGGAAGCCAACCTCCCATCCATGGACTCCATTTACAAGGACCCATCACACCCCAGACCCATCTCCTACAACCTCTTCCATCAAGCAGAAGATACAGAAGCTTGAACACACGCACCAGGAGGTTCAAGAACAGCTTCTTCCCTGATGTTATTAGACTGATGAATTGGCTCTCTCAATTCAAATAATGCTGATCTTGCTAGTATTGATCTTGCCTAGCGCACGCCCTGCACAATGTAACTTCTATAAATTTGTCTAGTTTTTTCACTCTATGATTTGTATGTCCTTACTAACTATTGATTTGCCTGTACTGCTCATAAACAAAGCTTTTCACTGTACTTAGTTACACATGAGAATCAATCAATCAATCAATTAATCTTGCTTTAAAGTTCAACATCAGTTTCAGGCAGTGTCTAGACAAGAGCTTCATTGCTGATTGAAAGAATGGGTAGTGTGGGTACTTCCTCAGCTATTTCCTTTGCATTTGGTTTTGCTTTGTGAGGGCTAATAGTTGAGCTTTTAATTCAAGAGGTATTTAAATTTCTCTACATCAAGTATCATTTTATCATTTACCATTTATTGTTTGACTTTAACTTTTTTAAAGCAATTTCTTATGTCTAGAAGCTATATAGTTAGATCCCTTGCTTCTTTATGAACATAAAAACATATGAACAAGGAACAAGAAGAAGGCTACCTCAGAGTACAATGGGACCTTGATCAAGTGGGCAAATGGGCCGAGAAGTGGCAGATGGAGTTTAATTTAGATAAATGTGAGGTGCTGCATTTTGGAAAGGCAAATCAGGGCAGGACTTATATACTTATTGGTAAAGTCCTGGGGAGAGTTGCTGAACAAAGAAACCTTGGGGTGCAGTTTCATTGTTCCTTGAAACTGGAGTTGCAGGTAGACAGGATAGTGAAGAAGGCTTTTGGTACACTTGCTTTTGTTGGTCAGTGCATTGTACAAAGAAATTGTAACATCGTGTTATGGCTGTACAGGACATTGGTTAGGCCACTTCTGGAATTGTGGTCTCCCTGCGAAACTTGAAAAGGTTCAGAAAAGATTTGCAAAGATGTTTCCAGGGTTTGAGGGTTTGAGCTATAGGGAGAGGCTGAAAAGGCTGGGGTTTATTTTCCCTGGAGCGTTGGAGGCTGAAAGGTGACTTTATGGAAGTTTATAAAATCATGAGGGGCATGGGTAAGGTGAACAGCCAGAGTCCTTTTCTCAGGTGGTCCAAAACTAACAGGCATGGGTTTAAGGTGAGAGGAAAAAGATTTAAAAAGGATCTAAGGGACAACATTTTCAAGCTGAGCATGGTACATGTATGGAATGGGCTGCCACAGGAAGTGGTGGAGGCTGGTACAATTACAACATTTAAAAGGCATCTGGTTAGATAATGAATAGGAAGTGTTTAGAGGGATATGGGCCAAATGCTGGCAAATGGGACTAGATTTATTTAGCATATCTACTTGGCATAGACAAGTTGGACTGAAGGGTCTGTTCTGTGCTATGCAGCTCTGTGACTCTATAACTGTAATAGGCCACTCGTCCCATTGAGCATGCTCTGTCATTCAATAAGATTTTATTTGATCTGATTTTAATTTCAACTCTACATTCCTTCACGCCCCAATAATCTTTCATCCCCTTGATAATCAAGAATCTATCTGCCTCTGCCTCTGAAATATTTAACTGCTTTTTGAGGTAGGGAGTTCCAAAGACTCACAACTCTCTGAGAGATAAAAATGTTTCCTCATCTTTGCCCTAAAGGCAACATCGTATTTTTAAACGATGACCCTCGTACTGTAAGAAACATGAAGTGCTTCCACAGCCTACTGATCAAACTCATTGCACACTTCACATTTTTGCAGATTAATAACCTCAATCTCCCTGGATATCTTTTCATTGGCCACTAGTAAACATTATTGCATGACATTGCTCTATAGAATGAGCAGCAAAATTCACTTCTTCCTCACTTTCTTCATTGAAAAGGTGAGATTTCTTAAAAGGGACAATAGAGGCACTGTCACTGTCGTTGAAGAGTATAGCCTCTTCATCAAACAGATCACTGATTCTGTGGCAGTACCATTCTCTCCTTTTCTTTCTTGGAAGAGCAAACTAAGGCCCTGAATGTTACCATCCCATTCCTGTTTCTTCTAATCTTTCATTCAAAAGATCTGCAAAATTTTCCTGTGGTTTGGGTGAAGGTGGCTTATCATTAAAGACTGGATTAGAGGCTAAGGAGTCACTTCAACTTCTGTTGCACCTGATAAATAAACTACATTCAAAGTTACACAAGCATTGCCACTTAATTAAAAAAGAGTCGGTAATTTGTTTTCCCATTATAGCAAAATATAATCTGCAACTGCCATCTAATCCTAATTTTATTATCTCTTGTGTCTCAAAGCTGAATGGAAGGTGACTGGAAAATTTCTGCCCTCAATCTTTCAGGCTCTATAACTCTGTGGTTGGAGTGCTGGTCTTGTAAACGAGAGGTCATGAGTTTGAGTCTCGTCGGGAACTTTGAAGCATACCATTCCTTGTGTCGTTTGTGATTAAATTGCCAGGAAGAAAAATATCTGGTGGTAAAGATGCAAGAGGAACTTTTGTCTCCTTCTACTTTTTAAAAAATTCTTCCTTCAAAGACAATGACATTTCTGTAATATATGTTATTTAAAAAATGGAACAGCACGGTGGCTCAGTGGTTAGCACTGCTGCCTCACAGCGCCAGAGATCCAGGTTGGATTCTGACCTTAAGCTACTGTCTGTGGGGAGTTTGCATGTTCTCCCCGTGTCTTCATGAGTTTCCTCCCACAGTCCAAAGATGTGCAGGTTAGGTGGATTGGCCTTGCTAAATTGTCCTGCAGTGCCTAGAGTTGTGCAGACTAGGTAGGCTAGCTATGGTAAATGTGGGTTTAAAGGGATAGGGTAGAGGTATGGGTGGGATGCTCTTCAGAGGGTGGGTGCAGACTCAAGGAGCCGAATGGCCTCTTTCAGCACTTTAGGGATTCTATGATTCTAACCACGGGATTGAATTTGAAAGAATGGACACACTTGCCAATGTATCCAATTCAAAATGAGCTTTATTGCTGTTAACCATGATATCTGCATACCAGAATTTGTCACGTGGCTCTGCATAATCAGGGGAGCTGAAACCCTGCAGAGGACCTACTATATTCTCCCAAGAAGAATTCGTCTTCCTCATCAGCATCCTCTAACCTTGGAAGACATCAGTCAACCTTTTGTGCTGCTCATACAGTTGTGATGTTTTCTTTCTCTTAACACTGACTCTCTGCAATACCAGTTGGATACAGCTCCCTGTCTTGAGGCCCTTTAATCAGGTTGGCTATGCCCTGTTTCTTCCTGCGCTTTCTTCCAGCAGACTTTATGTGTCTTTTTTTTTATTTCCCAACAGTATAAAGACCTTTAGCCTGCAATAACTTTTTGCTCACTGCAGGTGACTAACTTTTATTTCTACTTTGCCACATTCTCTGCCATGGCTTTTCCTGCACTTTCTCAGCACTGTGTGTGGTATCTGCTCTGCAATGTGGTCACTAGGCAGACATTGAAATCCTTTCCTTGCTGTTCTCTGCCACTGTTGGGCATCTCTCCAGGATTCTGCCCCTTTTCTGCTGTCTGATTGCTGATCTGGCCTTGTCCTTTACCCGATGCTACTGTACTGCTGCTGGGCTCCTCTATGGGCACACCTTTGCCACGTCTATTGGTCTGGTATGTAGCAAGATCATGAAATAAGATCAGATCTGGGATTTTGGTATAAGGTTGTCCAAACACACGTCTGTGAACATGAATAACCTTTATCAAGTATTAATGACATCCAAAAGATTCAGGCCCCAATTCCATGTGATCTGATATTATTATGATATGGCTCTTTATGCGTTTGTTTGGTACCTATTTATAAAGTAAATATACATTCATCCCTTTACTGGACATAAATGACATTTGTTGTACATTTGCACCCAGAGAATTGGATGAAGTCAATAACCAATGGAAAAGATCAAGGATATGTGAACACAAATGCATTATACATGTAATTGCCGTATGCCTAAATGTCACTTAATACATTACACCAGTTTATCAGTGTCTCAGCCCAAACTTATCTCAAAGCAGTAGAAGAGTTCTGCCGCCCGTTGCTAAAGAGAAACACACGCAACTCTTCTGTAATTTGTGACGATGCTTTAGCTTTAAGAGGTGCATTTTGTCCCGGTTTCTTTTAAGACAGAGATTGAATGAGAGGTAGCGATCAGTCTATGGTAACATAAACAGCTTGTGAGACCTTGGGATTTTTTTAAAATTTGGAACAATAGAAGCAGCCTGGCTGGGTGTCGCTAGCTCTCAGACCACGATTTCTAATTTTGTTTTAGCTTTTAGATGCAGCAGAAGCTGCTGGAGTCTTAAAGAAGTGCAAGCTATTTTTTTCCCTCTCTTAATTACAGTTAGAAGCTGGGGTTTATCTTCCTACTGTGGGCATTACAAATGAGAAAATGTGTTTTCTGAATTTGCCTGTTTGCCAAGGGATGTGTTTATGGGATGTTACTATATTGGAACAGTTTATTAGCAATAGGTATTCTGTTATTCTGGTAATTTTTCCAATTGAGCTAAGCTATTCTAAGTCCTTCTTCCTTTTGTTGTATTTTAACTATAGTGTTTGAATAAATTGCGTTTTGCTTAACATTGAGTAGCTTGACCAATCGGATTGTGACTAGAACACAGCACATTACATTAAAATAAGAAAATGTTAGGGTTTAGGCTACCTTCTTAAAATATTTTGAGGGAGTCTGGTCTGGTCCATAACAAATTACATTGATTCAAAACCATCTTAAATTAAGTCCAGAACTTTAATTGTTCTTCTCTTTTTTACTGCTGTTATTTTAGCTGTACTTTATTATTTATCATCATTGAAACCTCCAATGTATTTTGCAATTTATTGAGTGAATATTTAAAGTGTCAGGCTGGTCACAAAGTTAAGCTTTCCCAAGTGGGAGAAGGCTAGAGTGAATTGCTACCTATTATTGACTACCTTCCAATTATTTTTACATTGAATAGTATTTATTGCAATCTCTCAAGTTGAATTTCTATCCAGCAGTACATGGAAGGTAGTGCAAAAGTTTGCTTTAATTTTCATACTTGCAGAAAGAATAAGAAAGTTCAGTGCTTTCCAATGGGTTTATGCCCATTGTTTCATTCCATGTTATGCTATTGGCAGGACATTTGGATATGAATAGAATATAAGAACATAAGAACTAAGAACAAGGGTAAGCAATTCAGCCCCTCAAGCCTGCCTGTAGGAGCATAACATCTCCCCCACCCCCCGACTGGGGATAAAGACTCAGGAGGCAGGCAGGATTCAGGCAAGTGGAAGACATTTATTCAAACAACAACCGGTAAATGCAGGGAGAGGGCCAAAGATCTCCCCCGAATCTGGCCTTGATGTGAGAACCCAATTGTTCTCTTAATCCACAGCTCAAATCGGAAGAGAGATCAATGGCACACTTTAATTTTTACAGTGAAATATGACATTTTTACACATCTTGCGTTACATTTGGCGTGGTAACTGTGTCCTTTCCCCTTATTCCATGCACCCAATTCTGTGAAACACCTAATCAGTGATGGGCATTCCTATGGACAGCCCCAGGTTCCCATGATCTCATGGTGTTAACAGACATTGTAATCTCCAGACTTTAGGATCTTTCCATGCAACCTATTAATTCGCTTTCCAAAGTTACTGGTTACACTCCTTCGAGTCTGTCCTATACTTGATTATATCTAAGGGCTGTTTAAATTCTGTTATTCATTGTATTCCATGTGCTATCTCTATCAAATTCTGTTATTCCTCTTATATCTTCCACTGCCACAATTACGTATATAAATAATACTAAAGACAGTTGGTTCTAATTAACTGCTATAAGATTCATAATATTAATTTCTGTTATAATGTTATTTATAAAGTGTAAAGTTAAACAGTTGCTTCCACTGTTAGCACCTTGTCACTAAAAAGTTGCAGGTGTACCAGGTATCTTTTTAGAAATAAGAAAAGCGTTTCCTGAGACTAATTAACTTTCACATCTAGGTTTAAATATTTTTCCCCTAATGCTTCTATTATATTTTGGTTGTACGTGTATCTATACTTGTGTCGAAATCTGTCTCCATGTTTATCTGAAGAATCTTTAACTAGAACCTATTTCTTAATATTGTGAATAACTTCAAAGAAACAACTAATTACTACAAAATAACTTTAGCTGTTGTTTTCACAGCTGCTTAATGAATTTGGCTGCCTGTTTATTGGGCTGAGATTTGTACCCCTCGTTCTAACTGGTAGTATTCACTTAATGGGACAGCATCCTTTCACTAATGAGGCTAAAATCAATCACTTGCAAATTCTTAGGCATCCTCTTACCAAATTGTCTCGGATGGTTCCTTGTAGGGCATCTTATTCACCTTCGAGTAGCCATGTTCAAAGTTGCCATTATGTTTCACTTAAATGCTGAAACAGGCTGTTTAATTCTACTCTATCTTTGTTGACCATTTTGCATCTTTCAAACATGGGCCGCCCTGACACAGCCCCACCATTCAATATGATCTTGGATGATCTCAACTTGGTTTCAACTCCACTTTCTGGCCCATTCTCTATAGCCCTCAATCATTACTAATTTAAAAATCTGTCTATCTCCTCCTTAAGTTTAAACCGAAAGAGCTGCAGATGCTGTAAATCAGGAACAAAAACAAAGCTGCTGGAAAAGCTCTGCAGGTCTGGCAGCATCTGTGAAGGAAAAAACAAAGGAAGGACCTGAGGAAGGGTCACTGGACCCGAAACGTTAACTCTGTTTTCTCCATCACAGATGCTGCCAGATCTGCTGAGCTTTTCCAGAAACTTTGTTTTTGTTGCTGGAAAAGCTCAGCATGTCTGGCAGCATCTGTGAAGCAAAAAACAGAGTTAACGTTTCGGGTCCGGTGACGCTTCCTCAGAACTGGGAGCCGAAACATTAACTCTGTTTTTTGCTTCACAGATGCTGCCAGACCTGCTGAGCTTTTTCCAGCAACTTTGTTTTTGTTCTTCCTTAAGTTTATTCAGTGTCCCAGCATCCATCATGCTCTGGGGTGGTGAATTCCTCCTCATCTCTGTTTCAAATCTGGCACCTCTTATCCTAAAAACTGTGACGTCTAGATTGTACCACAAGGGAAAACATTCAGTCCAGATCTGTTTTAGCAATCCCCTTTATCATCTTTTATACCTGAATTAGATCTCCTCTCATCCTTCTAAGCTCTAGTGAGGATTGGCCTAAATTACTCAATCTCTCCTATTAAGACAAACCTTTCCTTTCTGAAAGCAATCTAGTGAACCTTCTCTGAACTGCCTCTAATGCAATCTTAGCTGAGGGAAACCAAACTATGCATAGTACTCCAAATACGGTCTCACCAATACTTTGTATAATTGCAACAACACTTCCCTACTTTATACTCTATTCCTTTAGGAATAAATACCAAAATTCCATTGACCATCCTTATTACTTGCTGCACCTGTAGACCAGCTTTCTGCAAATCATGTACGAGGACTCCCAAATCCCTCTGCATGAAATATTTTGAAGTTTCTTGCAATTTAAATACTAAGTTGTCTTTTTATACTTCCAGCCAAAGTAAATAACTTCACACTTATCCATGTTAAACTCCATCTGCCAAGTTTTGCTTCATTCACCTAACCTAGCCATATTCATTTGTAAATTTCTTATTTCTTCATTGCAACTCACTTTCCCACCTATTTTAGCGTCACTTGCATGTTTAGCTATAGTACACTCTATCTCTACATCCACGTCATTGATATAGATTGTAAATAGTTGGGGCTTTGTTAACTTGCCTACCAGGAAAAGATCCATTTATTCCAAAGCTTTGCTTCCTGTTATTTCGCCTATCCTGTATCTAATCAAAAAAATACCCAAAGAACTGCAGATGCTGGAAATCAGAAACAAATCACTGGAATAATTCAGCAGGTCTGGCAGCATCTGTGGAAAGAAAGCATTTCAGGTCCAGTGACCCTTTTTCAGAACTGAAGTTAATAATATTAAACTGAAATTAAGGAATTGAAATCAAAATTAATGAGTTTTTCCAGCACCTATCCAAGCTAATGTATATCGCTACCCTTGTGTGATCTTACCTTGTGTATGAACCTATTGTGTGGCACCTTATCAAATGCCTTCTGGAAGTCCAGGTATACCACATCTACAGGATTTTTATTATCCACTTTGCTTGTTGCATCTTCAAAAAATTCTAGCAAATTAGTCAAACATGATTTGCCCCTCCTAAAACTATGCGGAACCCAATGGATTATATTTTGACTTCCTAAATCTCCCATTCTACTTTCTTAATAATAGGTTCTAACAATTTACAAACAACAGATGTTAAACTAACTGGTCTACAGTTTCCTACTTTTTGATTAAGGGTGTTATTTTAGCATTTTCCCAATTCACTGGAACCTAACGTTGTCATCAATGCACCCACTATCTCTGCTGCCACTTTCTTTAAGACCTTAGGATGTAGGTCATCAGGTCCTGGGAACTTATTTGCCTTTAATACCATTAGTTTGCTCAGTACTTTCTCCCTAGTGATTGTGATTAATTTCCTCCTTTTCTATAATTTGTACATTTTCTAATACCACTGTGATGGTTTTAGAGTCGCCCACTGTGAAAACTGAGGCAAAATATTTGTTTAGTGTCTCTGCCCTTTCTGTGTTCCCCACTATTAACTCCCCAGTCATGTCCTCTAAGGGACCAACATTTAATTTAGCTACTCTCTTCCTTTTTATATACTTATGGAAGCTTTTGTTGTCTGTTTTTATATTTTGCACTAGTCTTCATTCATGATTAACTTTCACTCAATCCTCCAGCCTGCCACTGACTTTTCCAATAAGGTCTACCTTAGTTTTTGCCCTTATGTTAGCTTTAACTTCCTTGCTGAGGTTTTGTTCCTCAATCTTTGTTCCTCTCTGGAGTATATTTTAGTTAGGAAGAAACAAATGTCTCCTTAAATGCGTGCTGCTCTTCATTAACTATCCTACCTTTTAGTCTTTCCATCCAATCCAAATCTGGGGCTAAATCTGTCCTCATGCCTATGAAATTACCTTTATTTCACAATAGAATATTAGTACGTGACACAAGTTTCTTGTCCTCAAATCGAATTTGAAATTCTAGCATGCGATAATCTCTCTTCTCTAGGTGATCCTTTATATGAGATCATTGATTAGTCCCATCTCATTACTCAAAACTAAATCCAAAATAGCCTACTTACTTGGGTCGCCCAACACATTGCTCCAAGATATACTCTAAATAAACTCTATGAACTCTTCCTTGAGGCTACCCTTGCAATTTGTTTAATCCAGTATTATTTTCATATTAAAATCACCCATCATTATTGTTACACCCATGTCATAGGCAGCAAGATAATGGCCGCATGAATCGGTATAATAATAGGTGCAATTTCCAGATGATGTCCACATAAAAAGCTTCACCTCCAACTGAGTACACCTTTGTAAATGTTTCAACTTAAATCTTAATATTTCATCTTTCAGAGCTTATTTCTGTTCGCCTTCACACTTTTGCAAGAATTTCAACACAAATAGCTTAGAGTACAAATAACCTTACTATTGGCACAGACACTGGGGACTAACATTTCATAAATGTGTTCCAATTTTTCTTCCTTAAATTCTTAATTATCGTCTCCCCTTGTGCTCCCAGCAAATGTTCAACAGCTGCAAATAATTCAAAGACACTTTAGAAATTCTAATTGATGCAATTATGAATATTATTTTACTCACCTCGCATATAAGGCTGCCAATCACTAACGTCTAGATTCTACAGAGCTTGATGAACCTGAAGTATTAAGCATAAAGGATTAAATGTAAAATCTAAATTCAGCTAGACTGCTACTTTCAGGTATAAAAGAATGACTTAGCCAACTCAGAACTCATTCTATGCAATTATTTCAAGCTGCATATATCTTTATATTAAAATACTTGTGATGCAGATAAGCTTAAGGCAATCTAGCTTACAATATGCAGCAAGGAAGAAAATAGGGATGCAACTATTATATGAAGTGGCAATTCTTTTAAACATCTTCAAATTAGCATCTACCATAATAACCTCTGTTAAGGCAATTGCATCATTAGCCATGACTCAAAGTTGTGACTTGTATAACAAATTGCCTACTTCTCCTAATAGGCTGCATTAACCTTTTTGCACATCTTACAAATTGTTTTATGCAAATCAGGAACCTTGGCTTGCAATTTCATCAATCCCACTTATAGAGAAAATATGTCAAAGGTGTACATTGGTTTCTGCATTGATTTAGCCGAGAAGAACTTGAGCCAAAATCTCCTGAAAACTGATTGGTCTAAACCAAATGACAAAGAAAATACATCACGACCAAAAAACCAAAGGTCTAGCGTAAAATGATGTGTGCTGTCTTTAGCCTTGATGCCACATTTGCATTTCTTACAAAGATATGAACAAGGAGTGGGATTAGATTAGTTGTCTCCTCAAATCTATTCTACTTGATAAGACCATAGTTGATCTGAATGTAATTGCAAATTAGTATTCCTAACTACCCATGTTAAGCTTTAATCCCCGCTTAATAGGAAACTGTGCACCTTTGCCGTGGAAATATTCAAGGACTCTGATTCCACAATATTTGCAGGAACAGAGTTCCAAAAAAATCGACGAATCGACTCTGACAGAATTTTATTTTACCCATCTCTGTTTTAAAAGGGCAACCCCTTTTTTTTAAAAAAGAGTCTCATAGACTCATACTGCATGGAAACAGACCTTCAGGTCCAACTAGTCCACACTGACCATGTTCCAAAACTAAACTAGTCCCACCTGCTGCATTTGGCCTATATCCGTCCAAATCTTTTCTATTCATGTACTTATCCAAATGTCTTTTAAATGTTGTAACTATACTTGCATCTATCACTTCCTGTAGCAGTTCATTCCACACACTAATCACTCTCTTGTGTAAAAAAGTTGCCCCTCGTGTCCTTTTTAAAACTTTCTCCTGTCACTTTAATAATATGCCCCCTAGTTTTGAACTCCGCCACCCTAGGGAAACGACCCTTGCTATTCACCTTATCTATGCCCGTCATGATTTTATAAACATCTATAAGGTCACCCCTCCTAGTTCTAGATTACTGCAAAAAGAGAAATCATCCTCTTCACATCCAACCTGTTAAAGGCTTTCAGGATCATATACATTTCAATGGAAAAACAAATCTCCTCATTCTTTGAGCGCACAACTCTGGGATTTGAGCCTCCTTACCTAACTGAACAGTTTAGGAGCACTTTGCTCATTGCCATTTGTATGTCTGCAGTTTATTCCTCTTCCATGTTCATGGTAAACAGAGATATGACCATTAGGGAAGCCAATCCAGCCATTATCAATAGAAATATCTGGAGAACACTGAGAATAACAACTTCAGTTGAGCGGAAGCTTTAGCAAGAAATAATCCATGGATAAAATGCTATTAAACCCTAAAAAACTGGGGTTACATTACTATCCAGTGGCTTTTGACTGTTCAGTGTCTACAATTTTACACGAGCTTATAGCTACCTAGAGCTTGGTCCGGTACAGGAAACCCATGTCCTCGTTATTTTGCCTGTGTGGTTGCAGAATTGTTGATGAAAGAAATGGGGTGGTAAAATAACTACACAGAGGTCTATATCCTGTTACCAAGCCACCCTTTATTTACTTGTGCACAGGTACACAGGCTGTGGTCAGCTGCCTCGGAGTCAGTCCCCTGAACTGAGGAGATTCTAAATCCCCTGATTATATTGGTCAGCCAGGGCTTCCTGATTGGTCCAGGTTAACAGCCCCAACCAAGGACCTCACATTGAATGAGATCCACCTTGTTCCAATCATTACAGGTGGTGTAAAACCAGTGCCGCTCACTTAACACACAAATTTCCTCTGACTAAAAACAGGGCAACAAGTTTTCAATTCATTGTTGTAGCAAACAATGTGAGGAAATTCCAATTCTTTAGCTTTGTACTTTTCTGGATCGAATTTAATGCTTCCTTCCACATGTGAGTTTGGAGACAGAGTTGGGCAGGGATGTTCGAGATTTAATTGGTTAAGAGTGCAGTGACTACACCACCTCCTTGTGACTAAATCCAGATCAGAATGGCCTTTAAATGCTGATTGACGTCCTTAAGTGAGTAATTAATGTCCACTTGAGTGCTTCATTCCACATCCAGCAGGGACAGGGAAAGAACCGTGTGTGGAGACTGACAGGTCAATCCTGACAGGTTTAATTACAACTCCCAGAAAGGTTCCTCTTTTAAATGTACTTGGTGCCTGATCAAAGGATCATGTTTTAGGAAGGGGTGTGGTGGCCCGCTGAGCGCCAACCCCTTAATATTTCTTCCGACATCTCCCCCACAACCACTTTATCTGTAAAACCTTCCCCGGGACTGCATCCAGCCCTTTTTCACCCAGGGCCTGGAATCACAATCCTAAGTCTCTTACCAATGCATTATTGGTAGCAATCACAGTTCCTAGTGGTGTTGTCAGCAGTGGAGAACCACTGGTGTAAAGAAAATAAACAAATTAACCATTATTAAGTTTAAATCTACTTGTTTGTAATTGGATGGAAATACAAATGTTAGACGAGTT
The DNA here is from genome assembly GCF_021869965.1 of Rhincodon typus. Classification (NCBI taxonomy): domain Eukaryota; kingdom Metazoa; phylum Chordata; class Chondrichthyes; order Orectolobiformes; family Rhincodontidae; genus Rhincodon; species Rhincodon typus. Next base: position 26,026,256 of record NC_063339.1, read on the forward strand.
AAATGTGCCCATGCCTATGACAAATCACATGACAAACCATTCATTTCTGAGTAAGGTACTACATTAGTAAAAATAACAGAGAAATATAGACTTCTGCTTATGAAATAGGTCAAATTCTAACAGGGGATAATTGGGGCACAGTGCATGGATGCTTAGGGTGCTATTATCACAGTGCAGCCATAAAACTGAACCATGAAAAAGGTTTTAGCTAATGGACAAAATAATCAGGATAAATTCTAACAAGCGCACTGAGAGTGCACTTGCACCCATGAATATTCCAATAGTGAAGGGAACAAAAATCTCAGCCTACTACACACCCTAAACAACAAAAAAAATTCAGGTCATAAGAACATAAAAGTTAAATCCTTTGAAATTACCTCCTTGGCCTCAACCAAGATATTAGGACTCGAGGCAGAGAATATAGACCGCAGACTATAGAATATAGAATCCTCCTGAGAGAAGGGATGAAAACTTTATAACCTATATGGGAATGACAACATTACACATAAGCTAGTCCAATATTGTGGACTGATTTACCCAAAGTTATGTTGGCCAGACTCTGCATACTGAGTACAGCAACCCCAGAGAGAAGGAAAATAAGCAATTCAAAGTAGCTTAGTTACACAAGGAACCCCATTACAGAACTGTTATATCAGCAGCAGGAAAATATCAGGACACTTAAAATAAGGCAAATATAATAAATAAGGATGCCACATCCAGCACTTAGGAACAACAGTGACTCGAATTAGAAAAAAATGTTTGCTTGGGCCGAGAGTTATACGAGCAATCTAGGAACCTGTAGCAAATTTTATGATGCTCGATCTGATGTTTAATTTCATAGAGAATCTGTTTAAATCCTGTTATCAATGATAGAGTGGAATGGAATAGAAATTTATGTCACATGTACTTTTACATGAAAAATACAGTGAAAGGTTTTATAAGTTGCCTCACCACTGCACCTGCATCAATGACAGAAGTCATACGTAATAATAAAAAAAAGTAAAATTAAGACAAAGTTCATCACAGTTCAGTTAACGGCTCCTTAGCTCAGGGAAAGCCGATTAAGAAATGATGGAATACCCTGAAGATGCAGCTGAGACACGACTCCACGCCAAGCTGCTGGAATACTGGGATGGATGCCTCTGCCGAAGAAGACTGCCATTTTGGGTCGAAACCGTCTGCTGGGCTGCTGGGATACCTGGATGCTGAAGATGAAGAAGACCTCCACATGGGGATGAGACCTCCACACTGGGGAAAAAACTGCCATACCAGGACAAGACCGCCATGTTGGAAGGCAGCTACACTGGGAGAGAATCACGTTGGGCCAAGACAGTCTTTCTCCTCCTTCAGGCACCCGGACCTAGCTGTGCACCTGGACCTGCGGCCTAGGCTGCGAGTCTGGGCCAGAGAAGTCAGCCTGGGGCCATACAATAACATGTAGAATTGGTAGAATATAATACAGGGAAATAACGCTTTATTACAAAGTCTCTATTGTAAATGAACAGGTCACCGTTGGAACAAAAAAAATTAAAACTTACAGGTAACTATGTAAAAGTGACTTTTAGCTAAACTGCTAATAGGACAGTCGGATATAAAACAATTCATCAATATTTCTGTACAAACACAACCCGAAGACAGAGAAATAAAGAAACAGCCATAATTGGTTCGGATTACATTAAAAGCATAGATAATAAGCACAGATTTAAAAATGTCATAAGAAATGCTAATGATGGATTACAATATTTTCCAAATCAAGGTGGACTCTACAACTAAAACAATTTCACTGGATAGAGGGAAGATACCTTAAAATCCAAAAGCAACGGACAATTAAAGCGGTCAATGGCACATCAACCGAAATGGAAACAATTATAAAACTTGCAAAACAGAGGCATTCACAAAACAAAATTCTAGAACCATTCCAGACAGCAGATGGAAATAGCAGTCGATTATAAAGCTTTAAATAAGGTAACAGGTCCTGGTATTCATAAGTTTTACCCCCCATTAATTTCTCCAACACTACTTTTTCATTCATACTAAGCTTTACAATTCCTCTTTCTCCCCCAGAATTATAAAGCTTGGACTCGGAACTCAACCTAAATATTACAAAGCCTTCACTGAACTATTTATACATTTACTATTGATTTGGCTGTAAAGTTTGTTAAGAGAAAAAAGATTTGTGAAGACCACTGTAGATCCCATACAGTCTGAAAGAGGGGAAGTGATAATAAATAACAAAGAAATGGCAGAGCAATTAAACAACTATTTTGCTTCTGTCCTCAAGAAAAAGAAACAAAAAATGTTCACATGTTCTAGGGAAGCAAGCAATTTTCGGGGAGAAAGAGGAATTGTAAAGCTTAGTATGAATGAAAAAGTAGTGCTGGAGAAATTAATGGGGGGTAAAACTTATGAATCCCAGGACCTGATAATCTACAACACAGGGTATTAAAGGAGGGGGCCATGAAGATAGTAGATGTGTTTGTTGTCATCATCTAAAATTCTGTAGATTCTGGAACAATCTTAGCAGACTGTCTCACCCTAATCTTAAACAACAAAGAGGGAGAGAGAAAGCCAGAAATTATACACCAGTTAGCTTAATATTAGTAGTACAGAAATGCTGGAATTTATTATAAAGGATGTGATTAACAGGACACTTAGAAAGTACCAACACTACTACACGTAGTCACCACAAATTTATGAAAGCAAAATTGTGTTTGACAGATCTATTGGAATTCATTGAAGATGTAACTCTTACAATAGATGAGGGAGAACCAGTGGTATTTGGATTTTCAGAAAACTTCTGATAGTGACATATAGGAGATTGTATTGTACAAAATTAAAGTTCATGGGATTGGTGGTAATATACTGATATGGATTGAGACTTGGTTTTAGCAGAAAGAAAACAGAATAGGAATAAAAGGGGTGAAAGATGATGTCAAGTGGGGTCCCATAAGGATCAGTGCTTGGGCCGTAGCTATTCACAATATATCTCAATGATTTGGATGACAGAATCAAGTGTAATATTTCCAAATTTGCTGATGACACAAAACTATCTGGGTTAGCAGGTGGTGAGGAGATTGTAACAAGTGTTTAGGATGATGTAGAAGTTGGGCGAATGGGAAAACACTCAGCTGATACAGTATAATGTGAAGTTGTCCACTTCAGTAGAAAGAAATATAAGGACTGTGTCTCTTTATTTTGTGTTTTTAAAAACTTGGGACTGAAATGAGAAAAAGCTGTTTTAAAATATTTGAAAGATTGGCAGTAGGTTTGAAAGCAAGTAACCTGACACCTATGCCAGGTATCACAATTAATCGGAATTTGAATTGCTGATGATTCTGAGCCAGCAAAGCATACTGATGAAGCTCTTAACAGGCAACAGGAAATTGATTGGTCACTAGACTAGTGGCCAGTTATCAATGGCAGAGACATTTTTGCCTTCCAACAACTGTGTGATTGTTTCTTGAATAGCTTGGAGCTGAAAACAAAGTACAAACAGACAGAGAGTTTCAGTTCTTCCTCTGCTTGGGAAGAGTCTCTTTGTTCACTTGTTTGGATGAGTACGGCTCCAACAACACTCAAGAAGCTTGACACCATCCAGGACAAAGCAGTCCGCTTGACTGGCATTGCATCCTCAATCATTTACTCCCTCCACCACTAATGGTCAGTAGCAGCAATGTGTACTACCTAAAAGATGCCCTACAGGAACTCACCAAAGATTCTTAGAAAGCACTTTCCAAACCCACAGTCACTTCCACCCAGAAAGACAAGTGCAGCAGGTACATAGCAACACTACCACCTGCAAGTTTCCCTCCAACTCACTCACCATCCTGACTTGGAGATATTATGCCGTTTCTTCATTGTTGCTGTTCAAAATCCTGGAATTCCCTCCCTAATGGATATGTGGACGGTAGCGGTTCAAGAAGGCAACTCACTATCACATTCTCAAGTGCAACCAGGGATGGGCAATAAAATAGCGATGTCCACATTCCACGAGTGAAAAAAAAAGTCAGGACACACTATAAAACTGAAGAAAACCAGTTGTTGTACACTGTGATTTTTAACTGATAAGTCAGAGACTATTTATAAGTGAACAAGCCACCCTGTGTCTCACCAACCAATGGAAGCACCCAGAGAAAGATAACTGAAGCAACAGGCTGACTCACAGAAGAGTCATAAAGATCATCTCAACAACCAGAACCTGGGAACAAAGATGACTGAACTGTCTTTCCCCACAGCCCATAACCTATTTTCCCTGCCTGTTTGCCTGTCTGTAAAGGGAAGTTTATAAGGGGATTAGAGTTTTAATTAGTGGCTTCATATTCAGACAGTTTAGAAGTTTATCTGGCGCGAGAGTCTAATTTCTTGAAATAGATAGTGATTCTTGTTCAGTACAGAAACCTCATCCATGTTTTCTATCAATCTGTGTCTGAAAGTCAGGTAAGTTGGGGAAGCTTTGCTATCTGTATAAAACCTTGAACTTTTGTGATGAATCTGGGAATAGTGGATCTTGATTTCCAGTCCAGGTGGGATAGTTTCACAAATGATGACACTATAGTGTGGAAACATGTAAAACCAGAAATGTATTTAGAACACTTACCACAGACGGAATATTTTAATCCAAAAGACTGAACTAAACTTCAACAGGAAAGTCATTGTAATGGTTCAACTTAGAAGTCAGGACAAAAACAGGTTATAAAACTATAGTTGGAGTTGGTATAGTTAAAGGATAATTTATAAAGAACAGGTTAAAAAGACAATTTCAATAAATCTAAACCCACAAAATGCTGAAGTAGCAGTATTTTTGAAGCATCAGACCAGCCAACTCTTATCTATGCTGACAATTATTATTGTATTAACCACTATAATCAAGGTAGTCCCTTTTGGAGAAGAAATTATTTTACAAAACACAAAGATAGACCAATACACCACATAACTAAGTGAAAAATATAAGGCTAGTCTTTGAAAAACTGTACCAAATTTTCAGGTAATACATGTGAAAGGATATGAAAAGAGTGGCATATTGGAAACAATGTTGGAGACCTGGTGGTAAAGGCAGGTGTAGCTAAGCCCCAAAATGGTAAACCTATTCTTGAATTTTCTAGAGCATTAACTGCAGAAAATATAGTTTCTGAGTTGTGACGACTCAAATATCTAAACAAATATCAGTATTGCCAAAATCTAGAAGGTGAAGTTCTGGTAGAACTGCATATTGGGAAAAGACACTAAAATGCAAACCAGATGAACTGATTGCAGAAGCTCATTCTGAGCAGGAAATGTACTCCCGGGATGTCAGTGAACTCTCTGTAAATGGACAAAATGTTATGGCCCGACATGCTGAAACATTGTAAGACTTACTATGCGAATTGTACAGTCTGTAACCAGGTGAATAAAACTTTTACTGTAAAAGCACCAACAGTTGTCAAAAAAGGCAGAACATTGTATAAGAATATAATTGATTTTATTGAATCTTCACCAAATTCAAATGCTTACAAAGATGTTCTCATTTGTGTTGACCATTGCATTAATTTGTTATGGTGTATCCCCAGCAAAGATATGAAAGAATGTACACTTAGTGTTGCTCTTGAAAGAGAATTAATTCCTATTGTTGAGATACCTGGAGTATTGCACTCTGACAGATGTGTTACTTCCATTTCTAAAGCCAAGCAAGATTGGCAAAGAGAAAAGGACCTCCCCAGTGCACAGCAGACTCTGCCACCCTCAATCAGCAAGGATGGTAGAAGGAAAAAATAAGGAGAGAAAGAAAGGCCTAATTAAAATACTTTTAATAAGCCACACATACGAATACACCTCTCACACAAAATACTTATCTAGAAACTGCAGGAATTACATGCGATAGATTAGCACAGTTACAACTTAAATGGGAGGTTACTCAAATGTAACGAAATTGTACAGAAACAAGGAACATTGAATACAGAAAGCATTACACAGTAAAGTCTGGTCTCTTAATATAGAAGAATAAGTACAAGAAAATGGAATGTGCTTACTTGGATGCTCATGGTATCCCTGCTATGCCTTGTCTTTCGTGCTTAACCCCTCCACTCATCTTGGTTCTTTCAATTCTATTGAGGACTGTTTTCGTCTAGAATAAGACAAAGCAAAAGACTGAGTGAGCTGATTAAGGTTGGCACTGCAGTTAGTGTTAGTGCAGTCAGGGCAAAGTTAGTGAAGTGCTCCAAGTGAGTGAGTGAGCAGTGCAGAGGGCATGTAGGTTGAGTGGTGTGGGGAGTTGGAAAGGTGAGAATGAGTGAAAGAAGATGCTGCATACAGTAGTGAGAGCAGTAGAGCATGAGCCGTGGTGGGAGATGGTTTTTGTGGCAGAGCTAGAGTGATTGTGAAGTAGCATAGAAAGGATTGTGGCACTTAACCTCATGGAGTGTAGAAGGTCATTAACTTTCATGCAGCATTGCTGGCCATTCCTCCAAACCATAGAAACAGCACTGACCCTGGTGGCAACCTCAGACCAAGGTGGCAAGATCTGGTAGCCCAGTCTCCTCTGTAGATCCTGGGGAATGAGGGAAGCCTTCCTCTGCACCACCCTCTTCACCAAGATCTCCAGGTTCCTCTTGCATGTAGGGATGCCCCTGTCCACCCTGTCTGGGGCAATTCTTCAGATAAAGGAAAATACAGGGCAGCACTGGACTGGCAGCACTTGGCTTCGTGCATTTTAGATATTGCGCTGGCACTAGGAATCTTGGGGTGTCCTATCTTATTCTTACCTCCAGTGAGAGGGAAGATAGGATAGACAAACACCAGAGACGCACAGTACATAGCTAATGGTATGAGTTGTAGGCAATAGAGGAGGGAAACCCTGCTTGAAACTTGCCAAAACTGACACCATTGATTTCTGGTAAAATTTAACTCCATGATATTAATCGCAGTAATTTCAGCTTAGGGTACAACATATTAATGCTCAGACAGAAGAGATATTGTTAAAGTCAGAGACCTTGAAGAACATGCAAAATAAAACACGAACATGGGAAGACAGATTGCTGACAAAAGCCCAAGGCAATTTAAAATATGCCATAAATCGACTGAGAAATGGGATATAGCAGAGGAGAAATCACCAATGACTAGCCTTGATAAAGGAAAATATTACTTGCTGATAGCTTTAAAGATTGATTCAGAAAGCCATAATAACTTAAATTAAAATGCTATATAACTCTCAAAAAGAAATCACAAATAATTTTGACCTTCCACCTGCATGTTTACCTCAGGACTTTCCTCATAGACAGTGTAATGAAAATTTAGGATACTGGTAATTAATAATATAGAACAAGGCATGGAAACTAAGACAAAGAAAGGCTGTCAATAATGGTCTGAATGGAATCATTGCAAAAAAATCCATTAGCCTTATATATAATTAAAAGATGGGACAACCTTTGTACCTTTTTCTTCTTATACCCCTTATAAGGTAACTATCAATAGATGAAGGGAAACATATAGTTTGAATGAATGGAAATACACAGGAACTTCTATGGAAGTATTTAAATGTTTTACAATCTTAAAATGCGACAATTTTCTGTGCAACACTATTAAAAAGTTAGAAGTGTAAAATCTTAGAATTCAGATGATCAGTTAGAAAAGGAACAAAAACAAAGTTGCTGGAAAAGCTAGCAGGTTTGGCAGCATCTGTGGAGCAGAAAAAAGAGTTAACGTTTCGGGTCCGGTGACACTTCCTCAGAACTGATGGTGGCCGGGAAAACGTCAGTTTATATGCAGAAAATAGGGAGGTGGGTGGGGTAGGGAGTAAACAATAGGATAGAGCCCAAAGAGAGAGAAAGAGAAAGACAGTTGGACAGACAAAGGAGTTGCTAATGATCAGGCTGGGAAGGTGAATAGTTGTTAATGGGGACTGTTAGTGACTAACAACAGGGAGTGTGTAGTGGCAGGCTATGTGGTAACAAGGCCTGGTGCATGGGGTGGGGGGCTGGGACATGGGAGAGTTTAGGCCCTAAAATTATTGAACTCAATATTGAGTCCGAGGGGCTGTAGGGTCCCCAAGTGGAAAATGAGGTTTTGTTCCTCCAGCTTGCGTTGGGCTTCACTGGAACACTGTAGCAAGCCAGAGACAGAGATGTTGGCCAGGGAACAGGCTGGTGCATTGAAGTGGCAGGCAACAGGTAGTTCAGGGTCTTTTTTGCGAGCAGAACGTAGATGTTCTGTGAAGCGGTCGCCAAGTCTACGCTTCGTTTCCCCAACGTAGAGGAGACCACATTGTGAGCAGCGAATGCAGTAGACTAGATTTTTGGAAGTGCAGGTGAAGTGTTACTTCACCTGGAAGGTATGTTTGGGCCCTTGGATACTGGGGAGGGAGGAGGTAAATGCGCAAGTGTTGTACCTTCGCCGGTTACAGGGGAAGGTGCCGTAGGGCTATGGGGAGGTGTTGGGGGTGAAGGAAGTATGGACCAGGGTGTCCCGGAGGGAACGGTCCCTGCGGAAGGTGGACAAGGGAGGGGAGGTGTCTGGTGGTGGCATCTTGCTGGATGTGGCAGAAATGGTGTCTGATGATCTTCTGGGTGTGGATGCTGGTGGGATAGTAGGTGAGGATAAGGGGAACCCTATCGCTGTTGCGGGAGGGAAAAGAAGGGGTGAGGTCAGAAGTGCGAGAGATGGGTCGGACCCAATTGAGGGCCCTGTCGACAATGGACTCAGCCCTCCGGACTCAATATTGAGTTCAATAATTTTAGGGCCTAAACTCTCCCATGTCCTAGACCCCCACCCCACGCACCAGGCCTTGTTACCACATAGCCTGCGACTACACACCCCCTGTTGTTAGTCACTAACAGTCCCCATTAACACTATTCACCTTCCCAGCCTGATCGTTAGCAACTCCTTTGTCTGTCCAACTGTCTTTCTCTCTCTTTGGGCTCTATCCTATTGTTTACTCCCTACCCCACCCACCTCCCTATTTTCTGCATATAAACTGACATTTTCCCGTCCACCATCAGTTCTGAGGAAGGGTCACCGGACCCAAAATGTTAACTCTGTTTTGTCCTCCACAGATGCTGCCAGACCTGCTGAGCTTTTCCAGCAACTTTGTTTTTGTTCCTGATTTACAGCATCTGCTTTTAGTTAGAAAAGGTTGCAGTTTTAGGATACAGTGTAAAAGCAGATAGTAAGTTAAAAGAAGAATACCCACCAACTACAAATCAGACTGAATCAAATCCAAAAACTGAATATAATGGTTTCAAAGTCAATTCGCACAGCACACATCAGACACTGTGGCTCTCTGTGTTAAACTTTACACAATTACAATCTTTTGTGCTACATCACACGAAAACTAATCTAGAAAAGATCAAGAACTATAATTCATCAAGCTGCTAGGAAAGGGAATGTAACGATGAGAAAATGGTGAATCTGGGAAATATAATATTAAAAGTTTGTATTAAAAGGCCATTGCACCAACATTGACATACAAACTTACACACATCAAACTAAACTAAACATACTGATCCAGTAACACTATCAGATGCAAATGTTTATTCGCTTTATTATTTATCTAAGCTACAAGGATGGAATTTGATTAAACAGCAATTAGATAAATTGTAATAAAATAAAATAGGACAGAAGCATTAAATACTTTCACAATAGACAATAATACTGCTTCACCTTTTTATGAATAAATGAACGTCAGTCTGCCACAGGCATGCTAGCTGATGTAGATGATATTATAAGAATTAAAAAATCTTCCAAACAGAAAAGAAGTGTCAGTTCTATAAATGCAAATGAAAAGTCAAGTAAAGCAATATTGCAATTTCCAACATGAAATGAAGGCAGAGATTCAATATTAGAAGTCTGAAGGATTATATAGAATTCCAGAGAAAAGCCCTGATATCAATTGGAAATCTCTCTTAAAGAACTACCGCAATTGTTGGAAGTGTGATAAATAGGCAGATTAATTGGTCAATTATAATTGGTCAATTAAAATTGGGATTTGCCATACTTTCACCTGGAAAAATACCAAGGGAACTTAAGGTACCAAGGGAAGATAAACATTACTAGATCATTTGTAAAATTACTAACTTCTGCTTTAATATATGGAGTTGAAAGACATCAAACTATACATGAAACTACGGACACAAAAGTATCGGTGTATCATTGATTTGGATTCACAGTAAAATTATCATGCCAAACAGAGATTATGAAAATAGAAACATTTACACGCACTCTTTTGAGCCAATTTGCTTTGAAATAATTATGCACCAAGCAGGTTTACATTCTTTGGGAGCATTGCACGTAGGCAACACCAATACTAAAGTTTATTTACTATGGTAGAATGCATTTTCTGATTATGGTTCAGTTTCTTAGAGAAGTATCTCACTAGATTCTTTATTCCCAACACATTGTCCTGCCAACCCCCCAAAGTCACTAGTATCAATTGTCATTTTCATAGGTTTGGAAATGGTTGACCAACACTTAGCAATTTATTAAGATTGTCCTCTGGTTCTCAAAGGTTGCTTGGCAATCTGCAGACCATACTTTTTGCTTACTTCTTTAATATATTTGTTAAATATATAACAATCATGCTGAAATTCTCTTAAAACCAAAGCATTCCTAGTGTCATGCTTTCTCATTTAATTTTAGGAAGAAGGAATTCTATTGGAACCTTCAGTTTCATTGTTCTTGGCAACACTTGTCCTTGTCCTCCAAGATATCCTAGGTAAATTACTCTTGCTTCCAAATTGACTTTTGGCTAAATTTATTACTAAGCCAGCCAACTGTAATTGCTTAAACGGTTTTCTCTTTGTCTGATATGCTATTCCTATAAATTACTGTTTTTCACATCATTTAAATAAACTACATTGTTATGAACCTCAGCTACAACTTGATGCATTACTAATGGAATGTAAGTGAGATGTTCTTTAATCCAAATGGCATTACTCGACCCCACCACCAAAGACATCTTTCCCTCCCCACCTTTATCTGCTTTCCGGAGGGACAACTCTCTCCGTGACTCCCTTGTCCGCTCCACACTCCCCTCCAGCTCCACCACACCCGGCACTTTTCCCTGCAACCGCAGGAAGTGCTACACCTGCCCTCATACCTCCTCCCTCACCCCCATCCCAGGCCCCAAGAAGACTTTCCACATCAAGCAGATGTTCACCTGCACATCTGCCAATGTGGTATACTGCATCCGCTGTACCCGGTGTGGCTTCCTCTACATCGGGGAAACCAAGCGGAGACTCGGGGACCGCTTTGCAGAACACTTACGCTCGGTTCGCAACAAACAACTGCACCTCCCGGTCGCGAACCATTTCAACTCCCCCTCCCATTCCTCAGACGACATGTCCATCCTGGGCCTCCTGCAGTGCCACAACGATGCCACCCGAAGGTTGCAGGAACAGCAACTCATATTCCGCTTGGGAACCCTGCAGCCCAATGGTATCAATGTGGATTTCACAAGTTTCAAAATCTCCCCTCCCCCCACCGCATCCCAAAACCAGTCCAACTCGTCCCTGCCTCCCTAACCTGTTCTTCCTCCCACCTATCCCCTCCTCCCACCCCAAGCCGCACCTCCATCTCCTACCGACCAACCTCATCCCGCCCCCTTGACCTGTCCGTCCTCCCTGGACTGACCTATCCCCTTCCTAACTCCCTACCTACACTCACCTTTCCTGGCCCCATCCCCGCCTCTTCGACCTGTTTGTTTCCTCTCCACCTATCCTCTCCTCTATCCCTCTTCTATCCGCCTCCCACTCTCTCCCTATTTATTTCAAAACCCCCTTCCCCTCCCCCTTTTCTGATGAAGGGTCTAGGCCCGAAACGTCAGCCTCTCTGCTCCTATGATGCTGCTTGGCCTGCTGTGTTCATCCAGCCCTGCACCTTGTTGTCTCGGATTCTCCAGCATCTGCAGTTCCTACTATCATTGATATAACCTATTTGGTTTAACAAAAGCGGATATTTCTTTAGCCTTTGATATCAAAGGCATTGCCAGTACCCCTTCAATAGATCATTCTTAGAAAGGAACTAAGCTCTGTCAACCCTATCAATACAATCTTTTAACTGTGTAATTGGATTTTAATAAAATCTGCCTTTGTGATTGCATTTATCTTTCAATAATCTGCATAGAATTTGGTTGATCCATCCGGTTTAGGAGCTAACACTACCGTTGAACTCCGGCTGCTTTGACTAGGTTCTAAGCATCTGATAGTGTTACAGGATCAGCATGTTTAGTTTTGTTTTATGTGCATAAGTTTGTAGGTCAATGTTACTGGTTTCCCAGCATTCACCAAATCTCAGTTTCCATCTGGGCTTGTTTTCCTGGCATCAACCAAAAAGGATACTGTTTTATCTGTCCTGACTGTCCCATGTCTACATCCTCTATAGCTAGGCCTCAGCTGGACTTCCCTTGATTCTAAGTGAAGCTATAAGTTTCGCTCCTGCCATGTCTTTCCCGAGAAATGTGTCAACACCATCCACAGGTAATTTCTTAACTGCCCCGACTACCACAATGGAGCTGTGATAATCTTGATTCTATCCCACCCCATATGCTAACACCTTGGCTTTCATTAAACTCTCGAGAGGGAAAGCTAAATCCTTCTCCAGCAAGAGATCTTGAGTAACCTCATATCCCTTAGTTTTGTTATGGGTTTGGATGCTTCCTTTGAAGAAAATGGGGCTGTCTTTCATTTACACAAAAACCCTTCATATCTCTCATTTACCCTGTGTACCGCTTCCACCCACACAGCAGTACTTACCTCTGGTTTTTTAGCTGTAGTTAAAGCTACAGTTTGATCACTGACCTTTCCTTTTGAATTTCCTTTACAGATTCAACCTTATGAGCTCCCATGTGTTTCCCTCATAATTTCCAGAATTCTGAACGGAAACACCTCAGTGCCCAATTTTCACCTCTACCCTCAATACTTTCTCTTCTGAGGAGGAAACACTGGGGCATTCCCAGCTATTCATTTCTTACCTTATCTACTAGCTTCCTTTCTCTCAAACATTAAATCCATTTAAATTGCTGTGGTTGACAGAAAAGTGTTTTTTTTTTATGATTAGCGCATTACTGCTGCATGTCTTGTAGTTGCAACACTTGGTCCTTAAAATGGATTCTTATTGTGAAAGGTGGTGAGTTTTCACATCCTTCTAAGAACACTTTAAGAACTTCTAATCTTTCTAGCCACTGGCGAAATTACTTTATTTAATCCTATTGTTTTTTAAAAATTCTGGAACTTTTGTCTATTTACCTCAGGCACAAACTCATAATTCAAAGGGAATTGGATGACTACTCAGATCGAAATAATGTGTAAGGGTATGGAGAAATGGCAGGAGATTGGCACAAGATGATGATGCCCTTTTGGGCTGAATAACCTCCTTCTGTGCCATAACAGTTCTGTGATTCGGTGATTGTGCATCCATGTAGTTTTCTTTACAACATCATAATCTAAATTTCCTGTGCTTTACCTGTCAACTTACTCTGCAAGAGCAATGCCCCATCTTCCTTTGTCCAATTCATTTGTTAACCATTTCATCAAATGACATAAAGAATCCCTCAACATCCTTTTCCTCATAATTTGGTAGGCCTTGTGCAATCTTAAGTGTTTCTTTACTAGACTTCAAATTCAGATTCTCCCCACTAACGCCTGCTTTGGTTTTCGCTGTCTCCAGTTTCAACTACATCTTTTTAAGATTATATTCATGTTCTCTTACTTTCTTTTCTCTTTTCAATTCCAGTTCTAGTTTTCTCATTTCCATTTTTTTTCAATTCCATTTTAGTGTCTTTATCTTCCTCTGTTCTTTGTTTATCTTTTATTTTCCCTTTGGAATGCCATCTCCAGTATTTTTCATTCCCTCCTCATGCTCAAGCTGCTTTAACGATCAATGGGACATTTTTATTCTATTCATTTATGAGATGTATGTATCGCTGGCTGGCCAGCTTTTCTTGCCCATCGCTAGTTGCCCTGGAAAAGGTGGTGGCGTGCTGCCTCCTTGAACCGCTGCAGGTTGATCCACAATGCCATTTAGAGAGGGAATTTCAGGATTTTAGCCCAGTGACAGTGAAGGAACGGCGATATATTTCCAAGTCAGGATAGTGAGTGGCTTGGAGGGGAACTTGGAGGTGGTCGTGTTCCCATATATCTGCTGCACTTGTCCTTCTAGATGGAAGTGGTCGTGGGTTTGGAAGGTGCTATGTGAGGATCTTTGGTGAATATCTGCAGTGCGTCTTCTGGATAGTTTACGCTGCTGCTACTGAGCGTTGGTGGTGGAGGGAGTGAATGCTTCTGGATGTCGTGCCAATCAAGTGGGCTGCTGTGTCCTGGATGGTGTTGAGCTTATTGATTGTAGTTGGGACTGCACTGATCCAGGCAAGTGGGGAGTATTCCATCATACTCCTGACTTGTGCCTTGTAGATGGCGGACAGGCTTTGGGGAGTCAGGAGGTGAGTTACTCGCCGCAGTATTCCCAGCCTCTGACCTGCTCTTGTAGCCACTGTGTTTATGTGGTGAGTCCAGTTGGGTTTTTGGTCAATGATAACCCCCAGGATGTTGATATTGGGGGATTCAGTGATGGCAACACCATTGAATGCCAAAGGGTGGTGGTTAGATCATCCCTTATCCATGATGGTCATAGCCTGGCATTTGTATATGGGCATTGATAGAGATTGGATCATTGGCAAGAAACAGCGTGTGAGGATAAGGGGTTCTTTGTCAGTTTGGTAACCTATAACCAGCGGGGATATTTGCGGACCCTCCTCCTTCAGTGAGTGGTTAATTGCCCACCACCATTCATGACTGGATGTGGCACAACTCCAGAGCTTAGATCTGATCCATTGGTTGTGGGATCACTTAGCCCTGTCTAAGACTTGCTGCTTTCGCTGTTTGGTGTAGTCCTATTTGGTGTAGTCCTATTTGGTGGCTTCGCCAGGTTGACACCTCATCTTCAGGTTGGCCTGGTGCTGCTCCTGGCATGCCCTCCTGCACTCTTCATTGAACTAGGGTTGATCCCTCGGCTTGATGGTAATGGTTGAGTGGGGTATATACCGGGCCATGAGGTTACAGATTGTGCTGGAGTACAATTCTAATGCTGTTGATGGCCCACAGCACCTTATGGATGCCCAGTCTTGGGTTGCTAGATCTATTCAAAGTCTGTCCCATTTAGCACGGTGATAGTGCCACACAACATGATGGAAGTTATTCTCAATGTGAAGGCAGGACTTCATCTCCACAAGGACTGTGTGATGGTCACTCTTACCGATACTGTCATGGACAGGTGCATCTGCAGCAGGCAGATTAGTAAGGATGAGGTCATGTACGTTTTTCCCTCTTGTTGGTTCCCTCACCAACTGCCACAGACCCAGTCTAACAGCTATGTCCTTTAGAACCCGACCAGCTCGATCAGTAGTACTGCTGCTGAGCCATTCTTGGTGGTGGATATTGAAATCCCCCACCCAGAGTACATTTTGTGCCCTTGCCATCCTCAGGGCTTCCTCCAAATATTGTTCAACATGGAGGAGTACTGATTCATCAGCTGAGAGAGGATGGTATGTGGTAATCAGCAGGACGTTTCCTTGCCCATGTTTAACTTAAAGCCATGAGACTTCATGGGGTCTGGAGTCAATGTTGAGGACTCCTAGAGCAACTCCCTCCTGACTGTATCCCACTGTGCCACCCCCTCTGCTGGGTCTGTCCTACCAGTGAGACAGGACATCTCCAGGGATGGTGATGGTGGTGTCTGGGACATTGTTTGTAAGTTATGATTCTGTGAGTATGACTATGTCAGGCTGTTACTTGACTAGTCTGTGAGACAGCTCTCCCAATTTTGGCACTAGCCCCTAGATGTTAGTGAGGAGGAATTTGTAGGGTTGACAGGACTGTTTCTGCCGTTGTCTTTTCTGCTGCCTCGGTAGATGCCAGGTGATCCGTCTGGTTTCATTTCTTTGACACTTTGTAGCAATTGGTACAACTGAGTCGCTTGCCAGGCCATTTCAGAGGGCAACTGAGAGTCAACCACATCGCTGTGGGTCTGGAGCCACATGTAGGCCAGACCAGGTGAGGGTAGCAGGTTTCCTTCACTGAAGGACATTAGTGAACCAGATGAGTTTTTCCAACAATTGATCAGTCGATTTTTAATTTCAGATTTTTTTTTGATTGAATTCAAGTTCTACCATCTGCCATGGTGGGATTTGAACCCTGGTCCCCAGAACATTAGCTGAGTTTATGGACTAATATTCTAGTGATAATATGACTAGGCCATCACCTACCCTATTACCTGATTCAAATGTTTCAATACCTGATGGAGTTTTTCATTCTTGTCGTTCCTCTAACTCCAAGAGCCATGCTAATACATCAATTATCTCTGCCATCCTAACTTTGCCTTTTAATATCTCTAGTCACCTGCCAAATTAGTCGACCTGGTCTGTGAAAGTTCCCTTAAGACAGCCAGAGACATCTCTGATAGCTGCAGAAAATCCTCTGCCATTTCCAATCCCACGTCTGAAGCACAGCACAGATCCATATCCATTGGATACATTATAATTGTCTCTGCTAATATGAACCTTCTATTTATGATGAGTTCAGTCGAAACACACAACTCAGCTTTGCCCTACAGTTCGATCCAACACTGTACCTCAATGGTGACAAGTGAGAATCTGATCCACCACAGAACAGACACCCAAGAGGTACAACAAAATGACATGTAATTGAAACCTTTGGAAGTGACTGCAGAACACTGGATTATGATTAAGCAATATGTTGATCCTGACCATGACCTTCCACTAGAATTTGAAACACAATCATGGATTAATCCCTGCGATGTCATAGAATCCCTATAGTGTGGAAACAGGCCATTCAGCCCAACAAGTTTACACCGACCCTCCAAAGGACATCACACACAGACCCAGACCCAGCCCCACCCAATATTTCTCATGGCAAACACATCTAACCTACACATCCCTGGCCGCTATGGGGCAATTTAACATAGCTAATCCACCTAAATTGCACCTCTTTGGACTGTGGGAGGAAACCGGACCACCCAAAGGAAACCCATGCAGAAAATCCAAACTCCACACAGACAGCTGCCCAAGGGTGGGATCGAACCCAGGTTTCTCCAGGCTGTAAGGCTGCACTGCTAGCCACTGTGCCACCTCAAGTATGATATCAATCTATGACTATCTTCTCTACGAGAACATCATTTTGCAAAGATTTTAGTAGCACTGTGAAAATCCTGCATGAACAATAATGAAATACAACTGCTTTGTTAATTATTTAGAAGCAAATACTGCAAAAGGCAGGACTATGATGTGCTGTCTCGAGGGACATCTTGCTTTTGAAATAATATCACCAGCCACAGATGGGGAACAGAGCCAACTTCATACAGAGCATGCTGCCACATACACAATCATTTTAAGAATTCCGTTGTTGCTCACACACCAGCATAGCCTGTTATCAATCATCAGTTTCAAGATTTGAAATTTCAACAAGACTTACAGAGCCTTAGACCAGAACAGTTGACTTGTTATGGCAATTGATCACCCTTCAGTTTGGGCATTATTTGTGAATGTCTTGTGTTGTGAAATTGGGTGGAGTACTTGAGGATTAGGAAGCAGAAAGATAGAAATTGGTGTTCGTAAAATGCTAGGGGCAAAGCAGTGCATGTTCCCTTTAAAAGGTGATGTGCTTTTTCCCTCCTTAGAGATTCAAAAGGTCGTCTGTGAGCAGCTTGAAAGTTTGCAAGAGCATAAAGAGCACGCAAATTGAAACATTTGTATCAAAAGGCCATGCAGTTAGCACGCCAAGCAGCAGTTTTGTTTTGTTATCAAGACAACAAATTTTGAATTTAGCCAATCAATTTTACCCAGGCACTTAGATACCAAAAACTGAATTGTTACTTGTTGATTGTAAAGTGAGTGTCAGGGATTTATTTTGTTTAAGCACTAGAAGTTGCTCAAAGGCAGGTTACATCACTTTTCACACTCCTTTTACAGATTATAGGACAAGGTTCTCCTCTTTGGAAGTTTCAGTTTTAGTTCACAAAGAGTGATCAACCTTTGCTTTCTAACACTTTTATTTAGACAGAGAGAATGTAACAGGACAGTAAAAATTTCACAAACGCACAGATTTCAGACCTTCACACATCATGTTACAACAATTGACAATCACAGATCATACTGATCCCATTTGTCAAACATGCTTCATCTATTTGGAACACCGAAGAATTCTTTCAGAAAAGGAGGGAGGTGTAAAGAAAGTCATCAAATTGATAAACAGATTAAAGTGTTGAATTTAAAGTCAACTGAGCAATATAAAAATCTGAAATGTTTCCTGGAACAAACTATTAAACAATGTTACAGATAGTTGGGGAGATGCCAATGGTCTGTTAGATTATTTACCCTGAAACAGACTGTTTGAAAAGAGATCATCATAATCCATCAAGGATTCTATCTTTCATGAAATTCAACAAGAAATAATAGTAGCTCTCTTCTAGACCCACAGATAGCAGGAAGAAATGTCTTTGAATCAGAATAGCCATGTTTTAACTGCACATAATATTGGCATCAGTAAAAGATGTCTATAACTTTCTCCATCTTAAAGTAAATTTAAGACAAAGACACTTCATCTTACAAAGTAATTACACTGAACTGTGAGTATCATGTTCTTGACATGTTTACTTTTTCTATAGGTGCATTTGAAGATTGCGTTTAAATTTAAAGTACATTTGTTATAACCGTCTTTGAACACAAACTCTATGACATAGGACTTATTGCAGTAAGTAATCCAGATTTGATCCTTATAATAAATGTGCATAAGAAAGTATTAAAATGTTGTAGTCTCACACTTAGTTTTCCCACATTCCCCACATTCGAAACAGATAAGAATATGTTGGAATTCTTAAGTTAGGATTTAAGTATTGATTTTGGTTCACTTAGACAGGTTATTTCTGCAATAATACATGTATAATTATTTAGGAGGTTGTTTAGGGAGCAGTTGAAGATTGTTTAGGGAGCAGTTTCTACAAGTACTGGATAGGTTTGTCCCACTGAGGCAAGGAAAGGATGGTAAGGTGAAGGAACCTTGGATGACAAGACATGTGGAACATCTAGTCAAAAGGAAGAAGGAAGCTTACTTAAGGTTGAGGAAGCTCTAGAGGTCTACACAGTTGCCAAGAAGGAACTGAAGAATGGTCTTAGGAGAGCTAGAAGTGGGTATGAAAATATCTTGGTGGATAGGATCAAGGAAAACCCCAATGCATTCTATGCTTACGTGAGGAACAAGAGGATGGCCAGAGTGAGGGTAGGACCAATCAGGGATAGTGGAGCAAACTTGTGTGTGGAGTCAGAGGAAGTAGGGGAGGTCCTTAATGAATACTTTGCTTCAGTACTTACTAGTGAGAGGGACATTGACATTTGTGAGGACGGCATGAAACAGGCAGATGTGCTCGAACAGGTTGATGTTAGGAAGGAGGATGTGCTAGAAATTTTGAAAAATATGAGGATAGATAAGTCCCCTGGGCCAGACGGGATATACCCAAGGTTACTACGGGAAGTAAGGCAAGAGATTGCTGCCCCTTTGGCAATGATCTTTGCGTCCTCACTGTCCACTGGAGTAGTACCAGATGATTGAAGGGTGGCAAATGTCATTCTCTTGCTCAAGAAAGGGAATAGGGATAATCCTGGGAATTATAGCCCGGTCAGTCTTACTTCTGTAGTGGGCAAATTATTGGAGAGGATTCTGATAGTATTTATGATTATTTGGAAAAGCACTGTTTGATTAGAAATAGTCAGCATGGCTTTGTGAGGGGCAGGTCATGCCTCACAAGCCTTACTGAATTCTTTGAGGATGTGACAAAACACATTAATGAAGGCAGAGCAGTGGATGTGGTGTATATGGATCTTAGCAAGGTGTTTGATAAGTTTCTACATGGTAGGCTCATTCAGAAAGTAAGAAGGCATGGGATTCAGGGAAATTTGGCTGTCTGGATACAAAACTGGCTGTCCAATAGAAGACAGAGGGTGGTAGTAGATGGAAATTATTCAGCCTGGAGCTTGCTGACCAATGGTGTTCTGCAGGGATCTGTTCTGGGACCTCAGCTCTTTGTGATCTTTATAAATGACTTGGATGAGGAAGTGGAAGGGTGGGTTAGTAATTTTGCCAATGACACAAAGGTTGGTGGAGTTGTTGATAGCGTGGAGGGCTGTTGTAGGTTGCAACGGGACATTGACAGCATGCAGAGCTGGGCAAAGAAGTGGCAGATGGAATTCAACCCAGAGAAGTGTGATGTGATTCATTTTGAAAGGTCAAATTTGAATGCAGAATACGGGGTTAATGGCAAGATTCTTGGCAGTGTGAAGGAACAGAAGGATCTTGGAGTCCACATCCAGAGATCCCTCGAAGTTGCTACCCAAGTTGATAGGGTTGTCAAAAAGGCATATGGTGTGTTGCCTTTCATTGGCAGGGAAATTGAGTTTCAGAGCAGCGAGGTTATGCTGCAGCTCTATAAAACCCTGGTTAGACCACACTGGGAATATTGTGTTCAGTTCTGGTCGCCTCATTATAGGAAAGATGTGGAAGCTTTACAGTGGGTGCAGAGGAGATTTACTAGGATGCTGCCTGGACTGGAGGGAAGGTCTTATGAGGAAAGGTTAAGGGAGCTAGGGCTTTTTTCATTGGAGTGAAGAAGGATGAGAGGTGACTTGACAGAAGTTTACATGATGATGAGAGGCATGGATAGAATGGATAGCCAGAGACATTTTCCCAGGGTGGAAATGACTATCACGAGGGGGCATAATTTCAAGGTGGGGGAAGGTATAGGGGAGATGTCAAACAGAGAGTGGTGGGCGTGTGGAATGCGCTGCCGGCAATGGTAGTGGAGTCAGATACTTTAGAGACTTTTAAGTAACTCTTGGATAAGCACATGAATGATAGTATAATGTAGGGTGTGCAGGATAGTTTGATCTTAGTAGGATGATAGGTCGGCGCAACATTGTGGGCTGAAGGGCCTGTACTGTGCTGTACTGTTCTGTGTTCTATGTTCTATGTTCTATAGTTATTTTCTGTCCTCTGCAAGCATTTTGCTAGATTGAAAACTCCTGAGATGGGGGATGGAATATTTCATTGTAGAACCATTGTATTGCTAGTAATGCTGATTTGGTAAACTTAATGATCTGAAATTTCTCTTTGCTGAGGTTATGGCCTGATGATAAATTTAACTGGACAGGTTTACCTTGCCAGGGGGAACAAAGTGCAAAACCTGGCTTCTGCTTGGCTGACAGCATAGGCAGGGGGTGATTTCCACCAGAAGTCCTGAATCCCAGGGAAGGTTTAAGTCTCTGATGGACACTATTCCATCAGACCCTTATGTGGGACTCCTGCCAGTTCTCAAACTGGGTGAGCAAGGCTCCTGTCATCAAGATTAAATTTCATTCTCTACCTTCAGTGTATCTTATTGCAAATATATTCGCAACTCACAATTGCATAAAACCAGTGGCAAACTCCAACCTAAAATCAATCAGCACAAAACCTTAATGCAGCCACATTAAAACACTAGTCAGTGGCTACTTTTGTAGATGAAACACAGCACACTCAAGGGAACACACCTGGAAACTGCTTTTGAATTCCAGAGTTAAAAAGAAATCCTGGAAAGATAGGGTACCCAACAGTTCCCATGCAAGGAAATTATATCTCTTCAAAAAAAAGACAGCTGCAAATAATGGAAGCAATTCTCAGCTTGCTGTGTGATGTCAAAGTGCATTCGTGAATAGAGTATTCATTCTCAACAGCACTTCACAATTACTTCTGATGAGAAAATTGCCGTCTTTATATTTGATTCTCCAAATGTTTTAACAACTGTTGCAGTGCGCCCGAATAGTTCGATTTTTTTTCTCCTCCCTCGCACTTCAGCTCAAGGTTATTGTGTTGCAAGTTGCAGAAATGAGAGGTCAAGGAGGCTTCTGAACAATGGGAACAACAGTCTACCTCCTTAACCACGAGAATTAAAGGATTAAGGGAAGAAAAAGAGGAACAACAGTGTAAGGAAATTGGGGTTAATTAGAGCGAAATAATGAGAGAGAGCAAGAGAGTTTTGTTTTCTTCACACCTGAAGTTCTAAAGACTTATAATAAGAATGACAACGGTGTGAGATCTTTGGTGACAACTAATGTGCCACTTCAGATTCCATTGCAATGTGCATTTTCTGATCTTATTTAAATTTGATCTTGCATGAGTTATCTAACTGCAGCACTGCACTTTATTTAACATTAACCTTTCATTTAAGTTCCAGCAATCTTTTTAAATCTTCAAATCAAAATATGCGTACGGTAACTGGAACAATCGCTGCTATTTTACTAAGACTGGAGGGAAAGTGGAGCATGAGTGCTTTCACTCGAACATGCAAGTCTCCAACAGTTACGCAAAGCAGAGCAAAGTTTGCGGATGATACTAAAATAGGTGAGAAAGCAGTGATGAGGAAATGAAAAGTTTACAGATGGATGTTGATAGGCTAGGAGAATGGGCCAGAAAACTGCAGATGGAGTTTAATGTGGATAAGTGTGAGGTTGTCCATTTTGGCTGGAGAAATATAAAGGCAAATTATTATTTAAATGAGAAGTGTGTCAGTGTTTAAGGACCTGGGAATCTTTGAGTACGAATTGCAGAAAGTGGGTATGCAGGTGCAGCATTTAATAAGGAAGGCAAATGGAATCCTGGCATTTATTGCAAAAAGGATTGGATTATAAAAGTAAAGAAGTGTTATTGAACTTATGTAAGGCATTAGTATGACCACACCTGGAACAATGTGTCCAGTTCTAGTCTCCTTACTTAAGAAAGGATGTGGTGGCATTCAAAACAGTTAAGAGGTTTACCAGGTTGATTCCAGGGATGTCGTAAGAGGAGCAGTTGAATAGCTTGGAGTTCAAAAGAATGAAGGGATGTCTGACTGAGGTATATAAAGAGCTAAAGGGGATTGATAAGATGGACATTTGGTAAGGTGGAGGTTGAACAGATGCTCCCCCTTGTGAGACAGATAGTCTTGAACAAGAGGTGATAGACATGGACCGAGAGGATGTAAGTTCAAAACTGAGATGAGGAGAAACAGCTTCTCTTGGGGGTTGTGAATCTGTGGAACTCACTGCCCCGGTGCACAGTGGAGGCAGAATCAATCAATAGATTCAAGAAAGAAATAGATACGTTTCTGATGAAAAGTGGGATAAAGGGCTGTGGGGACCAGATAGAAAAGTGGAATTGTGACAAGGATAAGATCGGCTGTGATCATATTAAATGGCGGAGCAGGCCTAGAGGGCTGAATTGCTTAGTCCTGCTCTAATGTTCTTATACAGGCATTTTTCAAGGAAAATTGCATTCTTGTGTCATCCCCAATGCACAGAAAGACCCCTCTTAAGTGCTTTACAGCAGCCTCAAGCATTTGTATAGAGCCTTTCACATAATTAAACATTCCATGGCATGTCACAGGAGAGATTCGACAAAGATTTACCAAGTGTAACAATCAGCCACACAAGGAAACATTGGGACAGATGATCAAATGCTTGGATAGGGATACGTTTATAATAATGTTGCAGAAAGGAGAAAGCAAGCAAGATTTAAGAGCCGTCATTTCTGAGCTTCGGGTTAAAGTTTAAAGTTTAGCTGAAGACATGCTCTCCAGTACCGTAGAGATTAAAGTCATCAATGCACAAGAGGCAAGAATTGAAAATGCTGGTACCTCAGAGGATACTGAGCTGAGATTCGTTAAAAAGGTGGTGAGGAATGAGGCTATGGAAGGACTGGAAAGCATAGACGAGAATTTTAAAATTGATGCCCTCAGAATAGGGGGTAAGTAGGGGTCAGAAAGCACTGGGGTGACAGGTGAATTCATATGAGTCAGGATAATTGATAACAAGATGTTTGCTCGACTTCAAATTTCTAAAACGTGCAAGGTAAGAAACTGACCATGCTGGAAAACACTGGGCTGATCAAGCCTGGAGGTAACAAAGATATGGCTGAGGGTTTCAGCAGTAGATGAACTGAGAACATGCTGCAGCCTATCACAAGCTGAAAAGGATAAGAGAGTCAGTAAACAATTTGGGAAAACAGAAAGTATGAGTTGGACAAGGAACACAGCCAGAGAGGATGGATAATAAGTAGACATTTAAAAATACGCAAACAAGGTGAGGGGATATATGTGGAGTGGCGGGGTGGGAAGGCAATATTCCCAGAGGGAAGCAGTACACAGGCTAAAAAGGCAACCAACAGGTGTGAATCCTTGCAAGAGGCTGCAGCAAGCCTTGAAACAAGGGGATCCCAATGCAGAGCCACAGGAACTCCTTCATCTTCCTAAGTTGCTAACCATGTGTTGATTATCTGCTCAGGATCACAGAGAAGCATTTATATATCAGACTGATGAGTTGTTCACATGCTCAGGGAGTGGAAGAGTCTCTTAATAGTAGGAATGAAAAGGCAGCAGCTGGAGATCACTTACTTGAGGGAAGAAAAGAAGCGGGAAATAAGCAGTAAATAATAGACAGGAGCTGTGAGAGCATAACAAAGAAAAAGGAGAATGTGAAGAGTTAGAAGCTCAAGAAGTAACAAGAACAGAGGAGAGAAAAACAGGTGAAATAGGGAATTTAGGAAGCTAGCAAAGACAGAAATGATGGAACACAAAAAAAAAGTAATAAATAGGCTAACATTCCTGAACCAGCCTCAGACAAGCTCCCATCAAGACAAGAACAAGTCAGTAATGTTACTATGGAAAATTGATAAATGGAGGTGACTGTCCTCAGATCAGAGCAACAAAGAAGGATAGAAGTTGTGTAAATGGAATCACTATGGTTACAGTGAAATCTGAAAGCTTTCACAGCAACATCTTCTAAAGATTCTTGGAAGCAATAAAATGATTTTGACAATATATGTACACAAAATTAAAATAATATGAATGCTGGAAAGCTTAAATAAAAAAAAGACAACGCTGAAAGCATTCAATGGTTTCTCTCTCCACAGTGACCTTTCATCAGACATTTTTATAGATACTGACTAGATTGGCTTTTATTCCCAATATAATGCCACCTCTCAAAACACATTTGGGCCTAACTTTTTCTGCTAATGGAGAAGCTTTTTGTCTTTGCAAAAAGGGCACAGGAGTACAAATCTGGCAGTCTTGTCCCAAATCTGGTTCTCAAGAGTATGAAGGGGCATGGTGGTAGGTAGAGGGGCATGAGGTGGCTGGGTTGACATTGATGGGAACTTGAGGTGAGAGAATATAAGAACTGGAGAGTTGATTTATAAGACCACATGTGGAGTACTGTGTGCAGTTTTGGTCTCCTTATTTCAGGCAAGATACTATTGCCGCAGAGGGAGTGCAACAAAGGTTCATCAGACATGTTCCTAGTTTGATCTGACTAGCCTATGAAGAGAAATTGGACAAACTTGGCCTGTATTCTTGAGAATTTTAAAGAGTGAGACGTGATCTCACTGAAACTTACAAAATACTTAAAGGAATAGAAAGGGTAGAAGTAAGTAAGAAGTTTCCCTTGGTTGGGGAATTTAAAATCAGAGTGCACAATTTAAAAATGAGAGGAATGCTACTTAGCTCTGAGATGAGGTGAAATTTTGTTATTCATAGAGTTGTGAACCTTTGGTAATCTGTAGCCCTGAGGGCTGAGGAAACTCAATCTTTGAGCTCGCTTGAGGTAGAGATTGATAGATTTTTGATGACCAGTGTCTTACAGGGTTTTGTGCATGAAAGGAATTGATAATTCAATCAGCCATGATTGTGGGTGATGAAGCAGGCTTGATGGGCTGAATGGTCCACTCCTGTTCCTATGACAATGATGGATGGAATATTCTCAGGCCCTGACAATGTGGGCTATGGTGAGAAAGTTGGGAAAACTGTGTGAAGTGCCGAATAAAGGCCTTCTTGCAGTTGAGGTAAAATGTCCCATTTTCCAACAAAGTGTCGGATGACGAGACAGAGTTTTCAATAATGAGTGGTAAGAGGCCTGTTTCCATGAATTATTGCTCATTATTACCCTCAACACCCCCTATAACCATGCCTTTTTTTAGGTAGTTTCCCATCGTCCCACCCACTAGATAGAAATTAGAATCAAGATTTCCTGCCATGAAAGTCAGAACATGACAAAAAGCATGGTCCGAATAGAGTTGCTGTAGTCCTGCAGACTTGGTGTCAGGTTGCACAAACCTGCCTGATTCTCCTGTGTCTGCTTGAGCATGTCAATATAGTCAACAACTGTTGACACCATGAGGTCTGTTCCTGCCTAGGGATATGCAGGACACACAGCCATGGTCCCTAATCAATCCTTTCCTTTATTCATTCACGCGATGAGGGCATCACTAGTTGGCCAGCATTTATTGCCCATCCCTAATTGCCCAGAGGGCAGTTAAGAGTCAACCACATTGCTGTGGGTCTGGAGTCACATGTAGGCCAGACCAGGTAAGGATGGCAGTTTCCTTCCCGAAAGGACATTAGTGAACCAGATGGGTTTTTTCCGACAATTGACAATGGATACATGGTCATCATTAGACTCTTAATTCCAGATATTTATTGAATTCAAATTCCACCATCTGCCATGGCAGGATTCGAACTCTGGCTCCCAGAACATTATCTGGGTCTCTGGATTAACAGTCCAGCGATAATACCACTAGGCCATTGCCTCCCCTGACTTTCAGTGAACGGTCATTCAGGACCGACTGTGGCCCACACTCTGACTGACCTGGAGAGATAGCCCCAAATGAGGAGTGACCAAACCCCTGACTGATCTATATGCATCTTCCCGACTGACTCACAGCTTATCTCTGGACCATTATACTGAAACTCTAGGACTGACCATGGCTCACTCCCTGGACTGTAGTAATATTGATCAGCTGACCCTGGATTGCCCAAGCAGTCAAATGACTGTCTCAGCCCTTGGACTAAGGTTGGGCAATTGTAGTTTACCATGTCAGTGCCACTTGAATGAAGATGGTCCCTGTAGCTTTGACTGAATCTAACCCCCTTAGAGTTTGAGAAACGGCCATTTGGTTGAAGCATATTGAGTGTGTTTGCAACATAAGCTGCTGTCACATAGGACATTGATATAGTATGGTGCCATACAGAAATATGTTCACACACTTGACTAATCACTGCTGGTACCCATGACAGGCACTTGGCTTTGTGCCTTCTCTAAAATGCAAAGCAAGACAGAAGTTTTGAAAGACTTTGAGTTCTGAATGAGTTAGCAAGGCACAAAAAGGCAAGGAAAGGCAGAGATACTGTGAGAAACCAAGTAGGCATAAAGTGAATAAGTACTCAGAGAGCAAGCTAACTAAGACATACAAAGCGACAAAAACTAATGGCAGTCCCAAGGATTAGGAATGTCTTAGCAATCAGCAGTTAATGATTAAAATGCTAATAAAGATGGAGAAAATTGGCTATGGAAGTAAATTACCAAGAAATATAAGAACAAACAACAAGAGCTTCTATGTGTACGTGAAAAGGAAGAGGGTAGCTAAAGTTCGTGTGGGACCTTTGGAGGATAAAACTGGAGAATTAACAATTAGGAACAGGAAAATAGCAGATAATCTTAACCA
Source organism: Rhincodon typus (assembly GCF_021869965.1). Lineage (NCBI taxonomy): Eukaryota > Metazoa > Chordata > Chondrichthyes > Orectolobiformes > Rhincodontidae > Rhincodon > Rhincodon typus. The sequence goes on from NC_063339.1 coordinate 26,053,792, forward strand.
ACATTTTCCATCAGTTTTCATAATGGAGGACACTATAAACATCCCAAAGATAACAGGTGAGCAAGGTTTTAATGTGAGGGATGATCATGTGACAGTTTTTATCATGAGGGTCAAAGTTTTTGATAAACTAGCAGGGCTAAAGGCAGACAGGTCACCAGGATCTGATAGCCCAGCTGGAAGCATTGATTGAAATATTCCATAACTTACTGGATTCCGGGAGGTTTGCAATGGTTTGGGAAACTATGAATGTGATACCCTTGTTCAGGAAAGGAGTCAGACAAAGTCAGAAACTGTAAGCCAATTAGCTTAACATGTACCATTGGGAAAATACTTGAGTCCCAGATCATTCAGAAAAGCTCATGTAATGAAGAAGAGTCAACATGATTTTATTAAAGGGAAATCATGCTTGAAAAGTTTGCTAGAGGATTTGTTTGAGGATATAACAAGCAGAGTTAATAAAGGAGAAATTTGTAGTGTGTTTGGATTTTAAGAAGGTATTCAATAAGGTGCCACATAAAATGTTATTGCACAAGGTTGGAGCTCAAAGTATTGGGGTAATGTATTAGCATGGTTTGAGAATTGGTTAACACACAAAAGACAAAGGGTTGGATCTAATGGGCATTTTTCAGGTTGGAAAGTTGTGGGAATGCCACAAGGATCAGATGTAGAGCATCAATTATTCTCTATCTATATTATTGACTTGCAGGAGGACACAGAGAGAGTATCTTTGGCTGTTCATGATATGAATTTAGAGGATGTGTTACCTATAAATCAACATCTTTGCACACTCAATCCAGAGAAGTTAGCTCAAGTGAGAGAAGAAATTTTGTTCATGATGGACAATGGCATTACTGAACTAAGTCATTGTAGCTGGAAGTCACCTGTCATGGTGGTACTGAAACTGGTTGGGTCATAAAAATTCTGTATTGATTAGCACAATGTCATTAAAAAAAAGTAGATTCATATCCTATTCCAAGACTGGAAGACTGTATTGAAAGAACTCAGCAAGCACAACATGCTAAAAGGACATTGGCAAGTTCCATTGACTGATAGGGCTAAAGAAGTTTCAGTTTTTGTAACACCAGATGGACCTTATCAATGCAAATTCATGGCATTTGGAATGAAAAATGCACTAACTATATTCCAATGATTAACTATAAAGTCATTAGTGGATAATTTAATTGCATAGTTGACATTGATGACTAGATTATATTCAGGCAAACTTGGAAAGAACATTTATACCATCTGGCTAAATTGTGTGGTCAGTTACAAAGACTCAAATCAGTTATAAATCTGGCTAAAAGTGAATTTGCAAGAGCAGAAATTACTTACTTCGGCCATCCTGTGGGACAATGCTAAGTAGCACCCAGAGAAATAGAAGTATGGACTATTTTGGATTTGGTAGTTGCTCGGGCTGCTGATGACTGAGGCAGCACAAAATGACTGAAAGTGGTTCTCAGTTGACATAAAATGGCCAGAGATGATTTTTAGTCGAAACAGCGACTTCCATAATCTGATGTTTGAATTTAAAAGATTAAGTTGACGCACAAAGTGCCTTGTGAAAAAATCCTGTTGAATAAGAAGCAAAAATGCAGCTGCTTCTTACATAGAGACAGTTGATAAGGAATGTCTTTGACAAATACTGATAGAAGCCTCCATACCAAGGTGGTCCAAATTCTGGTATTGATCATGGGACAGACGGGGAGGCTCTTAACCACATCAGTTAAGACTTCCAGGTAATCATAGCCACAGGTTATATATCAAAACTGAGTTTTATGTGTAAGTCATTAACAGATTTAACTGCATTCAGTCTAAGGCAGATAGGGCAAGACGCCTTGCAATTCAGGGGAGTATGGAATAACTGGTGCTAGAACTAAAGGTTGGAATGTGGTTGAATAAGATGCATTGTGAAGGCTCCAGGATAAGTGATGAAGGGGTCTGGTAAACATCGCGAGATCATGGGATGACCCAAGGCTTTCCAAAGACTGATTATACAGCCACACAATTAATCTGATTGGATATGTATGAAATTAACTAATAATATGATTGGCTTGTAACAGCCAAAGGTAGGCTAAAAGCAAAAATATAACAAGTGAGTGTTTCCCTTTGTATAGTGGGGAAGTCCCTGGACTGTCAAAGGCTTTCTCCCCACCTGTGTCAGATATGAAACTCTATGATGCTGGAAGTGGACCTGGGTGTCCAGTGATTCATTTAGTTATTTCACCACTGCACCTGCCCAAGACAAAACTTTTTTAAAAATTTTGTGATACTTTGACAGAGCTTTTTTTTGATCACATGCTTGTCCTGCACTTCAGCACTGTAGTGACTCTCTTGGCAAATTTGTAAAAGAAAGGCAGAAAATTCAAATGGATGCAAAATTGCCAGATTGCCTTTGACAAACTGCGCTGACAACGGCATTGGTTTTAGCAGCATCAAATTACAGGAAGCCATTCAAACTGGCTGTTGATGCCAGCACCATCCACATGGGTGTTATTTCACTACAAGATAAAACAGGCATCAAAGAGCCTGTCAGTCAGTTTTCAAAGAAATTGCATGTTAACAGAAATACTAATAATAAATCAAGACATCGAGAGTTGTTTCGGCTCTACAGCAGTTTGAAATCTATGTCACCAATAATAGTGAAGAAACTGTTATTTGTATGGATGACAATCCTTTGATTTCTTAAAAGAACTTTGGGACAAGAACTTATGTTCATTTTGGCAGAATTTGATCCTCCAGCATACAATTTAGAAATCATTCAACTGCCTGGAAAGACTATGTTATAGTGGACGCTTCATCAAGAGCACATATGAAGGAAAGTGAGATCTGTAATTGAACTGCTTGACATAAAAAATGGTTGGCATGAAACTCATTGTACGTCTAATGTTGATGCATAATAGTTGTTAATGTAACATAAATAGAGTTAGAAGAATCTTTGATAAGAAGTGAAAGCTGTTGAGCACATTTTTTCATTCTTCTTTGGGGAGGGGGGTGAGGAAAGGTGTGTGATTTATGAATAAAAACATCATGTTTAGAATTTGGATTTTGAACAAGTGGCAAATGGGTGTTGGTTACTTCTGTGAAGAGTTTTAAAAAAAAGATCAGCGAGCAGGCAACTGAAAACTCACATACAGTTCTAGCAGCAGTGGGAAAAACATCAAGAAAAAACTCTGAAAACGGGAGGACAAGGGAAAGATGTACTGCAGCTTCCAAACCCAGCAAACAACTGCTACTGAAAACTAAAAACTAAATTTCCTCGTTCTATGGGAGCTTGACCCCACCCTTTCAGGTTGCTTCTATTTTTCCAAATATAAAAACAAAACCCACTAGCCTCATAAGCTGTTTACTTTATTGGCTTTGGAGCAGACATTCTGTCCTGGTCGCCACATTACCAAAAAGATGTGGAGACGGTGCAGAGGAGATTCACCAGGGTGTTGCCTGGTATGGAGGGCGCTAGCTATGAAGAGAGGTTGAGTAGATTAAAGATTATTTACATTAGAAAGACGGAGGTCGAGGGGGAACCTGATTGAGGTCTACAAAATCATGAGAGGTATAGACAGGGTGGATAGCAAGAAGCTTTTTCCCAGAGTGGGGGACTCAATTACTAGGGGGTCACGATTTCAAGGTGAGAGGAGAAAAGTTTAAGGGAGATATGTGTGGAAAGTTCTTTACGCAGAGGGTGGCGGGTGCCTGGACCGCGTTGCCAGCGGAAGTGGTAGAGGCGGGCACGATAGCGTCATTTAAGATGTATCTAGACAGATACAGGAATGGGCAGGGAGCAGAAGGATACAGATCCTTGGAAAATAGGTGACAGGTTTAGATAGAGGATCTGGATCGATGCAGGCTTGGAGGGCCGAAGGGCCTGTTCCTGTGCTGTAATTTTCTTTGTTCTTTGTTCTTTGTTCAGACTACCCCGCATTTCTGTCGCAGCCTTTCTTCATAAAAACACCAAGACAAAATACACCTCCTAAAACCATAATATTGTCACGCTGTTGACACCATGCATGTGCATATGTACTGGTTAAATTTGTGCAACGTGCAATTAAACGATTCAGCTTTAACTTGTTGCGAGCATGAAGATGGAACATGAAGGAAAAGAGAATGGAGGGCTTTGAAGAGGAAAAAAGGCATGGCTGTGGAGGAGGTAGCTGCTGAGGGGATCCTGTGAAGAGGTGAATCGATGTGAGGGGGGTTGCCCTCTCTTTCCCATTCATAGCCCCCTTGCCTTCACAGCACTCCCATTACAGATCCTTGTCCTCATTGGCCCCTGTCCTCACAGCCTCCATTCTCACTCTCTTTTCTGCTATCCTAACTCTGTCCCAATGTCCTCCCTACCCCCTCTCTCCCTCACTACTCCTGTGTCAAACTCTTTTTCCATAATGTGCTTCTGTTTTGCAAACTTGCAGTTTTTTTGCATGTGACATCATTGGAAATCCACATGATAATGTAACATTTTTGGACTGGCATACACGTATGGTTACAAGGATGTCAGATGTCAGCAGACACTGGTTTAATCAAATCACCTCCTACTTTTCTAAACTCTTCTAATCTCCAGTGAAAACAAGCCCCATCTGTGCATGCTTTCCTCATCAGATGAATTCCGCATTCATCCCAAGTTGTTGTTACATATCTTGAGAGTTTGGGACCAGAAATGGTTTTTCTGTTTTAATGGGCCTTTCAATTTGCTAATACCATTTTGGAGTCACACCAGTCTAGGATATCATGTTGGTTTCTGCTTGAGACATGGGAGAGGTTTACATCCTCAATGGAAGTCAAGTGATCCACAGGCAGCCATCTTTTGCAGCCTATTGTGCTCAGTTTCTTACATATACAAATTAGTTTGAAGTTCGGAAAATACTGAGGCTCAAAACCCACCAATCCTGATTTCAAAATATTCCTAATAAAAGGAATACAAGTGAAACCCCAGTTAATGCCTCCTCCTGGATTCAGGCTAGCTGCTTGAATTTCATAGCCTGTAACATTTGAATAATTATTTATCCCTCTAATATTAATTCAATTGGAAGTCAGACTGCCATATAATTGTAAATGGAAATTCCCTCAATGTATGTATTTGTAAATGTTGTCTGGGAGCATCATAGATAATTTTGGTCTTTTTACCTGATATTGCAGCCTTCATAAATTTGAACATGTTTCAGAGTGAGGACATGCCTCATTCTGCCAGTCTGTACCAATGAAATTAATGATTTGTGTAAAGTTATATTTATTATTTGGCAATAAAGCATTTCCATAACATTTTACTAAGTTCTACAATATCATAAGTAATAAAGCAAGCTTAACCTACAGTACTAATGACAATTCTATGGAAATACTTGTTTACTTGCTGCAGCAAATAAAATATATGTGGACTCTATATCTCACATTCCCAGAATGTTTATAAAAATTGTATTAAGTACATGGGAAATTTTGTTTCTTGTGAAGAAAAAAGACATCATGCCTACTCATAAGTAATGGGTTTTAGCTTCGAGGGAACCGCACAAGTAAATCTGACAGCATCATGTTAAATTCAATAGTAAAGATGGAGACCATGCAAATAGCATGAACTTTTTTGCCAAATTTATTCCAAAATAGGGCATTAATTCAGTCTCCGAATCTTCCTCACACCTTTTTCATTAGATACAAATGCAAGCTGGGTCAAACAGTAGTTAGTTATCATGGTATCAGTGGAGGCTGTCTCTATCTGTGGAGAAATACTCTGAGGACAATTTTAGCCTTAAGTGCTTTGCAACTCCCACCTGCAATGTAGACTGAAGCACATGACAGGAATCAATGAGATTGTATGAAAAGTATTTTCAGTATCAAGCTCCAGGAAACAGAATGGCAAAGTCATTTTTATTCTGTTCTCTGCCAGTAGGTCTGAAAGAATTTGGTGGGAAGGAGTCCACAGAATTCCTCCAAGGCCTTCCAGCTTGTCCTCCCACCTGACTTTTACAATGGCGAAGGCTTTGGAGTTTCATGTTGATTACAATATCCTGAGTTCTTGTTCAATACCTTGAGAGTTTGAGACAGTCAAGGTATTAATGTTTGAATGATCCATTCAATACCCTTTTGCGGTCACATCAGTCAGGGATGTTCCATGCTTAGGCTGACCCACCCTCCCTTGTCCCAGGTGCAGCTCTTAAGTGTTCCAATAAAGGGGCTGTTGCCTCAATTCTCTGGCTAGCAGGAGGAGTTCAACAGCAGAGAGGGAGTCAAAAATGTGACCCTACTCAAGCCCCGGCGTAATGCTCTCAGACAACTACCTCTTCACACTTCCAAAGACCTTGCTTTCATTCTCTGAGATGCCAAAATTAACTGGCCCAAGACTCCAGGACATAGATTCTAGGGACTACTTGCTGTAGCAGTCCTCTACACTGCAATTTCTGGCACAATTGGTACAAGGGAGCTTATGCCAATCTAGTTGGGTTGCAACTCTCTCATACAGAACTTCCTCCAGAGTGTCCAAAGTCCCATTTCCAGACAATTAATATTCTCTGGAACACTAAATGGTTGTGGTGCAGTCACGGTGGCTGTGCTGATGCATTCCTCCACCAAATCTTCAGATGGTGAGCTGGGAAACCCTGCCTTTTGAAAAATCCTGGCCCAGGTCATTTTTATAATGTAAGTTATTGACACAAGCCAGAAATATTTAAAAACAGCAGCTAATTTCTCTTTCACTGAACCATTTTCCCATCCATTTTAGAACAAAGTTAAGTCAAAGTAGCAGGGTTTTTCTGAACTGTTGTAACTCAAGCACGTATTAGACTGAATAAAATAATGTTATATTTTGCCTCAAAGACCAAGAGTTGCACAATGCCATTCCTAGTTGATTACTGGATTATCCAGAATCAACTAAACAATAAGGACATAAAAATAATAATGAGGAAGAAATAAACTGACAAGTATGATATCTGCTCATTTTTGATTGTCACCAAATGAGGTGTCTAATTTTTCTCAGTTTGGACATAATGTTAGGAAATTTTAAATCCGATTGTAAAAGATAACAAAAACACAAGTATGTTCGTGTAACACTATAGATTATCAAAATAATATTAATCTGCTGTATGTTACAACTGATGACAGCAAAGAGAAATTCTGGCTGGAGAGAAACAAACTAAAACTTACTCAGAGTGCATGCAATTTGTATTACAGCTAGTGAAAAAAGATTTCAATTTTGTTTGGCTCTTTCAGATTCCTTCTTTCTAAAAACAAATGATTGTGTGCAGTTTAATTGTGTTATATCAATGAGGAGAGTGGAGCTAGGGAGTGGGCAACAGTAGCATGGCACAAATAAAAGATCATTCATTCCCCTACTCTAAGATTTTTTAATGTTTGATGCAATGCTTGGTCAGAATTGAGCAGATTTTGTTCTATTATTTGATTATTTTTATTATTTGTGCTTTTATTGTGTCTTATTGCTTATAGAGTACAAGATAGAGATTGGAAGCCCAGTTCAACAAGATTTACTGACCCATATTTTGTATGTGAATCTAATACTCATGGGAGTTAGCTAAGAGCAAATTTAAGCAGTTGATATGTTAGACTTGCATTTCATTCCTCACAGAAAAGGAACTACTTACACTGTTTCTTTGTAAGCTTCATCATAGGATATAAAATTCTCTGCCACTCAAAAATTACCTTACTTCTGCCCTGGAGTCCATTTTAAATAGGTCAGTTCAAATATGTAATAAAAATGTTTTCTCCAATCCCATCCTTTTCACATCGCTTCACTCTGACTCACTGTGCCTGTCAGGGAAGGCTTTTGGCTAATTGGTGACAGAATTGGCAAGTTCTGTGTACGGCAGGTACTATGCAGTGCCACTACCTTCCAGAGCATAAAAAGAAAGAGTCAGAGAAAGTGAATTCTTCACAACAATGGAAGAAGCTGGAGGTAAAGCAGCACAGGAAAAAGTTAAGTAAAAGTAGCAGGGTTATTCTGAAATATTGTAACTCAAGCATGTAATAGACTGAATAATGTTATATTTTGCCTCAAAGACCAAGCGTTGCACAATGCCATTCCTAGTTGATAACTGAATTAACCAGAATCAACTAAACAATAAGGACATAAAAATAATAATGAGGAAGAAATATACTGACAGGTATGATATCTGCTCATTTTTGATTGTCACCAAATGAGGTGTCTAATTTTTCTCAGTTTGGACATAATGTTAGGAAATTTTAAATCCAACTTTTTCATGTGCTGCTTTACCTCCAGCTTCTTCCATTGTTGTGAAGAATTCACTTTCTCTGACTCTTTCTTTTTATGCTCTGGAAGGTAGTGGCACTGCATAGTACCTGCCGTACACAGAACTTGCGCATTCTGTCACCAATTAGCCAAAAGCCTTCCCTGACAGACACAGTGAGTCAGAGTGAAGCGATGTGAAAAGGATGGGATTGGAGAAAACATTTTTATTACATATTTGTTACTCCTGTTACAGGACACAAATCCCATACAGAAATTCAGGCTTTCCTTTTTTCTAATGACGTGGAAGAGATCTGAGGACTAAAAGTAATTTCTGTGTCAAATGGAATGATACAGCTTTAGAGACAATGTTGTCCACAGTTTAAATCTTATGCTCGTGCCAGTTAACAACATAATGTTAGAAAGCACAATGTTTTGCCACTCATTAAAGCATTATCAAACCACTTAGCTTGGAATTAATTCACACAAGGCTACCTTATGGCTGCGGTGAATCAGAAGATTAGTGGAGATTGGGAATGGATTCATGTCCTAGATATTTTCCATTCAATCTGTTCAAAGATATTGTTATATACCACTGGAGCAGGTGGGTTTTGTATCAACCTCCTGCCACACGAAGGGACACTACCATTGCCCCGCAAAAGTTGCTCAAATTCATGTCTAACATCAAACGTTTGAATTAGGAGTAGTTGTCAGCCATCCTGTCCATTTCCACCATTCAATATGATCATTTTGCTCCTATGATGCTGCTTGGCCTGCTGTGTTCATCCAGCTCTGCACCTTGTTGTCTCGGATTCTCCAGCATCTGCAGTTCCTACTATCTCATGATCATGTTCTGTTGTGTTTGGAATTCCACATTTCCTCTATCCTCAATAACCTTTGATTCCCCTGCCCAAATAGAATTTATCTACTTCTGCCTTAAAACATTCTGAAGCAAAGAGTTCCAAAGTGGCACAACACATCAGGAGAAAAAAACTTCTCAGCTCTGTGCTAAACTGCAATGCCTACATTGTAAACAATGCTGCCTAGTTTGGATTTACCACAGTATGAAACATCATTTCCACGACAATCTTATCCAGACTTTTCAAGACATATATTTCAATCAAGTCACTCCTCATTCTTCTATAACAGTGGCCGATTAGCCAAATGTTTTGTTGTAAAAATATGTGAACCTATTATTAAGGAAGTAATTGCAGAGCGTTTGGAAAAGCATAATTTAATCAGAGTCAGCATGGCTTTATGAAAGGGAAATGTTGGAGGAAATTTCAACCAGAGTGGTTAGACAGGAACCAGTAGATGTGTTGTATTTGGACTTCTAATCTATCCCAAAAAAGGTTGTCATAAAATAGAAGCCCATGATGCTGGTAGTTTACTAGCACAGATAGAAAATTGGATCTTTGGCAGGAAACAGCAACTGGAAATAAGTGGGATTCCACAGGGATCAGTGCTGGGACTGTAACTGTTTACAATATTCATAACTAGGAAGAATAACATGAATGTACTGTGGCAACATTTGCAGAAACATAAAAAGACATAGAAAGGGAAGTTACAAGAGGGATATAAACAATTTACAGAGAGATAGTGATAGGTCAAGTAAGTGGGCAAGAAGTTGGCAAATTGAATATGCTGTGGGAGAATGTGAAGTTGTTCATTTTGGAAGGGAGAGCAAAAGAACAGAATATTATTTAAAGGAGGAAAACTGCAGAAAGCTGCAACAAAATGGGGCTTGCAGGTACTTTTGCATGAAACACAGAAAGCTTGCACAATGGGCGCAGGCGGTAATCAGGAAACCTAATGGAATGTTAGTAGAACAGTTCATCCACTTCACCAACACCTTCCACTCCAACTTTAAGTTCACCTGGACCATCTCTAATACCTCTCTCACCTTCCTGGACCTCTCTGTCTCCATCTCGGGCAACCACCTAGAAACCGATATCCAGTTCAAGCCCACCGACTCCCACAGCTACCTAGAATACACCTCCTCCCACCCACCTTCCTGCAAAAATGCCATCCCCTATTCTCAATTCCTTCGCCTCCACCGCATCTGCTCCCAGGATGAGGCATTCCACTCACGTACATCTCAGATGTCCTTGTTTTTCAAGGACCTCAACGTCTCCCCCCCTCAGTGGTCGAGAACGCCCTCGACCGTGTCTCCCGCATTTCCCACAACTCATCCCTCACACCCCGTCCCCGCAATAACAACCAAAAAAGAATCCCCCTTGTCCTCACGTACCACCCCACCAACCTCCGGATCCAACGCATCATCCTCCAACACTTCCGCCATCTGCAATCCGACACCAACACCAAAGACATTTTTCCCTCCTCACCCTTATCTGCTTTCCAGAGGGACCACTCTCTCCGTGACTCCCTTGTCCGCTCCACACTCCCCTCCAGCCCCACCACACCCGGCACTTTTCCCTGCAACCGCAGGAAGTGCTACACCTGGCCCCACACCTCCCCCCTCACCCCCATCTCAGGCCCAAAGTAGACTTTCCACATCAATCAGATGTTCACCTGCACATCTGCTAATGTGGTATACTGCATCCGCTGTACCCGTTGTGGCCTCCTCTACATCGGGGAAACCAAGCGGAGGCTTGGGGACCGCTTTGCAGAACACCTACGCTCGGTTCGCAATAAACAACTGCACCTCCCAGTCGCGAACCATTTCAACTCCCCGTCCCATTCCTCAGATGACATATCAATCCCAGGCCTCCTGCAGTGCCACAACGACGCCACCCGAAGGTTGCAGGAACAGCACCTCATATTCCACTTGGGAACCCTGCAGCCCAATGGTATCAATGTGGACTTCACAAGCTTCAAAATCTCCCCTCCCCCTACCGCATCCCAAAACCAGTCCAGCTCATCCCCGCCTCCCTAACCTGTTCTTCCTCCCACCTATCCCCTCCTCCCACCTCAAGCCCCACCCCCATTTCCTACCTACTAACCTCATCCCACCCCCTTGACCTGTCCATCCTCCCTAGACTGACTTATCTCCTCCCTACCTCCCCACCTACACTCACCTTTACTGGCTCCATCCCCGCCTCTTTGACCTGTCTGTTTCCTCTCCACCTATCTTCTCCTCTATCCATCTTCTATCTGCCTCCCCCTCTCTCCCTATTTATTTCAGAAGCACCTTCCCCTCCCCCATTTCTGATGAAGGGTCTAGGCCCGAAACATCAGCCTTCCTGCTCCTTTGATGCTGCTTGGCCTGCTGTGTTCATCCAGCTCTACACCTTGTTATCTCTAATGGAATGTTAACTCTTATTTCAAAGGGGTTAGAGTGTAACAGTAGGGAAGTCTTACTGCAACTGTGCAAGATGATGGTCAGACCACATCTGAAGTACAGTGAGCAGTTTTGGTCCCCTTATTTAAGGAAAGATATTTCATTGGAGGCAGATCAGAGAATGTTCACTAGGATGATCCCCATCTTTACTTTTTCTTATGGCTTCTTTAAAGCCTGAAGAGTCGCAGATGAAGGAGGAGGTCTCGGCGGCAGCGATGCCAGGATGAGCCGGACACGGCGCCACCCCAGCCCGGGGTCTCCCAGCGAATGAGCAGCAGGTCCCAGGCTGTTCCCCCCACGCCCCTCACCCTCCCCGGTTGGTACTCGCAGGCTGAGCCAAGGTTCCAGGTTTGCAGCTAGGCCCGGGAGCCTGAAGGAGTGGAAGCATTGGCGAAAGGGACAGCAGAGGACCCCAATGACCGATGACCAGTGGCAGCATCTGGAGGAGTGTTGAATGGGGAACAGGATGTACGGAACCCATGATTCCTCAGGCCCCTGGCTCCAGGTCAGACATGGCAGTCGCAATTATGGCAGCGGGGGGAGGCCTGTAACCGAGACCCCAGAACCTTTTACAGAGACCCAGGAGCCCATTTCAGAGACTCCAGCTGATGTCAAGCAGTGACTGGAGAAGGAATGAGCACAAGAGTAAAAGATGAACACTTGCAATAAAATATTGCATTACATTCATTGTTTCAAGATGGCGTCGGAAGGTGGTGACACTTTGTGTATAACATGCAATAAGATACCTTTCACTCTATTTTTATATACATGTGACAATAAATCTCAATCTAGTGTGGAGGGATTGTGTTATGAGCAAAGATTCTACTCACTGGAGTTTAGAAGAATGAAAGGCAACCTTATTGAAACATACAGATTTCTTAAGCAACTTGACAGGGTAATTGTTGAGAGGATGTTTACCACCATCAGACAGTCTAGGACCAAACAGCATAGTCTCATAATAAAGGAGCTCCAACTTATGTCTGACATGAGGATGAAGTTCTTCTTTTAGAGGGTTGTGAGTCTTTGGAACTCCTTGCCACAGAGAGCTGTGGAAACGGAGTCCTCGTGTATACTTAAGGCCAAGATAAATAAATTTTTGATCAAGAGGGGAATCAAGGTTTATGGAAAAAGGGTAGGAAAATGGATGTGAGGATTAATCCTATTAACTGGTGGTGCAGGCCTGAGAGGCTGACTGGCCTTTTCTTGTTCCTATTTCTTGTGGTTTCATGGAAACAATCCCACTGTGTTTATCCTTTCCTCATAAGACAACCCACTCACTCCAGGTATCAATCTAGTAAATCTCTGAACTGCCTCCAATACACTTACATCTTTCCTCAAATAAGGAAGACAAAACTGCTGACAAGATTTGAGATCCCACCAAAGCCCTGTATAACTGCAGTGGAATATCTTTATTTTTGTGTTCAATTTCTCTTGTAGTAATGGATAATATTCCATTACCCTACTTGATGATTTGCTGTACTTGCATACTAACATTTCTGACTGCATCAGAACACTTGGATTCCTCTGCACCTCTACATTCTGCATTTGTTCTCTATTTAAGTAATACATGCTTTATTCTTTATCTTGCCAAAGTGAACTAATTCACATTTTCCCACATGACTTTTGTGAACTCACAAATAATCACTATCAAATCTGTGTCCTCTTTAATTCATCTTCACAACATACATTCAGATCTATCTTTATGTCATTTGGGGATTGAGAAACTATGCCTTCAGTCTCCTGATCTAAGTCATTTGTGTAGATTGCAAAAGTTTGAGGCACCAGTTCAGGCTTCTGCAGAATTCCACTTGTTACTTCCTGTCAATCAGAAAGAGACCAATTTATTTTGATTTGATTTATTGTTGTCACATATACCTAGGTACTGTGAAAAGTTTTGTTTTGAGTGTAGTACAGGCAGATCTTAACATACAAGGAGAAATAGATCAAAAAGCGTATAGACAGAGCGAGTTATACAAGGTTACAACTGTACAGGAGGTGTACAAAAGCAAGATCAGCATTAGACTTGAAATTAGAGAGGTTCATTCAGCAGTCTAGTAACAGCAGGGAAGAAATTGTTCTTGAACCTGTTGGTATGTGTGTGTAAGCTTCTGTATCTTCTGCCTGATGCAAGAGTTTGGAGGAGAGTATAACTGGAGTGGGAGACTTCCTTGATGATGTTGGCTGCCATTCTGTGGCACCAAGAAGTGTAGATGGAGTCCATGGATGGGTGGTTCGCTTGCGTGATGGTCTGGACCGTGTTCACAACTTTCTGTAGTTTTTTATCATCCTGAGGAGAACAGTTGCCGTACCAAGCCATGATGCACACAGATAGAATGCTTTCTATGGTGCATCTGTAAAAGTCAGAGAGTGTCCGCATGGACATGCTGAATTTCCTTAGCCTCCTGAGGGAGAAGAGGCATTGTTGTGCCTTCTTGACCATCACACCTACATAGAAGGACCAGGATAGATTGTTGGTTATCATCACTTCTAGACAGTTGAAGTTCTCAACCCTGTCCACCTCAGCTCCATTGATGTAGATTGCGGCATGTCCTCCTCCTATGCACATTTAGAGAAGGCAATGACCTAATGGTGTTATCATTAGACTATTAATCCAGAAACTCAGATGATGTTCTGGGGACCCAGGTTCAAATTCCACCATGGCTGATGGCAGAATTTGAACTCTATGAAAAAAAAGATTGGAATTAGGAACCTACTGATGACCATGAATCCATTGCTGATTGTCAGAAAAACCCATCTGGCTCATGAATGTCCTTCAGGGAGGGAAATCTGCCATCCTCACCTTGTCTGGCCTGCATGTGATTCTAGATCCACAGCAACGTGATTGACTCTCAACTATCCACCAAAGTCGTCTGGCAAGCCACTCAGTTGCATCAATTGCTATTAGGGACAGATAATAAATGTTGGCCAGCCAGTGACTTCCATGCCTCACGTGAATTAAAACATTCTCTGGTTTTCTGCTAGCCTGTCAATCTTCTGTCTATGTTAATATGTTATCTATACACCATGTTCTCCTATTTTGTTTAATAACCTCTTATGTGGTACCTTATCAAATGTCTTCTGGAAATACAAATAAAGTACATCTACAGATTTCCCTTTATCTGTAGCATATGTTACTCCTTCAAAGGTCTCTAGTAAACATGATTTCTCTTTGGCTTTTCCTGATTACCTTGTGGTTTTCTGAGTGTCTACCTATAATCTTTTTAAAGATCAATTCTAATACCTTCCTGGTTTCCCCTTTGCTGTCTCCTTCTCTTATCCCAATGGCTGCCAAGGTGACAGCCACATTAAACTTTTCTGCTAGTGACTGCTTCCAAGGATCCAATGACAACCTGTGTGGTATCTCTCAATCCTGAACTTACCCTGTGAGGTCCCCTAATAATAGTATGTTTTATAAAATCACCTCTCATTTTTCTAAACTCTATTGAGGCCACAGCCAATCTATTCAGCCTTCCTTCATAAGCAATCCCTCCATATTCAAGATCAGTCTGGTGAACCTTCTTTAGCCTCCAATGCCAGGATATCGTTTCTTCAGTAAGGGGACAAAACTGCTCACAGTATTCCAGCTATGGTCTGACTAGTGCCTTTTATAGTCCGAGATATTCCTATTTTTATACTCCATTCCCTTTGAAATAAAGGCTGGTATTCCATTTGCCTTCCCTATTGCCTGCTGAACTTAGATGCCAGTTTTTTGTGATTCATGACTGAGGACTCCAAATCCCTCTGTACCGTAGCTTTCTCCATTTTCAATTTAAATGACATTCAACTCTTCTATTCTTCCTGCCAAATTGCACGTGTAACCACAGTAAACTGCAGTTATCACAATTGGTTCACCTGCATAGCAATTTTGTGTCTTTCCAGACAAACTCTTAAAAGTAGGTGAATATGGTTTGGATGGAAGGTCAGCAAGTTTAAAATGTGAAAAGGAACTCAATCTCCCCTGCATTTGCCTATGTCTGGTTTTAATGGAGCCAGGACAAGTGGAGGATGGACTACCTGCTTGCAAGAGACCAGTCAATTAATTTAGTGAAACTTCATTTTAAGTCACTCTGTATTTTAACACAGTCTTGGAAGGAAAGGAAATGAGAAAGGTTGATTCCATGAGGGAAGTGGCTTTGTAGCATTGATTGCCATCTGGGAGGAAAGAGAAAATGTTTCTTCTGGGCCCAGCTAACCTATCCTGTAAACCTGTACTCCACCCTCCCTTATTGCCATTACTCGTTTCTTCCTCTTCCAACCCAACCACACAATGTCTTCACTCTTTTCAAATTTCAGGGCTTTGGACTAATACCCACTTTCAGGTTTCTTGACTATTATACGACCCCACAACCTACTCCACCTCTTTCCCAAATTAATTCATGACTGTACCTCAGTAGATTGCAAAATCTCTGTTGCTGTAACACTCAGCAGGTTGTTTAGAGATTCAAGAAGCCCAAAATGTTAATATTTCTTCTGTATCAAATATAGTGACACCATTGAATGTGGATTTCAGGCATCCTGATAATGGTCTGTGCTTCATAAGGAAGATGTGTAAATTGATCAGATATTTCAAAAGGCTAGTGCTCTTATCAAGATTTCCAAACATTTTCATCCCTAAATTGCATGGAATTGATTTTTTAAAAATTTTTGTCATTTGAAGCATGAAAAATATATGACCAAATCAGCATTGACTCTAGCTTTTAACACAAAAAAGCTTTTTCATATCCAACTAATCTACATAAGTGTTTTTAATCAAAAGTGATACCTGACTGTAAGACCCCAAGCATGCTGTCTTCAAGCTGCCTATTAAGTAAATTCCTTGTAGCTCTACCAGCAAAATGTAATCCAGTTTCTGAGATTCTAAATGTATCTCATCACTATAGTGGATTGAAAGGAATTCGAGTTCTAGCTGTAAAACAGAAGGTGGAAGCAAGAGATGAATTTGGTGAAATTGCAAACCTTAGGGAAGTGGTACTGAACAGACTAATGGAGCTGTGGGCTGACCATATCTTGGGTCCTGATGGACTTTATCCCAGGGTCTTAAAAGAGATGGCTAATGAGCTATTAAGTGTGTTGTTGTTAAGTTGTCAACATGAGCCAGATTCTGGAAAGATTCCATCAGACTGGAATATTGGAAATATAAGCCCTGTATTCAAGAAGAGAAGATTTTATAAAACATACTATTATTAGGGGACCTCACAGGGTAAATTCAGGATTGAGAGATACCACACAGGTTGTCATTGGATCCTTGGAAGCAGTCACTAGCAGAAAAGTTTAATGTGGCTGTCACCTTGGCAGCCATTGGGATAAAATAACCACCTTATCCTTCATCACTGGGCTTAAAACGTTAACTCAGGTTTCTCTTCACAGATGTTGCCCGACCTGCTGAGTTTCTCAAGAAATTTCTGTTTTTGTTAGTTTCAGATCTCCAGCATCCATTGCTCTTTACGTTATTTTGTTTCTTCTCGGTGTCAAGGATCTTGAGATTATTCTGATCTCACCATGTTTTCTCAACCATTGCCCACCGCCATTCAGGGGCTGGGAAAATTCAGCCCTATGTTTCATAAAAATTAATGCTGGAACATCACAACGATGGAACATTGGGAAGCAACATTTGGATACTGGAGTTTAATGGTACATCAGCATCATGACTGAAGTGCTGTGGTGTTTGTGTATCACCTATGGGTGCCCAGAGCTTCACCATAACTATCACAGAAAAATCCGAATCACTGCATCCCCAGTGGCTATGCCTCATTTAACTAGGCAGGAATATTTTTCTGCTTTAATTGCTGAATTGTCTAATTTAACTTTCAAATTGTGTGTACCACCCATTTCTGACATAATTATCTTACAATTGCAGACTTTATGGTGTTGCATATTGTTATCATGTCCAACGTTTATAATTATCAAAACGAAAATTAAAAATTTATCTATTGCGGTAGACTACATAGAATACAGCAAAACACTTATTATATGTATATATAATATATATACAGTTTATCCCTGAATGGGATTTGAATAATTGAATTCAAAAGTAATTGCATAAAGTAATTAGAGTGGTACAAATGAAAAATTGCATGAATTTCATGTAGACAACAAAGAATAGAGTAGCTGTGCCATGAATATCTGTGTGCTAAAATATTAACTATATTCAGTTTAAATTAATTTTAAACTTTAGCACACAGTGCAAGGCATATTTGTGTATTTTTTAACTATGTAAAGTTAACTTTGATATGAGTATCTAAAAATGGAAAAATATATTATTCCAATAAAAATTGCTCAAGAATACACTATGAATTTCATCCAATTTACAAAACAGTGCATATTCACAAGAGCCTGAATCTCAGTGGGAAATAATATCATAAGATGTCTGGTCTTAAGATTTATTCTGCACAGTTCTTGCATTGAAAAATGGGAACCATCAGGGAGACATTTAAAAGGTTTTTCAACAAATACAAATAAGCTCCTTTGTGGAAGTAGGTTCTGTCTTAAATGACTTTGAGGATGTGGAAGACTGTGTCACTTTGTTTTGGGTGCATGGTTGACCTTCACTTGATTACTGGCTTCCAGAATAATTTTCAATGAGGAACAGAAAGCAACTCATCTTTACGTTGGTTCCTGTCAACATTAGTTTACCACAGATACTGGTCTTATCACAAAGTTTATTTCTAATCTACTGCAAAGTGGTAACAACTACGCTGGTGTTTTCACTGATTGTGGAACAACAAATTACTCTTGGTTAATTAATAGCTCGATAATCACCAATTGTTATTTCATTGAACTAATTGCTTTATTAACAGTGTCACCCGGTGCTTGATCCCATTACCAATGTTCCTGTCTCAACCCTAAATTGAAATGAAGAACTGCAGGTGTTGGAGATGTGAAACACACAAAAACAGAAATTGCTGGAGAAACTCAGCAGGTCTGCCAGCATCCATGGAGCAGAACAACAGTTAATGTAACAGTGACACTCAAAATGTTCACTCTCCACAGACGCAACCGGACCTGCTGAGTCTGTCTAGACCCTTATGTTTTCAAATATCCCTGACAAATGCTAGTCTCTGGATCAGCGAAGACCGGACTTTAAATTAAAGATGTGCATCAGGACCCTGCAGAAGTCTGGAATGTGGAGCTATGTGGAGATTCTCTATGAAGTTTAAACTTCCAAAAGGCAATTCCCCTGCTCCCTGCAACCCTCGATGAATTTTTCTGACTTTGAGTGAGAGCTGGAGATATGGGAGAGATTCATAGTATTTTGTTGGATAAGGCTGAAGATTACAGGAAGATAACAGGAACTGGCAGGAACTGATAAGAGGCATACCAATAAGCTGCTTTGTGAATGGAAGTACGCTGAGTCAGTCAGATCTACTAAGAGTTAAAACTGCAGGAAACCAGAAACCGCTGGGTCTATCAAATAAGGTATACACTTGGACAAAACATTTGGGATTGCTCATGTGCACAGGTAAGTCCAAAGAAGGCATACATTTGGACAAAGCATTCAGGATTGATCATGTGCACACACAATTCCAAGTAAGGAACATATTTGGCACGCAGATTTGTGTATAAAAAGTCTGAAGAAATCCCTTTGTTCTTCAACACTTCGAATACTCACGTTGTAAAAAAGTATTCTATGTCAGGGGGCATAGTGAAGACATCGAGCAATTTCAGCTTGGCCAGCTGCAAATTCTCCCGAGTAATAATGTTTGGGTTTAGTTACAGAAATCAAGGTAGTGAAAGACACTGATTGAGATATCTCTAGTAGTTAAAAATGCATACGCGGTTGGGAAATGGCCAAAGTATATGAGTATACCAGTCGGACAGGTACGGGAATGGGAACGTATGGGGATACTCTCTGGAGCATGGCAAAAGATGATATGGGAAAAAGGCACTTAGAGAAAGTGCAGAAAGCTGTAGCAATAGGCTGCATGTTAGAAGGCTGGGCAGAAAAGCAGCAGCAAGAGCTGAAGCTGCAAACAGAGGTAGCCCAGCTTTAAAAACAGATAAAGAGACTGATGGAGACGGTCGGGAATTTAAAAAGCCAGAGAGATGTATATGAACCTGTATCAAATGCAGTGTGAGAAATTGATAAGGGAATAGGAGAAATGCGAAGAGGAAACGAAAAGGGCTCACATGCAGACAGAAGAGTTAAAGAAACAGCATAGCAATTTGTAAACAATGATGAATGTAGTGCATAAGTCAGCAAAAGAGTGAAAGGGAACCTCAAGTGATCAAACAAAGTGTATGAAGCAGATGAAGAAGTTACAGAGTCAGGTATCTGCACAAATAGGGATAATATGTGCATTTGTGACCCCACCCTTTGAGGAGGGATGGGAAGAAGCTGGTGACGTTGACTGGGGAGGCCTAGCAGATGAAGCAGCAGATATGGAGAAGAGCACTGAGGGGAATGGGGTCCCCCTATGGAGGGAGGGACAGCTGTGAAACCAACTGCCCCTATGGCCCTCTGATCAGTGGGAGACAACAGCCAACAGCGCTAGGAGGGCAACCATGACCAGCTGATCTTACATACATCACCCCTTATGATGTTTAACAGCTTAGATATATAGCCAAGTGTGTAGGGGATTGTCAGCCTGGGGATGACACCTGGGAGCTGTTCCAAGCTAACCACAAGCAGCGAACTATACACGGGTTAGATAATGAGGAGGAGAATAAACCAATACTGATGTGTCTTCATCCCAATATACATTCAGCTTTGCCCAAGCCACAAAATGCGGGAGAGGGAACATTAGATGAGTTAAAGGAGGCTGTACTGACTGCCATGGGAGCTAATAGAGGGGACCCAGTGGAAACCCTGAATAAGAGTCGACAGAGGAATGGGGAGCACTCAGCTGCATCTGCCACAAGGCAGTGGCTAGTGTTCCAGAGCGTAGTGGCCCAGTGCTGGACTAGTAAAATTTAGCTGCACCTTTTGACAATCGATGGGTCTACATCCTGGTGTCCCATGGGACAGAGGAGTCACAAAAGATGTGTGAAATGTTTGACCGCTGCAACAACACACACACTGAGGTATGGGTGTGGAGGAAAATGGTCACAGCTTGAGAGAAAGAGATGGAGGACATAAGTCTCAAGGAGGATGAATGGTGTCTCTTAGAGATTAAGGAGCAGCATGGAGAAATGAAGGAAAGGGACCAGTCCCAAGGGGACCACCACTGTCCTATCAAATGGTAGGAAGAAGATGTGGGCGTGGACGAGGAGCCCCGACTACGAGGGAGTGGTAGGATCCCTGGGGGCTCATGGAAGTATTTTAATTGTGGCAAGGAAGGGCATTAACCCAGGGATTGTCCAAATCCCTGGAGGGATTGGGCAAATCCAATGCAGGTCCTATCCTTGCCCCTAGAGGGGCCACAATCTGTGCCACAGAAAAATGTGTAACCAATTGAGGCACCAAGTGGGTTGTATGCCAACCCCCAATGACAGCCTCAGGCCTCTCCAATACAGATGTGTGATGCAAAATGGGATGGGACAGGGAGACCCTTAGTGAAGGGTAGTGTAGGAGGCTGCCCTATCACTTTGCTTTGGGACACAGGAGGATCATGCACCACCCTGAACACATCTATTGTAAATAGTGACAATTGGAAAATAGACACAGAAATAATCTCGAGTGGTTTTACAGGACATTGTCAAATAGGACAAGTGACTGGCCCTTTAAATATACAAATAGGAGCAGTAGAGTTGATACATCTGATAGTATTAATAAAATTCCCAGCAAGCAACAGCATATCCTGGGAAGTAATTACATGGCTAGGAGCAGGACTGTGCTTTGATCCAGTGAACTGTATGACATGGCAATTGCCAGGAATAAGTGAGGAGCAGTTTTTTTGCTGAAATCCCTGCAGGACAGTATAAGGAGTTAGTGTGTACAGTGGGAAAAATGTGGATCAGTCCTACTGACATGAGTGAGGACTTGATAACAAAAGGAATTATTGGACAAAACCAGGAAGTGTTTGCCAAACATAAGCATGACTGTGGACAGATGCAAGGGGAGGGCCCAGATTCAAAGCCTCAAAAGCAGTATGGATTCCCCAAGCAGGCGGAAGGTGATATAGAAAAGGTGATGCAAAGTCTGGTAGCACAAGGGGTGTTAAGATGATACGCCTCTACAAACAATTTGCCAATTTGGTCAATAAAGAAACTGGGTAGGAGTTGGCAACTAACTATTGATTATCGAGAACTAAATAACATAGCACCCTTAACAGCATCTATAGTGGCTACCAGCTCCAAAACCATCATTAAACAGGGTGAATCTGCACAGTGGTTTACAGTGCTGAGTAGAAGAAATGGATTTTGGTCAATCCTTTTGCCCAAGGAGCGTCAGCATAAATTTGCATTTACCTTTAAGGGACAGCGATATACATGAACAGCTTTGCCACAGGGATTTCACAACTCCCCATCAACATTTCACCAATGGTTAAGCAACAGGTTGGGGGACTTCTCTAGGCCAGACTGCCTGATACAATATATTGATGATTTGCTTCTGCAAACAGGAACCAAACAAGAGCATTACCAGCTCTTGAATGAGTTGTTGCAACTGTTAAGGGAGCTTGGGTTAAAAGTGAATCTGAAAAAGGCTCAGACAATGAGGCAGGAAGTGAGTTATGTAGGAGTGGTGTTAACACCAGGAAAAAGAGAGATAGACAAACAAAGAATTAAAACAACAGCTAGACTTCCTATCACCACAGATGTGACAGGATTAAGATCATTTTTGGGCGTGATTGGGTATTGTAGAGACCACATTGATGGTTTTGCCACAAAGGCAGCACCACTAATGATGTTACTGACGAAAAATACCCCATGGGAATGGAAACCAGAACGCACACAAGCAATAATAGCTTTGAAACAGGGTTTGACGATTGCTGCTGCCCTAAAAACCGGAAAAACAGCTGACCCATTCTCTGTGGAGGTGGGTGCAACAGACTCCACAATACCAGTGGTCTCATTGCAAGAGATACATGTTGGTTGAGACCAGTAGCCTTTGCCTCGCGCATGCTCACGCCAGTAGAGCAGGTGTACACGGCATGTGAAAGGTACCTACTGGCAATGTTCCGGGCAGTACAACATTTTACCTACATTGTAGGGTTGAACCCATTGACAATTTTGACAGAACGTACACCCATTCAGATGCTGCTGGATGGATGTATTAATGATGGCACAGTGAGCCAAAACAGAATTGCTAAATGAACACTGTTATTACAAAGGAGAAACATAGAGGTAAAAAGAGTTCAAAGTACTACTATGTTAGCAGATAACTTAATTTACCAGGGGACACCCCATGAGTGTCAGGTAGTGATAGCAAATGATCCCAAGGGACCATTTGTATCAAAACAGATAGGAGGGAATACTGGTAAAGAGAAAAATGGTAATATCCAAGACAAGAGACAGACAAAGACCCAAATAGGAGAATAAGGGAATAACAAATCACCCTTAAAATTTTTTAATGATGGCTCTTCGTCTGTAGAGGATGGACAATAGAGAACTGCTTGTGATATCTATATGAAAGATGAGCAAGGATGAGAATTGGATAGCATAGTCCTTAAGCTGCCAAAGTCCATGAATGCTCAAGCCGATGAGTTGGCAGCAGTGGCATATATAGTGAGCTACCCAGATAAACTCCCCTCAGGATCTACTATCTATTCAGATAAATGTGTAACAGACTGACAGAATACCTACTCTTATCGGAGGCAAGAGGCTTTGTGACACTACCGTCCACCCCATTGCTGAGGTACATCTTTGAGAAGGTGAAAGGGAAAGAATATGGAGTGATGAAAGTGAAAGCTCATCCTAAGTTATTACCAGAGGGAAATAGAAAAGCAGATGAATTACCCAAACGAGGGGCAATAGCAGGAGAAGAATGGCAGCCGCAGATTGAGGAAATAGGAGTGCAGAAAGAGAAAGAAGTGGCCCCAGTTGCCTTAGCAGGAGAACAAAGAAAGGACAAATAATTACAATAAGTATTAGATGGGAAGGAGTCGGAGGAATATAAGGAACAAAAAGGCTTACACGTAAAAGAGGGTGTGGTACTGTGTGAAAGGAAATCTGTAATACCAGTGAGAGAAAAAAAGTCAGATGATTTATTAGTATCATGATATATATGGATACCAAGGGTCGGAAACACCTTCAAGAGGTTAAAAGAGGTATGTTGGTGGCCATGAATGAAAGGGGATGTGGAACATTTATGTGAAAAATTGTTTGATATGTGCCTAAAATAACCCTGACAAAAATTTCAAGAAGGGAGCCCTTAAACACATATGGTCTGCAGAGGCGCTCTGGACAAATCTACTTTGTGGGACCCCTTCCCCCAACTACTGGAGGATATAAGTACATCCTTGTGATAGTAGATAACTTCACCAAATGGGTAGAGGTGTTTCCCACTCGAACTGATACTGCTAAAATCACGATGAAAGTCTTGTTAGAAAAAGTTTTTACTCAGTAGGGTTTACCAAGAAGTATTGAATTTGATCAAGGGGCACATTTGATAGCCCAGGTGATGCAGAATGTCATGACACTGCTAGGGATAAAATAAAGGTTCCATATATCCTGTAGGTCCCAATCCAGTGGGATAGTAGAAAGGATGAATCAAATTTTGAAGAATATGTTGGCTAACATGGTGCAGCAACACCAGACCATTTGGCTGATGGTGCTTCCTTATGTCCTGATGATAATAAGAAGCACTACCCTTTATAGGTTGATGATGGGTTGAGAGATGCATGGCCTGGAGCCATTGCTAGGATTAGGCCTATCTGAGACAAATTAGATGGAATAATGAAAGATAAGTGGGTACAACAACTGGTTGAGAGTGTAAAAGAAGCAAATAATATGGGAAGGAAGAAACAACAAAGTAAGGCCCACTTTGATTCCAAGTCAAAGCCAATGGAGCTGCAGGTAGGGTAACAGGTAATGATACGCGTACATCAAAAAACATCCTTCCTAGCCCCTAGGTTTGCAGAACTTTGTGAAGTGATAGACAAAGCAACTCCATCAGTATACAAGGTGATAACAGCCCCTAACAAGAGTGTCTCGTATCATATTAAACAGTTAAAACCTTTTGGAGGAGATGGAGGATAATTATCACCATTTACATATAATGTTGGGAGAATGTGAAACCCCAGAGTTAGGAAACTTAGACTGGGACTGGTTTTGGAAACCAGACCAGGGTATTGTGGGACCAGAGCAACCTGATCAAAATGGAGACAGGCGCACCATTATCTCCCAACCCCTTAGGAGTCAGATGGACTCCTCAGGCTCACCAATGGAAATGAAAATGAAGGGAAAAGAAAAAGGAGAACAAAATGGATGAAACATCCACCCTCCAACTGAAATAGATGGAAGGCTGGAATCAGCCCTTGATGTACATGAATAGGCTGAGGGGGTAAAAGAGATTAGCACGATAAATAAAATAAAATCAGATTGACTGCACATAAGAGCAGAAACTACGGTTTGAACATGGAAGATCATTATTGTCATTTTCCTTGGAATGAGGGTTTCTTCTGCAGTGAATGCTTGACTGATGGTTTTTATGAACAAGGGGGAATAACGTCGGTTGAGTGTGAGCTAAGCATATTGCATGTCTGAACAAATGTGTCACGTGTTAGGAAGAAATGTGGCCTGTCCATTGATAGTTCCAATCCTACTTTCAAATCTTTACCACTGTGACTAAGAAAGCAGAATTATCCGTTACATGGCATGCGACAAAATTAATCCTTAGGTTGTCTCAGGGTCCAAAACTGCTTGTAATTACGAGTCTGGTACACTGGATCGTGGTGTAACGTAAGTCTGGGGTTATCCCAAAGGTCAGAGAGGCTGAGGAAAATTTGGGTATGTGTCCAGAAATAGGATCAGCTTTCATGCTTTATAGGGACAACCTGCCCATGACTGCAGCTCAACCTACTATCACAATAACTCCTGGAACTACCTCAGAGCCATGGTATAGCAAATCTTAGAGAGATACAAGGGGAGTAGGATTAGTTCTGGAAGAAACGGAAGAGATAGTTACTCTAGTACCAGGATATAGACATGTACAGGTGATGTTTAACCTGATGGATATACAGGCGCCAACCTGGTGAGATGGCACAATCCAACAACAAAAACAACTTAATCATAGTGAATTCACATCAGAAAGAAAAAGGAGGAAATGGGGATTGATACAGTTAGTGGGAGCAGGTTATGTAACAGGGGTGGTGACTGTTGATACCTGTGACATAGCAGAATTGAAGGCTCAGTTAAGTTCCCTCCAGGAAAAGATGAGGGTAATAGTAGGTGAGGAATATTGGGATCAAGAACATGCGGGTAGGATAGGATGGCAAATGGCCCAGGTAGCCCTGATCATCTTCAAAATGTAAACATTCCTTCAGAATATCACTTACGAGATTATAGACAGAATGGCTAATAAAACAACTCGCAATAATAAAGCGGCATTTTGTTCAACATATACAAGCTGGCTTTTGTCAATGGTTAACACAAATAGACCAGACTGGGTGTCGGATGAGCAACTGAGGACATGGGTGGGGGAGAAGATGCCCCTATGTCACCTCAGAATTCTCACTCTCACCAATTTGAGCACCTGTGACGATAATGAAGGTCAGCTATATATTGGTGCGGTGCTTCATATACCCAAACATAGGGACAATCTGATGCACCCCCTAATGCAAGTTCTTAATGTGGGTAAATACCATGAAGGGACTTGGATACCAACTCATGCTATAGTTCTAGAGGGATCTAAAAAGGGGGTGGATTTGTCTCGATGTCATCAAGTGGGAAACCACTGGGCATATCCAGAAGAAATGATCAAAGAAGAGCTAACTTAGTGTGGATTTGCCTCTTCTGAGAACTGTTCATTGTCTATCCTACCAGTGAATAACCAAACTTTTCTTAAGTATGCCTTAGTAGGAGAAACCTACTATGTTGCCATGGCAGCCTCAGGATACGGAAAAGGAAGGACATGGTGTAACCTAGATGGACAGAATGCGGCAATCAGTAATATCTCTTCTGACTTGATCATTAGCCACAAAGTTTTGTTTAAGCCAGAACCCGAAAAGAAACTGCGCATAACTCTATCTGTCCACCCAAATGATACAGATGACGATTTATACCGATTCGTAGCTATGGAACTTCCACCGATAGCACACTTCACTTCAGACAGGGTGAAGATCATTTTTGAGGGAAAGAAAGTTATCCATAAATGGTCTATGGACGAGAAAGAGATTAAAAGTCACGCAGAAGAGGAAAATAGAGACTTGCAGGCTCCAAGAGTCTGGACTAAAATTCGGAATTGGGGACTGAACATTCAGGTCCATTCTTGGATCAGAATTATGTCTCATGTGATTGTTGTATTACAATTTATTACACTTCTTGTTGTAATAGACTTATTTTGTCTGTTAAAATGCAAAGTTAAGAAATAGAAGGGACCGAAAACAGGGATTAGTCTGAGATACTAAAAGATAGCTTGTATGGAAGATGTTTTGTCATGGCTTATTATACAGTAGGAATAATGTAAATATCGTAGTATTTCTTACTATTTATTCATTGTCATTTGTATTGATATTATGTGTATCATACAAGATGGGAAAGGTGGATGATAATGTATTTGTGACAAACCAAGACTGATTTGTAATTTTGTTTAGGTTTATGACTATAGTTTTGATAAGTACGATTAACTAAATGGCATTTCAGATAACAACTGAAGTAAAGCTTCATTGGGAATACATCACTGTAAGGAGGTAATGCTTACCATTGTCTGGAGGTGCCCTGGAGGATGTAGCAAACCCACCAGGGATGACCCTTAGATAAATCTTTGGATCGAAAAAATAATTTATCAAATCTTTGGATCAAGAAACAATTTATTTGGATACTCAGAAGATGGAAGACAGATTAAAACTTGGTTTAACATGTGAGTATCTCAACATCTGATTGCCCCCATACAGTCAGCCCCCTGACCCCTGAACTCCAACCCCTCGGACCAACTGACTGATCCACCCACCCAACCATTTACCCACCTCAGCCACTTATCCACCCACCTACCCATTCACTCAATCATCAACTCATTCGTCCGTTCACTAATAGTCAAAGACTAGAAACTTTAAACGTACCACACAGCAGCTATTGCCCTTAAAGTGGATACGTCCTGTATTTTTGCTGACTCTACTCCAGTACAACAGTTCCCTAAGGGATGCTGCATTTCACATTTGTGGGAGTGGAATCAGAAAACTGCCGAAGAAATGCACAGCAGCCTTGAGTTTGGGGAGTTTATGAGGGAAGCAACAATCACTTGGCCCTGCTGCTGTTCAGAATACTCGGGGTCCTCCTCTCAATCTTTCTCTAAGGAGCATTGGAGCAGCATGGTGGCTCAGTGGTTAGCACTGCAGCCTCACAGCACCAGGGACCTGGGATCAATTCCAGCCTCAGGTCACTGTTTGCATGGAATTTGCACTTCTCCCTTTGTCTGCATAGGTTTCCTTCAGGTGGTCTGTTTTCCTCCCATAGTGCAAAGATGTGCAGGTTGGTAGATCAGCCTTGCTAAATTACCCTGTCTAGGGATATGTAGGTTAGGGTGGGTTAGCCATGAGAAGAGTAGGGCTGTGGGGATAGGGGAGGGGATAGGTCTGTGTGGAATGCTGTTGAAGGGTCAATGTAGACTCAATGGGCTGAGTGGCTTACTTCCGCACTGTCGGGATTCTATGATCAGATGTCTGTAAGAGATCTTTATAAGTGTGAGCCAGTCACCCTATGCCTCCTGCCAACAAGTGAAAGCAACTGGAGAAGGAGGATTAAGGAGCAGCAATCTAATCAGCAAAAGAATCAACTCAACAAGGCCTGTCAGCAAGAACCACTGAACTGCCTTCCCAATCTTTTCTTGCGCCCATAATGCCCATGTTTTTATCCCTGTTTGTGTTTGTCTGTATCTGTGAGTAAGGGAGAGTTTATAAGGGGCTTAGAGTTTCAACAAAAAAATTTATATGATGATGGTTCGTTACTATTTACCTGTAGCTAGAGTCCATTTATCTGTAGTAAATAATTTTTGCTCAGTACAGAAGTCTGGTCTGTGCTTTCTGTCAACCTGCCTCTGAAAGTCAGGTAAATTGAGGTGGTCTGGGTACGTTTTAACATCTTTAATGTCAGTGACGACTCCAGGAATAGCAGAGCTTGATTTCCACTTTGCTAGCCCAGTGAGGCATGGCACATGTGAGACATTGCATTGAGAACATGCTGTATTTCGTACTGTCTGTATCCAATTAATACTGAATGGATTCCAAAGAATACTTCAAAATCCTCTGCTTCAGTCATTTCTGGAATGTGGAAATCAGAAGGTGCATGGCATAATGCATCATCTCTGAAGTCAACAATCTGAAGTGATTGCACAGTGCCTGGTGAGGATAAACTATTGGGACCCCTGCGAGAATTCTAGTCAAGCTTTTCCCTAGACTGCTGAAGAGTTCAAGATTGAAATATCATTTAGATCCACACAATGATATACCGTGTGAAAAACTCAAGTAATTTTCCATCTCGAATACGTTACAAGACAGAAGGATGGAAATTTCCACTGGGAAAGTGGACAATTTGTCAAAATAATAGTGGATAAAAACCAAAAGAACAGTGGATGCTGTAAATCAGGAACAAAAACAAAATTGCTCGAAAAGCTCAGCAGGTCTGGCAGCATCTGTGAAAGGAACAACAGAGTTAACATTTCGGGTCTGGTGACCCTTCCTCACAACAGTTCTGAGGAAAGGTCACTGGACGCAAAATGTTAACTCTGTTTTCTCCTTCACAGATGCTGCCAGACCTGCTGAGCTTTTCCAGCAACTTTGTTTTTGTTCCAAAATAATAGTGGCATGGTTTCATGTGAAACTTCAGTCAAATAGTTAATATTTTCATACAACTAGTTAAACTACATTCACGATACTATCTGAAAGAACTCTATAGATCTTGGAATGTCATTAAGAAAGATGAATAAAGTAATTTAATTTGTGTAAATATATGGCTAGTCTAATCTCAATGGAGGCCTCTGCTATTGCAACGTCCTGTAAAGTCATTATTCCATGAGTAATGAGATGCGCAATGAACTAATTCACTTGATTCATCACCCCTGAACAATCTGATCTAGCCCCATTTGACTTCTGTTTTAATTGAAAGACAATAAACTCCTACAAACAAGAGCAATTCGCCATAGCAAGTTTGATTGTTTTTTTTCTCCAATATTTTCATAACCTTTGCAACTAATCTTGTCAGGTTCCTGGTTTTCTTGAATAATTTATGAGGTAGAATATTACTTTAAGCAGAATTAGAATTTTTGCTTTGAAATTTAGTCTCATTTAAAACCAGCAATTGAGATTTTCCAAAAGACCTGAGGAGATAATAACTTAGATTAGCTCCTAATAATGTAGAAAATGACCAAATGTAATTTGCAGAGTGAGGAAATGGAAATAAAAAATTTGCTGCTGAGGGACGAAATGGGAAATAAGGTGTTACCAAAAGCTTGATCAGAAAAATTGGTTTGAAAATAAACAATTGGGAAATAGAGAAAAGATGAAGGGGTTTCTGAATGGGTTCGAGAATGGAAATTTGGTAGAAAATGATGGAAGGAATGGAAGTCCATGCCAACAAAGAGGCATATGAAATGTACAAAAACAGAAATAGTTTTTGAAGAAGGGTCCCAACGCAAAACATCAACTTTCCTGCTCCTCTGATTCTGCCAGGCCTGCTGTGTTCCTCCATTTCCACACTGTGTTGTCTCGAAATGTAATTTAAACAGAATATCTCTGGATATCCCTTCAGGTGGATGCTTCTGGAAGTGAGCAAAGAGCTACATGAACTAAGTGAGCATTGATTAACCTCCAAAAAACATAAATGTGCATTTTCATTTACTGTGTGATTTTGCTTATCAGCAAAATTACAATCAGAATTTTAATCAAGCAAGCAAACCGCAATTAAAACTGCTGAACTAAGCAAGTACGTTTAATATAGCAATGGTCATAGTGAAGCTTGGAAAGTGGGGTGGATTGGACTGGAAGAGCAGAAAGTTCCTGTTTAGAGAGTGAAATGTGAATCTGCACTTAGATACCATTTGCTAGATGGCATTGCTCATATCTAATTTAATATTAATGTGCCCTCTTTTGCAGTGAGGATAATTGTTAGAAATTCCAGACAGTATTAATGACCACTGTACCTCAGGAAATTTGTAGGGCATGTATAGCTACAAGAAAATGTTTTGGATTATCAGTGTCTCCTACTTCCCTGTGAAGTGAAGAGATAATAATGTACATCATAAGGAAACTCAGGGACAATAACTGTATTCCCAGCAGCACCACTGATTCAAGAAACCCTGTCTCTTTCAATTGACTCTGAAATTCAACACCTTCTTCTCATGTCCCTTCATCCTTGGCAAGTTCAATTTCTTTGGCTCCCTGTGTGCTGACAACCTCTCTGCCTCATTGCTGCGTATTTCGTTCACATCAATATTTTTGGATACAGAGGCCAGGGAAAGAATGGGAATGTTTAGCCTGAAGAGTAGTGGTCTCAGCCAAATGTATTGGTCTGTATATCTTGCTTCCACAGGCCCTTAAAAGACACCAATCCACTGCACCCTGTGTGGATGGAAAGTTAGTCATCATGCTGCAACAAGTATATTCAGGGCTATATACAGACTCAAAAAAAGTGAATGTATTATGGAACCTATCACATTTTATACAACTGTGATACTTTATTTACAATATGCAGCCGCCCATACCACTAAAGTGTCCTCAAGGGTTTTTTCTCTTTCCCTCCCACTACATCTTAGTGTACTTGCTGGTTCTACAGTTGGATCGGAAGGGGCCAGCTCAGCAATGGTGTCCATTGACCGTGGAGATTTGGTCAATTCCCCAGTTGTATTTGTACCTGTTCAGTCCTGGTACGCTGAGGGTCTTCTTACTTAACAAGAGGCAAGCGAGTGCTCCTTGGCTCAAATTTCCAAGTGTCAGAGGGGGCCAGGCAAGGTGGGGATGGAGGACCTGGCCACTTCTGCAGTCTCCTGAGAGCAGATGTCTGTAGGGCCTGTGTGTGGTTCTTCCTCCATCTGGGTGCCTCCTCACACCAGGCAGAGGATACCTCTTCTAAGTCCTTTGTATTCTCATCCTCAGAGATCAAGGATGTTCGCTCTGGGAGAGCAGGCCATTTCATTTTCTCCTGATCCAGCCTCAAAACTCCTTCTCAAGAGTCACTCAGTCACGGACTCTTCTGACTGTTCAGATTGATCACATTTCTTTCCTGGTTCTACACTCCTCTTGACTCCAAAACTGTACTATGGGGGTCAAAATGCTTTTTTTTTCCCCTGAAGTGGCCCATTGAGACCTTCGAGAGCTGGATTTTAATTTCTGGGGCTACCTTTTGGCTTTCAGATGTTCCATTTTCATTGTAACTAAATCTTTTTAATTTTTTTTATTCACTCATGGGACAAAGGTGTTGTTGGCTGGGCCAGCATTTACTGCCCTTGAAAAGGTGGTGGTGAGCTGCCTTCTTGAACTGCTACTGTCCATGTGCTGTCGGCAGACCCACAATGCCCTTCAGGAGGAAATTTCAGGAATTTGAAGGAGCGATAATGAAGGAATGTCGATATGTTTCCAAGTCAGGATGGTGAGTGGCTTAGGAACAGGAGTAGGCCATTCAGCCCCTCAAGCCTGCTCTGCCATTCATTAAGATCATGGCTGATCTGTGTCCTAACTCTATCTCCCTGCCTTGGGCCAATATCCCTTGATGCCCTTACTTAACAAACATTTTTCTATCTCAGATTTAAATTTAACAATTGAATTAGCATCAAACGCCATTTGAGGAAGAGAGTGCTAAACCTCTACTACCCTTTGCTTGCAGAAGTGATTTCTAACATCCCTCCCAAATGTCTGGCACTAATTCTTTGATTATCCCCTCAGTTCTACAATCTTCAACCAGTGGAAATGGTTTATCTTTATCTATCCTGTCTTTCCCTGTTAATTTCCTGAAGAAAAACCAAAGAACTGTGGATGCTGTAAATCAGGAACAAAAGACCTTGATTAGGTCACCACTTAACCTAGAGAACTAATTCCAGAGAATCAAGACGTAATTTGTCTAATATCTTCTTATAACTTAACCCCTGAATTCCAGGTACCATCCTTGTAAACCTGTGTTGAACTCCCTCCAGGGTGAAAATATCCTTCTTAAGGTATGGTACCTAGCTCTGCTCATAGTACTCTAAGTGGGATCTACCTAGAGTTTTGTACAACTGCAGCATAATGTCTGCATCTCTCTACATATTATGACCAGCATTCTATTAGCCTTCTTGATTATTTTCTGCACTTGATCAAGGCATTTTTAAAATTTATGCACCTGAACTCCAAATCTCATTGAACATCCACTGTATTTAACTTTGTGCCTTCTAAGAAATATTCCAATTTATCCTTTTTTGATCCAAAATGGATAAACTCACACTTTGTTATATTAAAATCCATCTGTCACAGTTTTGCACATTCACTTAATTTATCAATATCCTGCTTTAATTTCATGCTGACTTCAACACTGTCTTTAATGTTGCCCAATTTAGTGTCATCAGCAAATTTGTGCTTTTTATGCCAGTACCCAAACCATTAATGAATATTGTGAATAATTAGGACACCAAAACAAATGCCTGTGGGATACACCAATAGTCACATCCTGCCAATTTGAGTACTTACCCATTATTCCAACTCCCTGTTTTCTGCCATTTGACCAATTTCATATCCATATCCATAATTTTCCCTCAGTTCTGTGGGACTCCACCTTAGGTAACAGTTTCTCATACGGTACTACCTTGGATCACAACATGTATCCAAGTGGTTCTTTTAGATTTGGTTAAATATAATTAATAGAAGTCTCAACAACAGCAATTTGCTTAAATATGAATGTTTATTGAGTATTAATAATGATTATAGTGGTAATAATAAATGGAAAAGAAAAGAGAAAAAGCAACAAGTCTCACGTCCTTCTGCCTGTCAGGGGCCCCCTCGATCGATGGTTGGCCTGGAGGCTTAGGTTCGTCCCTGGCACTGTTCATGATTCCGGTTTGAAGCAAAGTCCAGTGATTTGGAATGAAACTCTCTCTCTTATACAGAGTAACAAACAGCCAGGCACGGAAAAAGCAATTACAGAAAAACACATTGGTTGTGCTGATTTTGGCACATACAGGAATGTTCACAGGACTCATTCAAGGTCATGCAGCTGTCGAATATCATCAACAATTTTAGTCCTTCAGCCCATCTGATGCAATCCACCCCGATGATATTTGACAGCGCATGTTACAATTGCAGACGAAGATGCAAATCGGTGACAACCACACAAGAATGTACATTAAAAGTACGTAACCTACTCTAGAAAATTAAAACTAAATGAAAATAACTATCATTAATACAAACAATACAACAATTGGGTTTATTATCAAATTAATGATCACAGCGGCCTTTGGGAACCAACCCTTAAATATATATTCCACCCTTAATGTACGGTCAAGGCCATGATGGAACTAGCAAGTCGTGCCACCTGAGGCAACCAAATAACATCTACATTTTTGTTTCAGTTAACCTATTGACATAATTTCCTTTAAAGTTCAGTATATTCCAGATTCAGGTTCCTTAAGTTGTGTTTTATTTTAATTTTCCAGTTCCCTATCCACAGATCACCTCATCCAATAACAGTAAAATGACATGACACATGGACTCAAAATTTCTCCAGCTCTCTTCATCTGTATCCGTCTTGAGGATACTTCTTCAATATTTTTCCCTCCTTGCCAATTTTATGAATGATTGTATCATTGAGTGGTAACTACCTCCAAATGCAGGTACAATGCTTTGAGCTATAATATACATGGTATCAAACCATACAGCTCTAATGTTCATCAGGCTTTACCTTCAACTTATGCTTCCCACCTTTTATTTTTCAGAGGGTTCCCTTACCACAGACTCCTATGCCACCTAAGTCTTAGCTCAGCCTTCTTTCATATACACTAACGGTCCCAACACATTACAATTGTTAAATCATACAAATGCTCAAGATGAGGTATCTGTATGTCATCCAATGGGCCCTTACACTCAGTCCACCCTTATTCCTCCCAGAGCCCATGTTCTTTCATTTCTGTAATATTTTAACATAATAACCAATCACACTTCTTATTTTGATTGTAATTCTTCTAATATCACTTTCACTAATACTACTTTCATTGCTTTAAAGTCAGTTTCTCTATGGATTTTGTGTCAGTGTCTTATAGTTTATATTTTTGTGCTCTACGAAGCCACACGAATCCTTTTGTCAAGCAGGTGTACATGTCTGAGACTTGTTCTTCAGTGCAGAGATAGTAGGAACTGCAGATGCTGGAGAATCTGAGATAACAAGGTGTAGGGCTGGATGAACACAGCAGGCCAAGCAGCATCAGAGGAGCAGGAAGGCTGACGTTTCAGGCCTAGACCCTTCTTCAGAAAAGTTCTTCAGTGCATGTCTTTTACCGTCTCCTGTTTGTTACCTCCAAGGTAACATTCACTTTTGCACACCTACATTGGTATCTGAAGACCATGTCATGCATTCTTGACTCCCACATAATCTTATCAAATGACCTATGAAGTTTTATTTATCTCTTTACATGTGGTCCTGAAGCTTCGGGTAGTGGCTCAATCACCAATTTAATTCTCTTAAAAAGGAAAGACGAGGACACAAACATCACCAGGAGAAAGCTATCAGTTTTGTGCTCACATCTAAACCTCCTCTTAACTACTGTAACATTTTAAGATGAATTGCTGTTTCAAGCCATTATACTAATTTATTTTTTGTGTCTTCTACCACCAGTCTCCACCCTTAATTACTTCATCTCATCCAATTTTGCAATTTAGCTATTACCACCATATCTAATTCCAGAGATCTATAGACAGTTGTAGTCCATGGAATATAATCTTATAAAATTTTAAAACAGAAGTCAAACTTTTCTGTTTGATTCAGGCACCACATACTTTGTTTGCTCTTTTTCTAAGATGACTCACCGTTTTTTGCTACTCTATAACTTGTTCTAGATATTTGTTATATCTCTACGTAAATTTGTCCGAATGCAGTATTCTGTTTACCCCCTTAAAGTTACTAACCATTTTTGTATGCGATGAAACTACTAAGACTGTGTGCATGCACTTTATCATTTCGCAGAATCCCTTTAAATTTTCAGGTTACTATCCCGTTTAAATGTTTTAGAGTACCAGGTCAAGTGAGTCTTAATGTAGTTTTTGTCATGATATGCTTAAGTGTACTCTGGCTCAGTGGTTTCGAGATTCCTGACAATCACCACAATCAATATTTTGATGGTACCTCTCCAACAGTGAAATGTGTTATTGATAAATGGCTTGATGGGTTGAGGGTGCCTCTTCCATCACTGTATTGCGACATTGAAATTCTGCAAAAGGGTTCAGCCTTCAGTGTCTCCAATTTCTAAAAAATAAACAAACAAGTTCCATCCACTCCATGTCAAGCCGAATGGGTTAATTAGTGTTAATCTACTACAGATTCAAAAAGGGGGTGATATGTAAACTCCTGCAAGTAATTACGTCATCTGTCTCTCCTCCTCCTTGATTGAAGGAAAAGGCCACCCCTTTGTTACTTCTGCCTTTCCAAAACTCCACGCACACAGGGAGTTGAATTTTCAACATTTCAATGTCCCAATCACTTGGATATTAACAATGAGTCAATCTTCACATCAGGAATTAAAAATTCACTCGTGTTAAAACAGTATTTGGAAGTTCACTCTGGCCAGAAAATGAAATTCCAAACATTGTAATTTCTGGGATTAAAATGTACCCAGTCCAAACACAACACAGAGCCAATTCCAAAGGGTAAGTTTTTACTAAGCTTTACAAACCAAATTTTTGAATCAACATTTTGCATATTTTCTGCTTTACACAACCACTGATGGTTTCTTAAAAGGGCAGTACATTAACCATACATGTCCCGCACAGATATAGGTACACAAGACACTTTCAAATCATCATACATTCCCAAAATACCCTAAGTATGGCTGCTGCCTGCGTTTGCAGTCAGGTAGTTCCCACTGCCTAGAGGCATTGTGCCTCTGATTGGGTGCTGAGCTCTCCTCCTGCCAAATTGACCTACTTAGATTTCAAAATACAGTCACAAGAGCAGTTCACATGCAGGGCCGAGATGAAGAACTCATCTCGTCTTAGGATCCTGACCCTGCTTTGAAAAACCCTTAATCTCTTCACCTCTTTTCTTCTCTCTTCAGCTTTAGGAACTTTCACAAACCATTTTCTTTGACCAAGCTCTCAGTAACCTCTCTGAGCTCTTTCATGGTTCATTATTTTGTTTTTAAAAAATCTATTTTCTTCCTGCTATAGGAAGTTACTTGAGACATTTTTACATTAAAAGCCATCACATTAATACTAATGCTTGTTTGAGGGTTTGTTCAACTTTATACTGAAGGAGGCACTTGTGCAAGATTGGCTGTCTTCCTTGCTTGTGATAGCTTTGATGTTTTCAGTAAATTTGCTGCCACTTTTTCTGTACTGTTGCTTTAAACAAATGCAAGCAAAAATTTTAATCTGATCATCCTTTTTTATTGCTAATTGAAAACATTTTAAATACACTTCAGAAATAGTAAGAACTGCCGATGCTGGGGTCAGAGATAACACGGTGAGGAGCTGGAGGAACACAGCAGGCCAGGCCAGGCAGACCCGAAACATTAGCTTTCCAGCTCCTCTGATGCTGCCTGGCCTGCTGCATTCCTCCAGCTCCACACTGTGTTATCTATAAATACACTTCATATTTGTTATGATTCTCAATTATTCATCTGTTCATCACTCCCACAACAAAGCTGTATGGAACTGAACTGATAACTGTTGCACCTAACACAGTAATATTGAAATGACATGTCCTGTCAGGCATCTATCCATTGAGAATACAAAAAGGATGTTCATTAGCAGTAGTTTGTCTGCAGTGGATAAGTACTTTGAATCACATGCAAATAATATTTCAAGAAATTCAAACAAGTATACATATTTCATATTTAATTGTGTTTATCCTGTCTTTTTGCCTTTTCCAAAAAGTATAGCATGAATTGCTGGACAACCCACTGGCCTAGCCACCATGGAAACCAATGGTGTTCATAAACAGACTTTAGGAATATATTTTTCCTCAAACCGACAACATATTGGGTTCAAATTTATTTGAAGCAGTCCCAGTTGAGAAAATGTAGTATGCCCTTTTACAACTGTGAATACATAGTGACAATCATTTTACATATTTGTATATTTCTTGTAGAAGTTTAAGTAGTTTAGCTACAATTTTGATGTTTAAGTTAATCACCTGGAGATATGTAATAAGTCATGTCATATTAAAATACAAGCTATCAGTATCTTAGAAATTGTATTGTTTAAGTTTGTTCCAGAAAATGATAACAAATGCCTTTGTGTTAAAATTGAAAATTAAAACAGCTTTTTTTGCTTTTGTATGCTTGAATAAAATTTTTATTCTTTCAACATCAGTGAAACTCTGCATCTAAAGAGCCAGATGTTAAACCAAGCTTCTGAACAATGATGGATCCACAAACTAGTACATAGTGGACTTGCAAAATCAGATTTTTGCCCATTGCCTGTTTCTGCTCCCCGTCACATTATTTTGTATTGGGTCCTGCATGGTTGAGATAGAGTGCTATCATCAAAAACATGATCTACATCAATCTGTTATATAAAAAATGAAAATCAAAGCCTCCTTATATTTCAAACATGCATCAGTGCAAGAAACCAGTGAGTGGAGAACACACTGAGTTGAATATTTCATTCTCCCACTGGGTGTGTTTTTGGTGGGAATGGGGACTTCAGTGCAATGTGAGCAGTTTGCAACTCCTGTAATTTTCTCCCATTTCTTTCTCTTTGTAAAAGGATTCAACCACTCTAAATGGAAATAATAGTTCCTTAGGAATGATCAGACAATTGTGGCATTCCTTCTGGAAACCCACCTCGTGCTCTGAAAGTGCATCAAGTCACAAATTAGTCCATGCACCAAACGTCTACTGGGCAAATGCAGAGGAATGGTTATATTGATAGCCAACACCTCTGTTTAACATAAAAGGAGACCAGTTAAGGTAGGCTGTTCCATTCTGAAAAGAATTGCAGGTGGGGTGAGACAGTGTTCTGTGGGTGGCAGAACCTAATCAAAATGCTCACTGTGTATTTGTCAAATATAGAGTTTCCAAAATTCCACAACATTCAGCATGCTGGGTAATTAACGTCCACCTCATAGGAATTACTGAAACAATTTCGGTTTTCAATCGTCCTGAGATCACATATTGGCTTGTAGATCCCCTATAATAGATGGCATAATTTTCATGTATACTTGTGAATATTGGAAACAGGTAATAATTCACTAAAAATTTTTAGTTCATCCTGATTTGAACCCTATCAATAACATTAAGAAATGTTGAAGAACCCTCTTATTATGATAATACCAGAAAAATTTTTTTGCTACATGCATTTTCATATACTGCTATGCTCATTTCGGTTCTTCCTCTAAACTGTTGACAGTCTTTGACATTTATTTGTCAGATTGTTTAATCTTTCTATGAAGCAATGCTCCTTTCAATAGTTTAAATTAACAAAAACAGAAATTGCTGGAAAAGCTCAGCAGGTCTGGTAGCATCCGTGAAGAGAAATCAGAGTTAACATTTCGGGACTGGTGACCCTTCCT
>NC_063339.1:26102988-26134658 GCF_021869965.1 Rhincodon typus
CCTGCTCCTCTGATGCTGCTTGGCCTGCTGTGTTCATCCAGCTCTATACCTTGTTATCTCAGATTCTCCAGCATCGGCAGTTCCTACTATCTCTCGCAGCAATAATAGGCTGGTTGAGCCTGAATGAGATTTGAATGGGACTTCCCTCTCTCAGGGACAGAGAGTGACAGAGTTGTCTGCCAATCTCACTGTCTGGCTGCTCTGTAGTCTCAGCAGCACCAGAAGTAACTAATGGCCAGTGCTGAGACCACAAGCAGTCCCAAGAAGGAAGACACAGACTTAAAGGTGAGTCTGGACATTTTAATTGGGGAATGAGCAGAGAAATCAGTGAGGCGAGAAGGAGAGACAGAGGGAGTCAGATTTTAGAGGGTGTAGTTAGGGAGCTGGGGTATTTCTCCCAGTGGGCATAGCGAACGCTCCCAAAAAAGAAAGAATTGTGGATGCTGTCAATCAGGAACAAAAACAAAGTTGCTGGAAAAGCTCAGCAGGTCTGGCAGAAACTGTGAGGAGAAAATCAGAGTTGAATTGATCAGTATTGATTTTCTCTTCACAGATGCTGCCAGATCTGCTGAGCTTTTCCAGCAACTTTGTTTTTGCTCCCAAAAAAGAAATATTCCTTTTCCTTCCTTGCTTTGCCCATGGAATGAAAATTGCTGGCTACTTCACTTCTTTCTGCCTTTCCCAAAATTAGGTCCTTAAGTGACCACTTCCAGGTCTCAAGAGGCCTCACCCATTCCCTCATAATATAAGGACAGATCAGAGTGAGCCTGTCACCCACATTATTATATTCTCCCCCCTTACCTCACAATGAGGAGGAGAAGTGGTAAAACTCATCCCTGTGGACATGGAGAGCATGACATGACTGAGCTACTAATACAGTGGTTTTTATTTATCTTCAGCAAAATTGATTAAAGAAGGGGCAGTTGAGACAGTGGTTAGGAGAAATATTGATAAAGAGGAGATACTAGAAAGATTGGCTGCACTGTTAAATCACCAGCACCTGATGAGACACAGCTGAGGACACAAATGGGTAGAAATTGAGGAAGTATTCATCATAATCTGCATAATCTTCCAATCCTCCTTGGACACAGGGAAGGTGCCAGAGGACTAGAAAATAGCATAGTTACCTTAGTTCACAAAAGAATGCAAGGATATGCTCTCCAACTACAGGCAGGTCCGTTTTGCCGAGGTGGTGAAAAAGCTTGTCAAAAATGAACAAGTTAAAGGGAAACCAGCATGGATTTGGGATGGAGCCAACATGGACATAGATGATGAATGATCATAATTAACAATGAATAGGCTACAGAAAACAAAAGTTTTGAATTGAGTTGGAGTATGAAGGATGATGAAGGGTTGAATACCAGCCACATTGTACGCATTAGTGATGGCAGTGTTTAAATAAGAGTTTCAGCATGGTAAGAGCAAGCTTGGGACAGAGTTGGATGTTGTCATGGAGATGGAAGTAAGTGATGTTGGATAAGGTGGAAACACTGTGCTGACTAGGGTACCAATGTTTTACACAGCCTGCTTTAACCAAAGTGAGCAGCCAAGAGAACTCAGTCAGTGATGTTAGGGGACATTTTCAGATCAATACAAAACATCACAAGCAGAAATAGTTGGATACATGAGAAAAGATTCTTCTTCCAATGAGATTAACAGCTTCCTTTCATTACTCTTTGGAAAGAATTTCTGAGATCTTCTGCTTCCCCTCTCCTTGGCAACTTTCATTTCAAACTATAACTTATTCTCATTTTCTTCGATGACCATTCCCAAAGAGATCAAAATGTTCTCCTCCTAAATACAAATTAATGATTTCTCAACCATTAATTCTTACCAACCTAAAGCATAATTCAGGTTCCTTGTACCATTTGCTGTTACTTAAATTTATTTCCACCTACCATCTTCCATTTGGTATTGTACTGTTTGGAATTTGCATGTTCGTTTTTGTGAGCCATTAGAGCTGCCAAAATCCTCTTTCAGAATTTGCTAAGAACTTGCCTGAAAGAGGTTTTGAACGTTTTGGTGGCAAGTTATGTTATCTATAAACGAGGCCAAACAGAATGCTACCTAAGATGTGGCAACTAGCACTGCATTTCAGGGCGATTCTTAACTGCCAGGTGCAAAGTGTCTGGGATGGTGAGAATGTCAGCTCAGGAACTACAATGGGAGACTCAATACATTTTAAGTATTAGGCCCCATCACTAATCCTGCAGACAGGGTCCACATAAAACAGACGTCCAGCAGCAGTTCAATACATGCAGAAGCTAAGCTAGCTGTTACCTGACTCCTTGGGTTGGGGGATCAGGACCATCTCATGGTATGGCAACTAGTGACTCCACTTGTGAGGAGTTATGATCAAAACACCTGAGATATATTTTAAACTTGCAAGGCCCCCCACTGAATGTCTTAACATTTACACTTCTGCCTGATTCAGTTAAAACACAGAAACTTAGAAAATAGAAGCAGGAATAGGCCATTCAGCCCTCTGAGTCTTCTCTGCTGATTACAGCTGATCATCTATCTCAGTACCTTATTCCTGCTTTCTCCCCATACCTTTTGATCCCTTTAGCCCTAGAAACTAACAAGGTGAACCTCAGCTACCTGAAAACCAAAACAAAAAGAAGTCATTAAATTGGCCACAAGGTAGGAAATGTGTGGCTAGTGCACTGTATGGAGCTTTTGCTCCTTCTCTTCTCAACTTCATATAGAATTAGGGCTTGTGTTCCCCCTAATGAAAGCAACTAGCTATCCAGCCTGGTGAATTTCTGATCTGTGAAGAGAGTCAGAAAATGAGTAGGTCATTGATTCAAAATCAGTTGCGCCATCAAGATTATGAAGTCATAAAGAGAGCGCAAGATTGTGAAGATAGAATTCTAAGATGACAAAATGAGACTTGAACTAAATGTCACGTTCTTGACTCCATG
The DNA here is from genome assembly GCF_021869965.1 of Rhincodon typus. NCBI lineage: Eukaryota > Metazoa > Chordata > Chondrichthyes > Orectolobiformes > Rhincodontidae > Rhincodon > Rhincodon typus. The sequence goes on from NC_063339.1 coordinate 26,105,913, forward strand.
CTTAACCCAAAGGACATAATTTGGGCCCAGTACAGAAATTTTCTTTCGGTTGCTTTAGCTTTATAGTAATGTAGAATTCTCGAAAAGAAAATGCGATCACTTTTGCTCTAACTTACTCAAGCATGCAGCAGGTTTAATTTTGTATTTGATTCATTCTTCACAGCCTAAAGCTCAGTATGAAAGGAAGCAAATGCTTTTTACTGAAAATCTGCAAAAAACTTTTCTTTCCCTGTTTAGCACTTTATTGTTTCGCTAAAAACAATTGTTTTTTTTTTAAATGACAGAGTCCTTTTTCTTGGGAAACACTACACAGCAAATTCCTAGCCTGGAATTTGTGATCCAAATGACAAATTTAGTTGGATAGGCACCAGTCAACCAGGTGTCTTTGCTCATCATAATCCAACCTTGTCACGCAATGTGGAGCCCTCCTAATGAGCAAATAAGTAAAAGATTTTGTCTAAAAAAAGCTTTCACCTCCCATTGGAGACATTGCAATTACAGAAGGCACATCTATCCATCATCTTACTCCAATGACCTTTGGGAACCCTCACAAAAGGGACTCTGGAAGACTGAAATGAAGGGACAGAGCAGGACATCAGTGCAGGAGATAATGCTGAAGCATTTTCAACAATCTTCAGCCAGAATTGTTAAGCGGTTTACAAATCTCAGGCTCTTCCAGATGTTCTGGCATTGCAAATGAAAGTCTTCAGCCAGTTCAATTCGCTCCGCATGATGTCATGAATGACTGAAAGCACAGGATACTGCAAACACAATGGGCCTTACAAAGAGACAACAAGGTGCAGGGCTGGATGAACACAGCAGGCCAAGCAGCATCATAGGAGCAGAGAGGCTGATGTTTCGGGCCTAGACCCTTCATCAGAAAAGGGGGAGGGGAAGGGGGTTTTGAAATAAATAGGGAGAGAGTGGGAGGCGGATAGAAGAGGGATAGAGGAGAGGATAGGTGGAGAGGAAACAAACAGGTCGCATTTTGATTATTGTCCTGAAGACCTGTGCTTTAGGACATGCTGCACCCCTATCCAGCTGTTTCGATACAGTTACAACATTGCCATCCACCCGACAATGCAAAAATTCCCCAGAAATTTCCTGTACGTAAAAGCAGGTCAAATCCAACCAGGTAAATTACTGCTCCATTAGTCTACTCTCAGATTATCAGTAAAGTGATGGAAGGTGTCATCAACAGTGCTACCAAGCAGCACCTACTCAGCAATAACCTGCTCAGTGATACCCAGTTTGGGTTCTGCCAGGGCCACTCAGCTCCTGACCTTATTACAGCCTTGGTTCAAACATGGACAAAAGAGCTGAATCCAGAGGTGAGATGAGAGTGACAGCCCTTGACATCAAGGTTATATTCGACTGAATGTGGCATTACATATCTTTCGCAAAACCAGAGTGAATGGGAATCTGGGGGAACACTGTTAGATTTGAGACATGCCTAGCACAAAGGAAGATGAGTTTGGATGTTGAAGCTTAGTCATCTCAGCTTCAGGACATCTCTGCAGGAGTTCCTCAGGGTAGCATCTTAGGCCCAACTGTCTTCAGCTGTTTCATCAATGACCTTCCCTCCACCATAAGGTCAAAAACGGAGATGTTCACTGATGATTGTACAATGTTCAGCAATGCAGCAATATCTGGACAAATCCAGGCTTGGGCTATCAAGTGGCATGTAATATTTATGCTGTACAAGTACTAAGCAAAGACCATCTCCAATAGGAGACAATCAATCAAGCCTTGACATTAACCTCACTGAAATCAACATCTTAGGGACTACCATTTACCAGAAGTTAATAAATACTGTGGCTACAACACCAAGTCAGAGGCCAGGAATTCTGCATCATACAACTCATCTTCTGACTCCCCAAAGCCTATTTCACTATTTACAAGGCACAGGATGTGGAGGTACAGGTGACCTGATGAGAAGCAGCGCTCTGAAAGCTTTTGATTTCAAATAAACCTATAACCTGGCATTGTGTGAGTTCTGATTTTTTAAAAGGCACAAGTTAGGATTGTATTGGAATAGAGACAGTAGGAACTGCCGATGCTAGAGGGCATTTTCTTCATTTTCTGAAGAAGGGTCTTGACCCAAAACGTCAGCTTTCCTGCTCCCCTGATGCTGCTTTGCCTGCTGTGTTCATCCAGCTCTACACCTTGTTATCTTGTATTGGAATACTCTGTTTTGCCTGGATGGGTGCTGCTCCAACACTCAAGAAGCTTGACGCCACCCAGGACAAATCAGACTGCTGGTTTGGCGCCACATCCTCAAATATTCATTCCTTCCACCATTGATGCTGAGAGGCAGTAACGTGTACTTTCTACAAGATGTACAGTAGCAATTTACCAAGGCTCTGTGGACTGCACCTGCCAAACCCAGAACCACTACCATCTAGAAGGACGAGGGCAGCAGGTACATGGGAACACCACCACCTGCAAGTTCCCCTGCAAGTGACTCACCATCTTGACTTGGAAATATATCGCTGTTTCTTCAGTGTTACTGGGTCAAAATCATGGAATTCCCTCCTTAACCACATTGTGGATCTAATTACAGCACAATGGTTCAAGAAGGGAGCTCACCACCTCCTTCTCAAGGGCAATTAGGGATAGATAATAAATGCTGACTCAGCCAGAGAAGCCCCACACCCCTGAATGAATAAACAGTCTGAGTTCTACGGAGGTCTTTCAAGGACGTAAAGGCAAGAATTTTCTAGATACTTTCCATGCTGTATGACTCTATGCCTCTCCCGAACATTGCTTTGACATTTGGAGATTTGGCAGTAGATGAGCTTGAGTGCTAGGTGGAAGAAACACCCATCATACCTGGCTGGCAACTGGACTTAAATACAAGATCCATTCTTAAGCGGGTGGAATGCTTGGAAAGCTAGCCTTCAGCTTATCTTTCCTGCTGTCAAAAACCATCTTTCCAGGCTGATTATGCAAGTGGATCAGGACAGGTTCCAAAAGCAGCAGGACTTGCTGGATTTTAAAACATGTTGGTAAACTAACAGAACAGGGATGGAGTGAAATCTTGACAGCACCAGATGGGATACATCATCAATTTGTGCAAACTGTGCAGAGTAAATATTTGAAAAGCAGGGTGATCTGAATTGATCAGTACTTGGCTGATTAAAAATCCCACAGGACATGGCTTCCACAAATTTTAACCTGATGAAAATGGAATATTATTCCTATAATTTCTCCAAATTGCTTCATAAATGTATCCATAGACATGTGGAATTAATGAATAAGGGTAAACAGGTCTACCCATTGCAGGGAGAAAAAGCGAAAAATTAATTTATTGCCCACTTGCCTTTGAGAAGGTAGTGGATGAAGTATTCACTCCTGAACCACTGCATCCATCTAGCACAGAAACAGCCTCAGTGTTGTTAGGAAAGAAGCTCCAAGTTTTGATCCAGCAGCAGTGTCTGGTGATAGAGCTCCAAGTCAGGGCAGTGTGTGGCGGGAGCAGTGTTCCCAAACAGCATGCAACACATTGACTTGCAGTTCCAGAAGCTGCTGTTCCAGACTTCAGAGCTCCACACAACAGAAAAATATTAGGGCGAATTTGGGCTTAAAGCAGAATTGGTAATTGTGAAATCTTCATGTGTCTACTGCCCTGAATTAGGTTGTCAAAGGGGGCTTAGCAAGTTGCTGCAGTGCATCTTATAAATGGTGCAAACTGTTACCATTGTATAGAATGGAGGAGGGCAGGATGGTGTAGTGATTGTAAGGGGGTCTGCCAGGTGGATCTCATAGAATATGAGTTCCCTGATTAGGGCTGCTGGTCTTGCCCAATCAGGGAGACCTGGCTGACAGATAAGAACAAGAGTGTCAGACATTGTGTTCACATTGAGAGCTGGCCATGAGAGAGCTGGATCAGTGTTAAGGACTTTCCAAGTGTAAATAAAGAGTGATTTGGAGACGGGATAGCAGCCTTTGCGGAGTTATTTCAGATGGAATGGAGTTTCTTCAAGATATTTCAAGTCATAGAAACTTTATTACAGCTGAGACAGTTCTACAATAATACATCAAAACATCCTGAAGATATAAATTGATCACTCGTGAATGGGTAGGAACAACTCTAATTCATGGGGTGTGTACAATGTATAATTAAACCTCTAAATCACTGGAATACAGGTCAGTAGCAAAACACTCAGACTGAAGCTATTTAGCTATTGCTTTGGCAGTCTTTCAGTATCTTATACTTGTGTGAATTGAAAATGCTTTCACGCAGGGTCAGTTATTTGAGGTCAGCAAGGCAGCATTAGAAAGGAAGTGGGAGGGAATAAAGAAGATTTGTGCTCAAGAACAAAGTCAGTCTCTGACCTTTAGATAAATAAAAAAAGAAATCCATTTGGAAAGACAGGGCTGAAATTTTGAACAATTTCATGGCTAGGCAGATACAAGTCAATTTAAAGTGCTCTGTTAAACGAAATTTCCCTCTGAGAAGGAAGGGCCATGGTCCAGCACTCCTGGAGGCAGAGTGTAGGTAGTCACAGTGATGGAGACTTGCTGACAGGCTGGTTATCCTTGGTTTGCTAAGACTTCTTCCCAGTTGTTATAGACACTGTTGTTAGATGCTTTAGTTCTCACCCAAAACATCTGCACCACCCCTTCTCCAATGTCTCCTCATACCTCCATGTACCCTCATAGCCCCACCATACCACATTCCACAATCCACCAGCGGCAGGGCTCAGAAAGCAAGGGATGAAATAAAATAACTGAACAGGCTAATATTCATACACGCTTGATAGTGAAGATACTTGCCTCTCCGTAAGATCATTCAAAGCTTTCAAATTTTCTCAAATATCTGAGCCTTTATAAAAACAAGAAAACTTCATTTCAGGCCTATGTCAAAGGCAGTTAATTCTTCATAGTCTCTTAAGCTAGCGAACTGTGAACTCAGAACCCCCTGGCGACTCATAACAACAACATAGTAGAATTTGGGGAAATGTAAACATGCACCTTTATTACTTAGGATCTTGTGACAAAGTGGTATTGTCCTTGGTTCTAAACCTTGCTTCTAAAAGGTGTAGCATTCTGGGATGATTGTATAAAGGGGACAAAGTTTGGTTGAATATCAAATTTGGTAGACCCTTTCTCTGCACATACCTCCAGACTTTGATGCCTGCAACTAAGGCTTAGACCCTGAACGAGCATTGGAACTCTGTGAACAGATGGTGGCTCTGGGGTTACCCCATACTGGGTCTTGTAACTGAGAGAGCAGAGCCAGCTCCAGCACAAAATGGTGCCTTCATCAAGAAGATCCCATTTCACTTATGATAACACAAAATATGTCTTCTGTTTAGCAATGCTCAAATCAAACATTTCATCTTGCAAGTAACTGGTCAAAGCTGGCCTGAGACTGAAAGTCTCTACAAAATATATTTGCACGAAAAGCTGAAATCAAGAAATTCCCATGTCAAATAGGATTTTAAAATTTCAGGCTGCTACATCTGTTCTGCAGGGTAATGAATGATGAAAGAATGAGCAATGTTGAGTAAGATGATGGACAGTTTTATTTGTAACTATTTGGAAACTAAGACATGGTTGAAGTACAGGCAGCTGCTCCTTCCTTTAAAATGAATTTATAGTGAAGATAGTGATTCCACAGACAATCTGTATTCGATTCCAGCAATGGTCAGTAGCTTGCATGTATCAGCAGTACACAAGTTGAGAAGAACTATTTGTCATTGATTAACTGATAAAGCATTAAAGCTTCTATTTATTCTCCTTTTCACTTCTGTTCCAGAGGAAATTGTCTCAACTGTAGTAAGATCATGCCTGGATTGTTGATCAAAGGTAGCCCCTACCCATGACAGTGAACACTAAGAAACTTTACTGAGTTTTTACACTATACACAGGAGCTGATTCGAGAGGATATCTCAAACATCCCACACTCTGGTCTTGGTTCCATGAAATCTGATATCATTATGACATTCCTCCTTCTGCACATGCTCATTAGCTATTCTTAGAATTGAGATATAGTTAACCATCTACTCCACATTTCTGCCAAAGTTAGCTCTTCCCACAAACAGTTAACCTCATGAATAATTCACAGTTTCCATCCAACTTGGTGTCTTTCACCAACACACACTCCCCCATCCCCCGCAATTTCCGGAAGCCTCCTATTCCTGTGTTGTCAATCTCCAAGCTACCTGATTCTCTTGGAGGAAGCATGGTACATATGTGCTACCTTTATTTTTGGAACTTGAATACATTACAGTGGGATAGCAGCACTTCATGACAACAGGGCTGTGACACATACAATGGCCTGAGGGTAAAGTCAAAGAAAAACAAATTCAAGGCAGAAGACTCCAGAACATGAACAATCACTATCCCTTGAAAGGAAGACAACAAACTGTAATTCATCTTCACAACTTCTTCCATGTTGCACACTGGGAATAAGGAAGAGTACTAGTTTAGCACTTTTCAGCTCCTATGAAGAGTTTCCCAATGGTGTCATCCAGGGCTGCTGTCATGATGAAAGAATTATTTAATACTGTCAACATCTGGCAGAAAAATAAAAAAACCAAACAGCATTCTGAAGACAATTCTGGAGATGAGACAAAAAAAAGGGCTTCCTACCATTGCTAGGGGAGGGATTTCACTTTCTCAAGTAAGGCTATCACTTCTGTATTTGCTTCAGCTCAAAGCTATACTACAGAAAATGACATCTGGGTAACTCCATCAAAAAGAATAAGTACACTTTTGTATGTAAAGTGATGATTCTGAAAGAGTTAATCATGAATTTGCATTAAGCTCCACACAAACTGATGGTGTCACACAGCCTTTGGGTAGACAATAAGACAGTTTTGCACATGATATAACTGAATCCTCACTGTCTTAAGGAATTGTGCATAACTAGTTGATGCAATTGCACTTATTGCTGCAATGCAAGAAACTTGTGTTGCACAAGTGCCACTTCTTGTTAAGACTCGCTATTATCCTCTATCATTGACAACTAGACAGGCCCTCACACTTGGCATGAAAAGGAGGATTAGTGGCAGCACAGTACTCCAACCACCCTGAACCTATCATCAATAATAAAATAAGCTTCAAGGTTTCAGGAAATTAGATCCTCTTGGACAGCTCAGATTGGGCATTGATCTGCATATCTTTCCTTTTTGAAACTGGAGTTCTTTTTTTGTAAACCTACATACTTTGTAAGTAAATGCCCATTCCTTATACTTCCCCTTCCAATTTGTACACATACGCACATGCATGCATAAAGGTGGACTCAGTTAACCACTGGCGTACACCACTTTCAAATATTTTTCATTCTGAATATTTGTCAGACAAGACATCCCTGCACAAAGCCATGTTTACTATTCTTAATAAATCTATTCTTTTCCAAATGCGAGTAAATCCTGTCCCTAAGAATCTTCTCCAAAGATTTCCCAACCACAGATATAAGGCTCACTGGTCTGTAATTTACTGAATTATCCCTGTTGCCCTTCTTAAACAAAGGAACAACATTAGTTATTCTCCAGTCTTCTGGGACTTTGTCTGTCGCCAAAGAGAGTATAAAGGATTCTGTCAAAGCCCCAGCAATCTCCTCCCTGGCCTCCTTCAGTATCGTGGTTTAAATCCCATGAAGCTCTGGGGATTTATCTACTCTAATGCTTTTCAGGACATCCAACATTTCTTCCTTCTTAATGTCAATACTATCAACATACCATCATCCAACATATCTCTCTCAACTTACCATCATCCAGGTGCTTCTCCTTGGTGAACACCAATGCAAAGTACTCATGAGGACCTCACCCATTTCTTTGGCTCCATCATAAATTCTTTCCTTTGTCCTTGAGTGGACCTACCCTTTCCATACTGCCTTTGACTGTCTGCTATCCCAGGATAAAAGTAAACTGTACTAGATTCCTTCAATAACAATAAAAAACTCGTATTTATTTCAATATTCTGAACTTTAATGAAAGCAGTGAATGAACAGGAAACAAAAACAGACAAAGTGCACATAATGTGATTGGAAGGAAGAAAAAGTGTGAGACTTCCAGTTCTATATCACCAGGCCTAACTCTGCAAAGCTAGATGATTCACAATCATTTTCCTTTCTTTGATGGATGCTTCGGTATCTGCCCAGCAATGATCGCTGTGCAGTTTACTGCTTGCTTGGTCAGACTGAGACTCTCTGGTCTTTGAATTTTAGAATTATTTCTTTCAGTATTTCTGAACGTACTTTTTTCTGCACTTTCAACAGAAAATTGGAGAAAGCAACTACACAGGCGAAGGAGAGAGAGGAAGGAATGCTGCAGTTAACGTCTCCTTGCATCATTCTCTATCTAATGTCCCTAATGTCCCTTAGGGGAAGGAAATCTACTGTCCTTACCTGGTCTGGCCTACATGGGACTCCAGACCCACAGCAAGGTGGTTGACTCTGTCTGGGCAATTAGAGGTAGGCTGTAAATGCTGCCAAGCCAGTGATGCCCTCATCCTGTTAATGAATAAAGAAAAAAAACTGTTTCACTTCTCTCACAGGGTCTATGCTAAACTGCAACCCGACCAGAAGCTTGTTACTATGCTGAGGTCTCCTGAACCCATATCAAATAGTGCCACTTTCTCTGGATTCAATGTACTCAAAAAGGAAATTTGGACTGAATCATACTTTTCCTGGACAAATCAAGTTTTTGGAGGGTCTCTCATCGTAGAGGCTAGCGGGATTTCTCACAGTATCTTACCAAACATGCCTGACTAACTACCTGACTAATTACACACGTAACAGTTAATTCTATTTTCATTTTACCATGCACCATTCCCAGAACAACTTGCCAGTCAATGGTCATCTACAAGAAAGACAACAGTCATTTCTTTTGGCATATTTTACACCATAATTGACTTTTTTATATTGGATGTGCACTTTCATTTACCTTCTCAATAAAATGTCTTCCTTGAATTCTCAGTTAAGTTGCACAATTGATGTTGTCATGTATATGCTCAGCAGCACAGGCACCCATCTACACAGACTTTAATACTGGGCTCATTAGACCCCAGGAAAACACTGTCCATAGTCCAAAAATAGATGTGGTCTTTTAAAGTCTTATTAAAAAGTTAAATCTGTGGCTTCAAACATTTTCCTTTACCTGGAGATGGGACATTACAATTTTTGGAACTGCACTTCAAATGGCTGCTACCGTTTTTATATCGGAGCAGTGACCACAGCAAATGGAAAATTTTTGAAGCGTCATGCACTTTGGGATATCCTGAGTCAATCTCAGTGCTTTAAACAACCAAGTCAATTTTATAAGGACTGAATTGATGATAGTTTTGCAGCTGTATTTTATTTTGTTTCTAGGTATGCAATTTGTAGTAAATAACAGATTGGGCAATGACGTAATAGTACATCATGACTTGAAAACTAGGAAGAAATAAAACTAGGATCAAAAATTAAAGTCAACCTTATAGATTTAATTATTTGGTAACTATTTTAATTGAGTACCTCCAGCTGAAAGATATTATAAAATGTAAGCTCTTCCTCCTTTAATGCTAAGGCATGGATTTGGGTTTTTTTATGATTAACCAAACTAATCTCACATAACTTGAACAAACTGAGGGAAGAACATTATGATAGGTGGACAGTGACCACCCACAATCAAAAGTTGGCCCGCAGCAAGCAGATGCAGCAAAAACAAGCCGGTGCTGTGATTACTGTAACTCACTTGGGTGGGCTACGTTGCTTCATCTTGGGACTTCAGCCCCCTTTTGCTTTAGCAGTACCAGCAACGCCCTGAGATTCCATAGTGGATGCTGTCGGTATTGCATGCGTGTGCTTGGAGAAGTCAGACATGGATCCTATAGTGAGGGAAGTCTAGGGTACTGGGTCAGGGAGAGTTTGGAAAGCTTAGGGTGGGGTATGTCAAAGGGTGGGTGCTCAGTTGGACTTTTCAGAGCGGTGGGTGGGAAGGAAGCTGGTGCTACCTTCAAATAGAGTGCCCCCAGTGCAGAAAGCATATCTCTAAACATGGTAGTGACACTTTTATTTACAATCATCCTGCCCACTCTATCCAGCTTTTATCAAGATCTATTGAACTTCTGACAAATTCAATTAAACCTTAGTTATTTATTTACATATGTTGGGTGGGCTACTGATTTTGGTGCCTACCCATCGTCCCTCTAATGGGGTAAGCTCAGGAACGAATGGGAATGTGGTGAGCTAACCACCTGACTGATATTACTTGCTGAAATGCACTCGGCAGTCGCACATAATATTTAGCTCTTAGTTTACACTGCAATAAACAATAATACAGTTTTACAAAAATAAATAGAATTGTGGAGAAATATTCTGATCTCAATTGTTTTGGACTTACATGAAATATTATTTGTGATATTTTTAACAAATTTACTTTGTTTGGTTATTTCACTGGAATTTTCTTATTTTAATGCTTTAGGGAGGAATATTGAAAATAAACCGCTAAAATAAATCAACTTGTGGTGATAAAAATAGTCGGTAGACCAAATCACCATGACAGGAAGCAATGTATAAAAGACAATCTGCATTTGAGACTGTCTCAGCGTTATAAAGTCAATTTTAAAAGGACTGAATCCATGATAGTTTTGCACTATGTTTCATTTTGCCTCTTGGCATCTGGTAACCTTCAACGGAATATGATGACCTAGTTCATAGCAATGTGTGGTAAATAATGGATTGGGCAACGACAGTAATAGTACATCAAAGCATGAAAACCAGGAAGAAATAAAACTACAATCAAAAACTAAAGTCAATCTTATTGATTTCATTATTCCGTAATTATTTCAATTCAGTATCTCCATCTTAGACCGCTCAGTTGTGCATGATCACAATAGCCACGCACTGACAGACACATACATATGGGCAAAGTGGATCCCACTGTCTGCAGCTCTCCACATTACAGTCTGGATAACATCTCTGCAGCTTTCAGCTCTGATCAAGTGGCCAAAGTACTGACAATTTTTTCTGGATGTTATTTTTTAAGCGAGTTATTTTTGCTGTTGCAATTTCAAACCTTCTTCCTTTGTCTTATGGTCACTATTTGGAAGGTTTAGTATATGTCTTCGCATCCACATTTCAAAGCCATCCAAATTATTCCAGAGACTTTTGCTTATTTCTGAGTGAACTAATTTGAATTCAGTATCTTATGACTTTTTTTCCTCGTTACAAGTTCAAGTTTTCCTTCTCTTAATTCAGCTTGGCAAAATGATTTCTTGCTATCTCTATTCTCCTAACCCCTGTAATACATCCATCATCTTCTGGTATCAATTCTCCGAAATAGACACAAGTATCAATTTGTTCCTCATCTCACTTCTATCTCATGCACGTCTTTCTCTCTGTGACCATTATTATTATGGCTAGTACTCCCTTGAATTATGCACACTCATATCTTCAGTTTTCAAATATCTCTCCTTAATCACATTGTCTCCTTCAATGCAATGTAGTCAAATGAAAGTAATGGAAAGAACTTAATCCTAAAACTTTTCATCTCATACCACCTACAGCATGTGTCAAAAACAGAAATAGGATTACAGTGGGAATCTCTTGATGTGTTGCAATTCATGCTTGACACGAAGTTTCATGGAACAAAAGATTACTACTTAAAATCAAAAATGAAACAGGGTATCTTATTCACATGCATGTCACTGTAGCCATCCACTGTACTGTTCTGGGGACCTAGATTTGAATCCTGCCATGGCAGATGGTGGAATTTTAATTCAATAAAAAAAATGTGGGATTAAGAGTCTAATGATGACCACAAAATCATTGTCAATTGTCAGGAGAAACTCAAGTGGTTCACTAATGTCCTTCAGGAAAGGAAACTGCAATCCTTACCTAGTCTGGCCTACATGTGACTCCAGACCCACAGCAAAGTGGTTGACTCTCTACTGGCCCCTGAGCAATTAGGGATGGGCAATAAATGCTGACATAGCCAGCGATGCCCTCATGTATGAATGAAAAAAAAGTCAACAGCCTTCTAGTTGGAATTCAGAGATAGACCATCAGCACCTGAAATGGCTGCCCTGGTCACATAACTGGCTGGATTGCACAAATGTACCTGATAGATGTCTGATTCAGTTGCTGTTTGACATCGAGTATGAAAGCAAGACTCTAGTGTGGGTTGCCAGCTTACCTTGAACCCTCCATCTCTTTCTGCAAATTGCTGGCTGGAAGTAAGCATACACTTTCCCGTCAAGTGCAAAAATTATCACAGAAACCATAATTGAACACTGACCTCGGGGAAATTATAACTCATAAGTACTGATTTTTTTGTTAAAGCTGTCTAGTTATAACAAAACCTGTCATTTGTAACCTATTTTCTCTCTTGTCCTGTCTCCCTAAATTTCCTGAATGCTTGTGTGTGTGAGTGGAGTAGTGAAGCAATTCCTCTTCATTTTGATTGCTTTGTTAATCAACTCTATCTTTGATTTTATTTTAAAGTATTTTGTTATGGGCTTATTTCACAAATTGGAATCCAAAAACCAGAGTTTGGGAACTACTCTGCAGTCTACCATCATAAGGAAGGAAAAAGAGCAAGGTGCAAATCAAACAATACCTCACTCTCTCAGGTTTAAGAGGAGAAGAACAGTCATGATTTAAATTCACCCTTGATTCCTATTTTAGTCCATGACATTGTAAAAGTCAGTTGGCATTCACTTCTCATTGTGCACAAATGTATTATCAAAAAAAATGTAATTTGTATTTAGCAAACATTAGCCTTATAAACAAAAATGCCATGATTCACAGCTGCAATGAAGTAAAACAGTAAGTCAAAACAGAAAACAAATACACTGCTGCAAAATTTTGTCAATTATATATGCAACTAATAACTTATTATAAAACATTTGAAGCAAATTTTAGTATTTGTTCCATGTCACTGGATGCAAGATTAAGAAGGTATCTTACCTGAGACAGAGACAAAAAAAATTAAGCTGGTGCATTGATTAAATGCATCTCCATCTAGGAGAATCAAGTCCTGCAAACAAAATTGAAAAAAAAATAGTTTATAAAGCTAATGAGGTACAATGGTGAGAAACAGATGCTTCCCTTCCATTCATGTCATACTGAATTTGTCCCAGTTAGTTTAGGTCGATTTAGAAAGTTGAACCAAATTTAAAACATGATTGCATTGCCAGATTCGGCAGAACTTTGCTGAAGAATTCAGGAATAAACTTGGAAGAGCACGTCAACTTCCCCATTAACCTATATCCTTTGTCAGTGAAACTATCAGAGAACAGAGCCTGTAAGATGCATAGAATCAGGAAGGAGAGATCACAACTGAGTGAGACACAGTCCGACTGAGTATATAGTTTGGGGAATTTGGAGGCAGCGTGGAAATTCAGTGCAGAGGGCAAGAGGAGTCTTTCGTTTTCTTTTTTGGTTCATAATTTGAAAGGTCATTTTATAGGACCAATTGAAGCCCAGAATTGGGGCCTGGCACAAAAGAGGGAGTGAAATCACAGAGGTGTTCAGTTGTATGGAAAATTATGGAAAAAGTTAAAGGTTGAAATTGATGGGACGATGTGGGTATCACAGAGACATGGCTGCGGGGGACCAGGACTGGGAACTAAATATCCAAGGATACACGTCCTATCAAAAGGATAGGCAGTTAGGCAGATAGGCAGAGGTGATGGTGTGACTTTGTTAGTAAGAAATGAAATTAAAGCAATAGCAAGAAGTGATTTAGGGTCAAAAAGTGTAAAATCTATGTGTGTAGAGTTGAAGGACTGGAAAGGCAAAATGACCCTGATGGGAGTTATGTACAGGCGTCGTGGAAGTGGTCAGGATGTTGGGCAGAAAATAAGCGGGAGAAAGAAAAGCAATGTAAGAAAGGTACTATTACTCTAATCATGGGGATCTTCAATAGGCAGGTGGACTGGGAAAAGCAGGTTGATAGCTGATCCCAAGAAAAGAAATTCACAAAATATTTACGAGATGATTGTTTTTTGAGCATGCTATGGTAGAGTCCAATAGGGAGCAGGCAATTTGGATTTGTTGATGTGTGATGAAGCTTAAGATGAAGGAACTTCTAGGAGACTAGAATCAGATATCACGGTATTACAACTGAGTAAACATAACTACAAGGACATGTGGGAGGATCTGGCCAGAGTTGATTGGAAGAGGAGTCTTGCAAGGAAAATGATGGAGCAGCAATGGCAGGGGTTTCTGGAATAAAATGGGAGGCACGACAGAAATTCATCCTAAGGAAGAAGAAATGTACTAACAGGAGGACGAGGCAATCATGGCTAACAAAGGAAATCAGGGATGGCATAAAAGTAAAAGAAAAAGCTACAGTGTGGTGAAGATTAGTGGGAAGCTAAAGGTTTGGGAAGCTTTTTAAAACCAGCAAAGGACACTAAAAGAGCAATAACGGGGGAGAAGAAGAAATATGAAGGTTATCAATTTAGCTAGTAATATAAAAGAAGATTGCAAGAGTTTCTTTAGTCTTTTATATGAAAGGTAAGAGAGAGGCAAGGGTGGATATTGGGCCATTGGAAAATGAGGCTAAAGATGCAACAATGGGGATCAAAGAAATGGCAGAGGAACTGAATAAATGTTGTAATTGTACCAGCCTCTACCACTTCCTCTGGCAGCTCATTCTATACATGCACCACCCTCTGTGTGAAAAAGCAGTCCCTTAGGTTCCTTTTAAATCTTGCCCCTCTCACTTTAAACCAAAACCCTCTAGTTTTGGACTTCCCCACCCTGCAGAAAAGACCTTAGTTATTCAACTTATCTATGACCCTCATGATTTTATAAACCTCTATATAAAGTCCCAGCCCATTCAGCCTCTCCTTATAACTAAACCTTCTAGTCTCAGTAACATTCTTGTAAACATTTTTTGCACCCTTTCCAGTTTAATAACATCCTTGCTATAGCAAGGTAATCAGTATTGTTTGCAGCACTCCAAATGTTGTCTACCGATGTTTTATACAGCTCTACATGATGATCCAACACCTATACTCAATGCTCTGACCAATGAAGGCAAGCATTCTAAACGCCTTCTTCACCACCATGTCTATTTGTGATGCCACTTTCAAAGAACTACATACTTGCACCCCTAGGACTATCTGTTTGACAACATTCCTCAGGGCCCTATCATTAACTGTCTAAGTCCTGCCTTGGTTTGTCTTACCAAAGTGCAATACTTCACATTTATCCAAATTAAACTCCATCTGCCAATCCTCAGTGCAATGGCCCAGTTGATCAAGATCCCATTGCACTCTTAGATAGCCTTCCTCACCATCCACTAAATCACCAATTTTGGTGTCACCTACAAACTTACTAACCATGCCTCCTATATTCTCATCCAAATATAAATGACAAACAACAGAGGACCCAGCATCAATCCTTGTGGTACACTGCTGGTCACAGGCCTCCAGTCTGAAAAACAAATCCTCTACCAACACCCTTGAATCAATTGGCTACCTCTCCCTAGATCCCATGTGATCAAATCTCACTAACAAGTCCACCACGCGGCTGAAGCCTTGTTGAAGGCCTTGCTAAAGTCTACCACATTACTCTCACCTATCATCTTGGTCACCTCTTCGAAAACCTCAATCAGATTTGTGAGATACGACTTTTGACATACAAAGCTTTGCTGACTATCCCTAATCAGCCCTTGCCTTTCCAAATGCATGTAGATCCTGTTTGCCTCCAACAACTTACTAGGCACTGACGTTAGGCTCACCGGTCTGTAGTTCCATGATCTTTCCTCACAACCTTTTTTAAATAAATGCACAATATTAGCCACCCTCCAGTCTTCCAGCACCTCACTTGTGGCTGTTAATGATACAAATAACTCCTCTATGGGTTCCGCAATTTCTTCCCTAGATTCCCACAATGTGCTGGGTTACACTTGATCAGATCCTGTGGCTGTATCTACCTTTATGTATTTTAAGACCTTCAGTACCTCCTCTTCTGCGATATGGACTCTGTTCAAGACATCAGTATTTATTTGCTCAAGTTCCCAGCTTCAATGGCTTTCGCACTGTAAATACTGACAAGAAATATTTATTTAAGATATCACTTATCTCCTGTGGCTCCGCGCGTAGATCTTGCTGATCTTTCTCACCCACTATTGCCCTTAATATACTTATAAAATCTCTTTGAATTCTCCTTTACCTTATCTGCCAAGACTACCTCATATCCATTTTTGTCATCCTGATTTACCTCTCAGGTGTACTCCTATAGCCCCCTATACTCCTCAAGGAATTCACTTGATCTCAGCTGCCTATAACTGACATATGCCTCCTTCTTTTTCTTGACCAGAGCTCAATATCTCTGGTTATCCTGCCAGACTTGTCCTTCACTCTAACAGGAACATGCTGGCCCTGAACTTTTGTTATCATGCTTTTGAAAGTGAATGGTAAAATGGATTGACTGACTGGCTGAAGGCAGAGAGTGGGGATAAAGGAATCTTTTTCTAGGTGGCAGTCAGTAACTAGTGGAGTTCTTCAGGGGTCAGTTTTGGGACAATAACTATTCATGTTATACATTGTTCTGGACAAAGGAACTAAAGGTATTGTTGCTAAGTTTGCAGATGACACAAAGATAGATGGAGGGAGAGGTAGTGATGAGGAGGAGGGAAAGGCTGCAGAGGGACTTGGACAGGCTAGGAGATTGGATATAAAATGTGGCAGATGGAATACAATGTAGGAAAATGTGGGGTTATGCACTTTGGTAGGAAGAATGGTGGAATAGCCTATTTTCTAAATGGGGAATATCTTTGGAAATCTGAAGCGCAAAGGACTGTGGAGTCCTAGTTCAGGAATCTCTTAAGGTTAACATGCAGTTCAGTTTGCAGTTAGGAGGACAGGGATGTACTGCTAAGATTGTATAATGCTCTGATCAGACCTCATTTGGAACTTTGTGGGCAGTTCTGGGCCCCTGTGTCTAAGGAAGGAAGAGCTGGCACTGGAGGGAATCCAGAGGAGGTTTATGAGAATGATCTCAGGATGAAGGACTTGTCCTGTGATGAGTGATTGAGGACTCTAGATCTGTACTAGATGAAGTTTAGAAGGATGGGATGGAGGGGGGTGGGTGGAATAAGATTGAAACTTACAGAATACTGAGAGGCCTGGATAGAGTGGACATGGAGAAAATACGTCCACTCGTAGGAGAGACTAGGACCTGAGGGCACAGCCTCGGAGTGAAGAAAGATCCTTTCAGGCTGAGATGAGGGGTAATTCCTTCAGCCAGAAGGTGGTTAATCTATGTTACTCACTGCTGCAGAAGGCTGTGGACGCCAAGTCTTTGCGTGTATTTAAAACAAGGACAGATCGATTCTTGTTAGTAAAGGGATTAAGGGCTACCGGGAGAAGGCAGGAGAATGGGGTTGAGAAAGATATCCGTCATGATCGAATGGTGGAGTAGACACGATGGGCTGAAAGGGCCAATTCTGCTCCTATATCTTATGGTCTTATGATTTGTAAAGTTGTAAAGTAGTGTATTACACAATACTGAAGTATTTTAGTTTTGTATTCTGTGGTCAGAGGGTCAAAATTACAAACCTTTCAGGCCAAAGTTACAAAGGATGCCTAGTAGTGTTGGAATATGATGCCGACACTTGTGGGAGTAGAAAATCAATTCTCTTAAATGCAAAGCCTCCAACAGAGTTTGAACATAAGTTGTGTTGACAAGTACAAATGGGACAGCTGTGGTGAGAGACCTACCAGTCAATGTAATCGCAATGGGAAATGGAATTGGAGTGATCTGTTCAGTATAGAATGCCAATTGATAGGAGTTCCGTTGTGAAATGAACCCCCCACAGTTTAGCTGTAACAGACTTCAATATTTACTCGAGGAGAGAAAATCAGGTATTTAAATTCCAACTGTATAGAGTACAGATCTACATTCAAAATTGTTTTTGCTAAGTATAAAACATGCTTTTGGCACAAAATATATTTGGCAGTTTCATTCAGTTCATTAGCTACTGCTGAAGCAGGGCATGTTATGGGAATCAAATGGTAACTAGCCAGGATTTTTCAGTCACTGGTGAAGGAATGGCATTTGTTACTCACTGTGCTGATAGCTATCCAAAAATTTTGACAGGCACAATGTTGACACAGGCTATAAAGGGCCATAGGGGATGCATACTAGGTCATAAGTTGGCATGGAGAGTATGGAGACCTCTAAGCCTACAGATTTAACCATCAGTCGGGTGTGGAGAGTAAGAGGAATTCCTGGCTCTATGGATCAGATTTTTAAAGATTCCTGCGAGGATGTCAGACTGTCATTTGGGGAGATACAAACTACATCACATTGGAGTGAGAGTGGGCATATTCTGGTCAAGAAAATGCCTAAGTCTTCAATTTGTGCAAAGCTAATTTATTTGTAATTTGTAGTTTCTTGAAAGAGAAATCAACAATTTTAAATTGTGTCATTGCATGTTTTGAGTTTATTATCAAGGGACACATTGATAGGACAACCTAAATAAAGAATTGGCTGAAACTTATTTATAAGAGAACTAAGTCCTTTGTGCTGGGAACATATATAAATAGTCAAAACATTGTGCCTGAGTGCTTGACTGTTAATTACAATAAATAGCAGGAGTTAAGGATCTCAAGGAGTTCAGTGGAGGAAGGAGAGAGGTGTTTTGTCTCAACAAAGTAGCTGATTGGTGAGTGTTTATAGTCTTTAAAGTAAACGTAAGATCTTTTGTGTTTGTGTTCGAGTCTTTTCAGGCTTTTTCGTTCTCTGTGCTTTTTTAAAAGTTTGTTAAGTATAAGATTGATACTACATTTAAAAAAAGGGAAATCACACGGTAAACTGTAAAAAGCAGGCATGTGACAATGATTTTAATTAATATCCTGGTTAAAGAGCTCAGTGATTCCATAACCAACAGTTCAGATCTGAGCTCTACAGCCTTGCAAATTCCAGTCAGGAATTGTGGTGGGCAGTTAAATAACTCACTGAAGGAGGAGGCTCCACAAATATCCCAACCGTCAGTGATGGGGAGCCCAGCACATCAATGCAAAAGATGAGGCTGAATCATTCACAACAATCTTCAGCCAGAAGTGCCAAGTGGATGATCTACCTTGGTCACCTCCAGATGTCCCCAGCATCACAGATGTCAAGCTTCAGCCAAATCAAATGGAATGAATTGAAATCAAGAAATGGCTGGAGGCACTGGATACTGCTCAGGCTGTGAACCGTGACAACATTCTAGCACCTTATTGAAGACTTGTGCTTCAGAATTTGCTGTAACTCCAAGCCAAGTTGTTCCAGTCAAGTACAACACTGGCATCTACCCACAATGTGGAAAATCACTCAAGTATGTACTGTATATGAAAAAAAGCAGGACAAATCTGACCCTGCCAATCAGTCTACTCTTGATTATCAGTAAAGTGATGGAAGGAGTTGCAACAGTGCTAACAACTAGCATCTGCTCAGCAATAACCTGCTCAGTGACGCCCAGTTTGGGTTCTGCCAGGGCCACTCAGCTCCTAACCTCATTACAGCCTTTCTTCAAACATGGATAAAAGAGCTGAATTCTAGATGTGAGGTGAGAGTGACAGCCCTTGACATCAAGGCCACATTTGGCAAGTAACATGTGCACCAAGTAGACATTGTCTAACAAGAGAATCTAACCACTGGCCTTTGGCATTCAATGGCATTACCATTACTGGATTCCCTGTAGTCAACATTTTGGGGTATACCATTGACCAGAAACCTAACTGGACTCACTATATAAATCTAGTGGTTAGAACAGCAGGTCAGAAGCTAGGAATTTTTCAACGAATAACTCACCTTCTGAATTCCCAAATCCTGTCCATCATCTATAAGGCACATGTCAGGAGTGTGATGGATGAGTGCAGCTCCTACAACACTCAAAAAGCTTGACACCATCTCCAAAGGGTTACCTCTGGTATCTAATTGTATTTATAAAGTTGTTCTCTGCACACATCAATCAGCTTTCCCATTGCTGGGCTGCAATATTCCTAACAGTAGATGTGATATAAATGGCCAGTTGCCACTGTGAACTGCTCATGTTTGAAACCAGACTTAACCCAACCCCACCCCAGTGAAATTGGAAAGGCTTGTGATCAGAAGTGAATTTGCAGCTTCTGGCTGGACTGCCATTTTCGCCATTTGGAGAGACTCTCTGCTGAGGTGAAAAATCTACAGCTCCATCATTGATTACCTGTTCTAGACAAAGCTCCCTACATATACTGTATCTTATGTTTCTAAGCAGCACAATGACCAATCAGGTTGAAGAATTCCCACTTACCCAGGCAGAGTCCAAGCTGTTGTGATGAAAGGTAATTAACTTGAAAAGTGAACTCGGCATTTTTCCCTTCAGCACTGCCTGGTTTGCTGAGTGCTTCGAGCATTTGCTGCTTTTATGCCAAACCAAGAGGAAGCAGAAAATTGGATTTAGAGGATATTTGCAGAAAGATAATTAAAGATTTCAAGTTGTAAATAGCATTAAGGGAGAGAGAATGCACATGAATGTAAAAATAAAAATTAATTTTAAAGATCCCCAACATTTCTTTAATGGCAACAGGCCATTTGGTGCAACTAGTCCTTGCTGATGAGGAAAATAACTGCATATTGTTTGTAAAATTATCTTTTCAAAGCCAGAGGGGTTGTTTGAAAGTTGTCACAGTTAAAGGATCACTTACCTCTGATGCACTGGACACAACTATTTCAGCTATTATTTGTACAGACAAGTGGGGAATCACAACAAGTTTACACTGTTGCAGTCTTTTCAGTGGCGCGATTATTTAATGAGAAGCAGAATGGCTAACTAACTTCTGTTGGCTGAACTTAGCTGTGCATGTGCAGACAACAGAAGTTGCTACAAAAAACAGAAGTTGCTGAAAATGCTTAGCAGGTCTGGCAGCACCTGTGAAGAAAAATAAGAGTTACCGTTTGGAGTCTGGTGACACTTCCTCAGAACGCCGAGGAAGGGTCGCCGGGCCTGAAAACTCTGATTTTTCTTCACAGATGTTGCCCTGTTTTTGTTCCTGATTTACAGCATCCGCAGTTCTTCTGGTTTTTAACAGAAGTTGCTGTTTGACTTACCCTTGAACAATGAATGCAGATGGTCTCACCACAGTTGTTGCAGCAAAATTCAGTTATCAGTTAAGGAAAGCACCATTTTCCAAATCTCGGAAACATGCAGCATATTTTAGAGTTAGTAAATCAACAATTCCCCATCTCTTTCTGGTGAAAACTCCAATGCGTCAGACCCCCTCCGATACAATCCATTATTGAGAGAAAGGATAGTTATTTAATTGATTCCACCCTAGTAGATGTTGCCCAGAAAGATAGAAACATTTGGACTTGCGCTGTTGTAAAATGGTTGTCACATTCACCTACATAAATTGAGTAATGGAACAGAAGAGTAATTATCAGTGAAGTGTGTTAGGATGATTCAGAGAGATGAAAGGAAAGGCTTGCAAAAATTCAAGTTTGGTTTCATCGTTTTACTTCACGTTGGAGATAATAGCTTGCTGATGTGTTTTTTTCTGTTCACTAGAAGTAGCAGGACTCACAGATGATATTCAGAGCTGTATAAATGGAAAAGTACATTTGCCAAGTTTTACAATTTTTTAAATCTAAAGGAATAAATAGCAACTTTATTTTTAATGGAATAAACTGACTTTTGGAAAAAATGTGATTGTATGATGGTTAAAAACTCATAATGAAAACAAACCTAACTTCTCCAATCTCTCCTAGTAGCTACAATTCTCCAGCCCTGGCAACTTAACTTAAATTTCTTAAAATATTTGATATCTGATCGAAGGATTTCCCCAAAGTATCATGATACATCCTGTCAACACAGTTATCTCTTTCCTAATCAGTTGTGGACATAAAAGAGTGGATTTTAACTTCAAGTATGGTTAAAGGTTAGGAGGAGCAGACATTATCAATCTCCAGCATGACTCATTGCTCAAGCTAATGGCTGTCTTAGTAACTACTGCCCTCAATTCTATGCTTCCAATCTTTCTCGATCACTCGATGTGACATGTTCACAATCTCCAGTTGGCTGAACACAAACACGTAAGGCAGGTCACTAATGTGTGATTGACAGGGCCAACAGCTTCACCAGTGATGATATCAGTCAAAATGAATGGGCTGTTGGGATTTTTGCTGGATGATCTGCAGCATCTTCTGAGCCTCTGCCAAATGAACTATACATGGTCTGTGCTGCAGGATCATAGAATCATATAGCACAGAAACAGACCCTTTGGTCCACCTGGTCCATGCCAACCATAATCACAAACTAAACTACCCACTTGCCTGTGCTTGGCCCACATCTGTCCAAACCTTTTCTATTCATGTACTTGTTCAAGTGTCTTTTCAACATTGTAACTGTGCCTGCATCCATCACTTCCTCTGGAAGTTCAGTCCACACACTAACCACTCTGTGTAAAAAGTTCCCCTTGTGTCTTTTTTAAATCTTCTCCTCTCACCTTAAAAATATGCTCCCTAGTCTTCAAATTCCCCACCCTAGGGAATAGAAACCTGCCCATTCACCTTATGATTTTATAAATCTCTATAAGGTCAGCCCCTCAACCTCCTGTGCTCCAGTGAAAGAAGTCCCAGCATATCCAGCCTCTCCTTGTAACTCAAACCTTCCATTCCCAACAACATCCTGGTAAATCTTTTCTTAACTCTCTCCAGCTTAATAATATCCTTCCTATAATAGGGCAACCAGAACTAGACACAGTACTCCAGAAGAGGCCTCACCAAAATCCTGTGCAACGTCAACATGATGCCCCAACTCCTATACTCAACTCCTATACTTTCTGAAGAAGGGTCCAGACCTGAAATGTCAGCTTTCCTGCTCCTCTGATGCCGCTTGGCCTGCTGTGTTCATCCAGCTCTACACCTTGTTATCTCCTATACTCAAAGGTCTGAGCAATGAAGGCAAAGATGCTAGATGCCTTATTAGCCACCCTGTCTACCTGTGATGCAGATTTCAAAGGAAAACAGAAATTGCTGGAAAATCTCAGCAAATCTGGCAGCATCTGTGGAGAGAAATCGGAGTTAACGTTTCAGATCCAGTGACCCTTCTTCAAAACTGCTTTTTCTCCACAGATGCTGCCAGGTCTGCTGAGATTTTCCAGCAATTTCTGTTTATCTTTCAGGCTTCCAGCATCCGTAGTTCTTTTGAGTTCTGGTTTTATTGAAAAGGGGCTGGGATTGTTTTCCTTAAAGCAGAGAAGGCTGAGGGAAGACCTGAATGAAGTCTACAAAGTTCTGAGGACCATAGAGAGGGGTGATAGGGTGAAACGTTACCCTTTAATACAGGGGTCAATAACTAAGGGACAGAGTTTTATGGCAAGGAGAGGAAGGGTTACAGGGAATTTGAGGAAAAAAAAATCACCAAGAGGTTTGTGGTATTTGGAAGTCATTGCCTAAAAGGGTGGAAGAGGCCAGAACCCTAAAGACATTTCAGAAATATTTAGATGAACACTTGAAGCATCATAGCATATAAAGCTCTGAGCTAAATGTTGGAAAATAGAATTAGAATAGACAGATGTTTGATGATTGCCGTGGACACAATGGGCCAAAGAGTCTCTTTCCATGCTGTAAAATCTCTACAGTTCTATGACTCTAAGGCAGCTCTATTACTTTCTCTAGGGCAAATATGAATAGGTAATAAATGCCAGCTGGTCCTGCAATGCTCAAATGCCTTGGATAATAAGTGCTGATATTTGTATAGTTGAATGTTGGACTTTTATCAATCTTACAAAAATTCTGGCATAAAATAGGAGAAAGTCAAAGGCAAATACAACTACCTGGTATCAACCCCAAAAAGAGAGGATTAGTTGACTATATGTAGAAAAGTTGACACAGCTAGGCTTGTATCCATTGGAGTTTAGAAGAATGAGAGGTGATCTTAATGAAACAAATAGGATGCTGAGGGGACTTCACAGGGTGGATATTGAAAAGAAGTCTCCCCTTGTAGGAGAAGATAGAACTATTAAAAATAGTGGGACAATTAAAAATAAAAGGTGTACCATTTAAGGTAGAATAGGGGAGGATTTTTTTTTCTCTCTGAGGGTAATAGTCTTTGGAAGTGGCTTCTGCAGAGAAAATTAGAGAAGTTGTCTGGCTGTTAATGGGTGCTATTAGGTCTTGTTCAGCAGTTGACTATCTGAGCATGGACTCATGGGAAGGCCAATTGCTGGTCTTAGGACTACACTTGTAGTGACTCGTGATGCTGAAAAAAAGAACGTCAATTAAACCACTCTTGTTTTGCAACTTGTACATCCAGAATAAGACCTTCAGAATCTAGATAGTGCAGCCCCGGCAAAGAAGGGGCTCCAAAAAGGACTGAAAAAATATTCAGAAAGGTTCTGTGATATGTGAGTGAATCCACCAATCACTGTCAAGCCACTGAAGGTGAAAAGCTTTAACAGCTGAATATAATGCTCACCCCAAGTTCAGAGGGCCATACAATAAACTGGAAGATGTGGGGTAGAGATTCTATGGTACCCCCAAGTATTTCCAGGACAGGAATGGGGTTGAGAAAAGCCTCCCACTCAGGTGCCAACTGAAGGGCCTCAGGATTTCACCTACATGTGGGTAAACCATCAGGTAAATCCTGGTGGATGTGCCTGTAGTCTGTTGAGAGAGCTGATCTTCACAGGTATCCTGCAGCTAATGGAAAGGCCTGCCAGAAGACACCCGCTGCCTTTCACAATGATTTCACGCCCTGCCCCACCCCCCGCCCACCACACACACCCTGTGACCACACCTCCTCAGTGTCTCTCTGATTGGACCCAGTGATCTTACCCTATTCACCTTCATACGGGGGCTCTAAAGCTGACCTTCACTCTAAGACAGTACCAGCAATGGACACTGCTCCTGATGGCACTTTTGGTATGAAAGAAGTGCCTCTGATTGACCAATAGATCTTGGAGATGGAGCATGCCAACCACACCAGGAGGACCAACAGGAAACTGCTTCTCGTGGAGCCTGGGAGAGCCAGCTGAAGCCAGCAGGCTACCCCATTGGGATTTAATTGCAACAGAATGAGGCTGAGGCGGTATTGCTGCTGCTTTGACAACCAGTCAACAGGCCTTGCAACCATTAACATCCCCTTTAGGTTTCAGTTGAAGATAGGAGGAGTTTTTCAATGGAGAGACAAAAGAACTCTAATGAATTTGAAATCTAGCACCATCCCTTTTGTAGAGTAACTGTACTCACACCAAAGGGATGCAATCCATCCTTGTTAGGAATGCAAAACGGAATCAGAATTCCTACAATGTGGCAGCAGGCTATTTGGCCCATCAAGTCCACACTGACTCTACAAAGAACATCCCACCCACACCCAGCCCCTCTACCCTGTAACCCCACATTTACCGTCGCTATTCCACTCAGCCTGCACATCATGGGCAATTTAGCATGGCCAATCCACCTAACCTACACATCTTTGGACACTGAGAGGAAACTGGAGCACCCAGAGGAAACCCATGCAGACACAGGGAGAATGTGCAAACTCCACACAGACAGTCACCCAAGGGTAGAATCAAACTCAGGTCCCTGGTGCTGTGAGGCAGTAGTGCTAACTACTGAGCCACCGTAGTGGGAGAAGATGTATGGTGGGAAAACAAATACCAGATATATAGCCCAACCACTTTCTCTTTCCATTATACTATGCAAATTGGAAAATTAATCATTGCCCACTAATTTTACTGCTGCCAAAATTTAATTCGTGCTCCCAGAATCCATTTTACTACAATTTAGGGGATTTATCAGCTTTAAACTTAAATGTTATTGCCGATTATTAAATGATATCTATGCCATTAATTAATTTTAATTTTTCATCAACCTTTGTCGAAGACATCTTCAAATTAACATTCTTTGATGGAGGTAATCACTTCCCAATTTAAAAGCAAACTTTATAATCTTCCTCAGAGATAGCAAGAACTACAGATGCTGAAGTCAGAGGTAACACAGTGTGGAGCTGGAGGAACACAGCAGACCAGGCAGCATCAGAGGAGCAGGAAAGTTGACGTTTCAGGTTGGTACCCTCCTTCAGAGAAAAAAATCTCCCTTTACCCGATTCCATTGGAAAACCAAAGTCATTTTTGAAAACATATTTGTAATGTTCAGGGGCAATATTCAGTTGGAACGTTTTAACATTTACCGCTGTTTACTCCCTACTCCAAAATTCTTGAGTAGAAATCTCTCACCACGTTGTTATTACTGTATAAGGAAACTGTACAATGAAGCATTAACTAATCCAGTCATCTCACAGTAAACAGCAAATCTAATCTGTTAAGTGTGTAGATAGGGTATAAAAAATGTGAATTATATTACCAAAGATCAACCCATTGTATAATACTCTGAATTGATCAATATTTACAGACAGTGCACCCTCTCCAGCAAAGTAGATACAGAGAACTTTTGTCCTCGAGCATTAAACATTCCTCCTGACAACTGTATAATAATTAAATCCAGATTTTTTTGCTTACAAATAGGCTAAACTATTCTCAATGGCCAATCATTGCTTGTGGAATTCAAGACAAATTGTATTTGTGGGCATCTTTTACCCAGGAAGCTGGACCAGAGGAGAAAGCAATTGCATTAATAGGTAGTTGGGTGAATACCAAACCTCCTTTTTGAACTTTGTGGCCTGCTAATATTGCGTTAAATAAGGACCAAATCATAAGGCTACTCTGTTCAGATTATGCATGGAATTGGATAATACTTGGAAAGACTAAAGTAGTCAAGAGCACTAAGCATGGAGAGTGTGGGATAAAAACAAAAAAAAGCACTGGAGAAACTCAGCAGGTCTGGCAGCATCTGTGAAAAGAAAGCAGAGTCAACGTTTCAAGTCCAGTGACCCCTCTTCAGAACAGAAAGTGGAGGTGTACAAGCTCAATCAGTACTGTATTTTAAGTAAAAACTCATTTTTAACAGCAATCTCTCCTAACAATGTGCAATTAAATTCAAATAGTCAGTAACGGATAAATAATAAAATATCATTATCACAGCCTGCCTACTTACATAACATCTAACTGTATAAATTGATTTTATGTTAGACATTGGAAATCTAGGCATAGATCGTTCATTACTTATAGCAGTTGCTACAATAGCAGTTGATTAGAATCTTGTAAAGCATTAATTTGTGAATGGCTGTTATCTCTACACATTGCTTAATCTAACTAAATCATTCTAATTACCAGTGCATTCATAACCAGTTAATTAATATAATCATAGAAAACATCACCACAAATTGCCTATTGTGTACCATTGTACTGGAGAATACCTTAAATGTGTGAATCGTTGAGATTACGTTTCCCACAATATGACAGTGCTGTAATTAACAATTGGCAGCAATCTAAACTCAAACAGCTGGTATTTAATTTTCCCCTGGTGCATTTAAAATGTTTTAAAAGATCCACCAAATTACTTTAGTCATTGATTACATTCAAGAAAGTGACAGATACATTTTTATTTGTTAAAGTCATCAAGGGGTATGGAGAGAAAATATGAACATGACATTGACAATGTAGATCGGTCATGATCATATGGAATAGCAGAGCAGGCTTAAATGGCTTAATGGCCTACTCCTGTTCCTAGTTTCCATGTTTCGATGTGTAAGAACAGATTCTTAGGTAACACTGCCTAACTTGTACAATGTTGGCTTCACTTTATAATGCAGGGTGTGAGGGTTTAAAAATGAAATGTACCCTTACTACAGGTAGCAATATACAGGGCATTTCCTTTATGAAATGATAATTTATCTTTTCCATTGAATCAGTCTTGGTCCCATGATAGAAACATGTTTGGATTTCTAGCTAGTGGCATTTTGGTGTTGGTTAACTTTGTGATGAGTTACGAAAAATTTAAAATCTTCTTCCCGGAGAAGTGACCTGAACCATTTTGTGTCAGAAAGCAGGTGACTGCAAATCCTATGGAGTGTTAATGGAAAACTGTTTATAATGTGGGGTTTGTGACAGCACAACTAAACATTGGAAGCTATTGGCTTATCTTTGCTTTAGAATAATCAAGAATTGATTTTATCTTAGAAAACCCAGAGATTGAAAGTTTTGAGGACAGCTTTGAAGGAGTCCTACCAGGGTCAGAAGCAAATATAGTTTCTCTCCTAGAAAGGAATATAGGATAGTTCAGGGAAAAATCAGTTACCTTGATGTATGAGGTTTAGGTTGTGAAAATTTCAGACTAAGAATATTTTGTTAGAAATTGCAGACGATTAAACATTCAGAAAGACTAACCTTTCAATTATGTGAATCTTCATGTATGAAGACGTCACAATTCTCAGGACTGAACTGGGGGAAGCAGCTAAGCTAAATCTAAAAGTTTAATGCAGAAGAATATTCATTCTGTATTCTGTGAAGTGATAGTGTTTTAGAATAGTTATGTCTTTGTTTTGCTGGGTGGTTTAAGCCCTATCAAACATGGCTCTATTTTAGATCATTTGTCTTGTTTAGTTTTATTTTTCTCTTTTAATAAACTTCTATTTTATTGTTAAAGAAAATCTACAGCCTTATGGTACAAACGTTGCAGCAATAAATTTAGAAAAAAGATATATGATCCTTCAAATTCGATTTTTGTTCTGGTATTTGACTGGTCTAAGTAGTAACATCAACTGGGATCATAACAAATACATAAATTTAGGCAGAGATAGTAGGAACTGCAGATGCTGGAGAATCCGAGACAACAAGGTGCAGGGCTGGATGAACACAGCAGGCCAAGCAGCATCATAGGAGCAGAGAGGCTGACGTTTCGGGCCTAGACCCTTTTCTGATGAAGGGTCT
>NC_063339.1:26135058-26153447 GCF_021869965.1 Rhincodon typus
GGCCTGCTGTGTTCATCCAGCCCTGCACCTTGTTGTCTCGGATTCTCCAGCATCTGCAGTTCCGACTATCTCTGATTAAAATGACCCTATCTTCCTTTCAGGTGAGTGTAAAAATTTGAGGAATTCTTCCGGTATCCTGGATATATGTGTTCTTAGCCAATACTAAAACAAATCGGTGATTTATTTTTTCAGAGATAGTAGGAACTGCAGATGCTGGAGAAGCCAAGATAACAAGGTGTAGAGCTGGATGAACACAGCAGGCCAAGCAGCACCAGAGGAGCCGGAAGGCCGACGTTTCGGGCCTAGACCCTTCTTCAGGGTCTTCAGACCCTTCTTCAGGTTTACAGTAAGATTAGGCAGATACACAGGTGCATTAATATCAATAGACATTATTCAGTGTAACATGATATGCATAACAGAGAATAGGACAGAGCACTGAAACCCTACATGATCAGGTTCCAGTTCCATAATGTTCTGACATCACCATGAATTTACAGACAAATATTCTCTTACTGTCAGAGGATCCCATCATCCTCCATTGCTGGGGTGGCTTGATCAACCATTTCCACCGGTAATGTCCTACAAGACCTGGCCCGAAGGTCAAAGAAATCTCACGCAATATACAAATCTTTGAAATTGTCCTCAGCCCAAGTGCTTTGTCATGACCACACCGGGCCTGCCCTAAACAATAGTTTATGATTTGAGAATGAGTAGTGCCACAGAGACCAGAAGTTCAGTCTGAGGACAGGTGTTGCTCACCGTGACACTGCTACAATCGGGGAAATTAGATAGTTACAAAATATTCATGTGTTGTGCCTGGTTTCCTACACTTTTACGCAGATTTGAAACATAGCCCAAGTACAAAAATCAGGGCATGTGAATCCTCACTATCCTGTGGACGAAAGTATGCTTTCCAGAATCCCCAGTAAATTACTTGCACTAATTTTAAGGTTATGCCCCTTTGTTCTGGAATCTCACTACGTATAAAGTCACATAGCAGCACGGTGGCTCAATTGTTAGCACTGCTGCCTCACAGCACCAGGGACCCAGGTTCGATTCTAGCCTTGGTGACTGCCTGTGTGGAGTTTGCATGTTCTCCCCATGTCTTCTGTCATTTTCTGCCCAGTGCTCCGGTTTCCTCCCACAGTCCAAAGCTGTGCAGGCTAGGTGGATTGGCCATGCTAAATAATCCCACAGGGTGCAGGCTAGGTGGATTGGCCATGCTAAATGCGGAATTACGGGAATAGTGTGGGGGGTGGGCCTGGGTCAGAGTATGATGCTCTTCAGAGAGTTAGTGCAGACTCGATGGGCCAAATGGTGTCTCTCCGCACTGTATGGATTCTATGATTCTGTGATAAAATCATGTTAAGCACCTGAATTAGGTAACTCATTAATCTTCAATATCCCAGGAAACCAAACTTAGTCTATGGAACCAAACTGCATTGCTTGACCTTTTTAGCTCTGATATCATTTGAATTGAATTGATTTGAATTACCTTTATTGTCACGTATACTCAATGAATAGGGTGAAAAGTTTATATGTCGCCACTTACAGTGCCATCTTAGGTACAAAGGAACCTAGGTACAGCTACTTTAGTTACAAGCTCTTATAAAATAGAGAAGTGAAATGTCCAGCATTGCAGAAATAAAAGTCCAGAACAGCAGTCCTCCAGTTCATACCATGCTGCGACCTAGCCTCTAGTCCACACCAGGCCCTAGCTCCAGACCGCACCAGGCTTCATCTTGAGGATCGTGAGGCTGGGAGATCGTTCCGGACCACCACACTGGGCCGAGAGGGTGCCTGCCCGGCCAGGGGGGTCATCATGCAGGCCAGGAGACCGCTATGCCAGTCTAGGAGACCGTTATGCCAGGCCAGGAGATGGCCACGCCAGGCCGGGAGTCGTCATCGTCGGAACACGGGAGTTGTCTGCTGGAAGAGGAGAAGAGAGAAAAACACTAAGAGGAGAAAAAAAGAGAAGAAGAATGGGTGGAGCGGAGATTGACTGAAGTGTCCTACTCTGCTGCCATCTTGGATAACATTTGTCATTCTGGTGAATCTGCAATTTAGCCCCAGTAGTAGACCAGATGGGGCAAAGCTAGACCTTTATTCATACAACGGTTCAAAATGTCCATCCTTTGGCATGTCAGCCCCCTTGAGATAAAGGCTAACAGTCAGTTTGCTTTCATTTTAAATAAAATGAAATTGCTCCTCTCCACTAATTTCATTGATTGCTACATCTGGATAGCTGAATGTTTACTCCCCCATAGTTCCCAAATTCTGATCAGTTGGAAAATACTGATTAAATTTTCCAAATTAGATATCCTTACATTCTGCACAGAACTATGGCAGATGGAGTTCACTTACTTAATCCATCAATGTTCCTTTGCAACTAGCTGCTCACAACTACATTACTAGTGGTACTCCATCAAGTAATCATTAGTAAACACAGATATATGGTTGAATTCCTTCATCCAAGACATTGAGAAATGTGGGAAGCTCAGGTCCCAGTACAGAATTCTGTGAGACAGCATTAATCAGACCCTAATCCTGCCAAGTGGAATACATTCCCCTAATTTGTGTAATCTCATGATCCTATATAGCTGCACTTTTTCCTTCATTCCAGTTATTTGATTTTTATCCATTTGCTGCTGTTTTTGTTTCTGTTCTGGTTCATGAGATTCCCACTATTCTTTGCACTTAAGCAAACTCTTATTAGTTTTAGGTAACACAGGGTGGAGCTGGAAGAACACAGCGGGTCAGGCAGTATCGAGGAGCAGGAAAGTTGACGTTTCAGGTCGGGACCCTTCTTCAGAAATGGGGGAGGAAGGGAGCTCAGAAATAAATAGAGACAGGAGGGGTGGGGCTGGGGAAGGCAGGTGGGATGGTGATAGGTGAGTGCGGGTAGGCAATAGTCAGGATTGGTCAGTGAGGTGGGGGGTGCAGATAGATGGGAGAGAAGATGGACAGGTTGTGTCAGGTCAAGAAGGCGGGGATGAGAGGGAGGGTTGGTCATGGGATGAGGCCAGGGGTAGGGAGATTTTGAAACTAGTAAAATCCATGTTTTGGTCATTGGGCTGTAGGATCCCGAGACAGAATGTGAGGTGCTGCACCTCCCGATTCCTGGTCTTATCATTGTGACGCTGGCGGAGGCCCAGGATGGACACCCAGGGAGTGGGAGGGGGAGTTGAAATGGTTCATGACAGTCCCCCTCCACCAACACCCTCATCCACTTAACTGAACTCATCCTTACACTTAACAACTTCTCCTTCAATTCCTCCCACTTCCTACAGACTATGTGGGTGGCCATGGGAACCCGCATGGGCCCAAGCTATGTCTGCCTCTTTGTAGGTTACGTGAACAGTCCCTCTTCCGCAGCTACACTGGCACTTTCCCCCACATCCTCCTCCGTTATATCAATGACTGTATCGGCGCTGCCTCGTGCTCCCATGAGGAGCGTGAACAGTTCATCAACTTTATTAACACCTTTCACCCCAACCTCAAATTCACCTGGACTATCTGATACCTCTCTCTCCTTCCTGGACCTCTCTGTCTCCATTTCTGGTGACCACCTCAAAACCAACATCTATATCAAGCCTACCGACTCCTGCAGCTACCTAGGCTACACATCCATCTTCCTGCAAGAATGCAATCCCCTACTCCCAATTCCTCCGCCTCCACTGTGTCTGCTCCCAAGATGGGGTGTTTCACTCCCGAACATCCCAGATGTCCTCCTATTTCAAGGACCGCAACTTCCCCCGTTCAGTGGTCGAAAACGCTCTTAACCGCATCTCTTGCATTTCCCGCGCCTCTGCCCTCACACCTCTTCCCCCCCAACAAAAACAAAGACAGAATCCCCCTTGTCCTCACATATCACCCCACCAACATCCGTATCCAACACATCATTCTCCGCCACTTCCACCACCTACAATCTGATCCCACAACCAAAGAGATATTTCCCTCCCCAACCCCTATCTGCCTTTCATAGGGACCGCGCTCTCCGTGACTCCGGATGCAGGGGGCAGCCATTTAGCTCATGTCAGGGCTGGTCTTCTGTAGGAACAATCCATCTATTTTAGTTATCACTTTGTGTAGATACCACTGCAGTTCTGGGATTTTGACTCAACAACAGAGAAGGAATGGCAGTATATGTCCAAATCAGAATGATGTACAACTTGCAGAGGAGCTTGCAGGTAAGGGAGTTCCCATGAGTCTATTGGCCTTGTTCTTCTGGCTGGTAGAGAGTGCGGAGTTGGAAGGTGTCGCTGACAGACTTGGCAAGTTTCTGAAGTTGCAGATGTGTCATTCCCTCCATCACTGGCACAGAGGGCACATTAAAGGTGGTAAATGGAGTGCCAATTAAGCGTGTGGTTCACCTTAACTTGTACTGACATTCTTGAGCATTGCAGCAATAGCACTCATCTGAGAAAATGAAAAATATTCAATCACATGCCTGACTTGACCACTGTCGATGGTGCACAGGATATGGAAAGCCAGGAGGTGAGTTATTCACTACAGAATTCCCAGTCTCTGATCTATTCTCGCAGTGAGGATGGTCCAGTTATTCTGGCAGATAGTGACTTCCTGGATATAGAAGGTGTGGTGACGATTCAATAATGACAATGCAACTGAATGTCAAGACGAGATTGTTATATTCTCTCATGTTCGATATACATTTTACCTGATACTTGTGTGACACAAATATTGCATGACAATAACAGTCTGAGGTCGCCAAGGGTCATGGAAGGAAACATTCCATGAAGATCCCTGCAATTGATACTTAGCTAAATCATGGGAAGGTTGAGGCCTTAAGTTAGGATATGGATCTTAATATATTTCTTCGGGTAATCCATATCTGGGAAAAAAAAAATTTAACCAACTTTTTCACTACCATTTTTGCCTCAATTTTCCCCCAAAACACGCTGTATCAGGAAGGATATTTTTTCTGAAGATGGGTCCAGACCCGAAACGTCAACTTTCCTGCTCCTCTGAAGCTGCCTGGCCTGTTGTGTTCATCCAGCTCTACACCTTGTTATCTGTATCAGGAAGTCTTGTTGAAACATCAATAATTGTTAAAAGATAGTGAAATCCAATCATGATCTTAAATAGCTATCTCACACAATCTGTTAAGATCCTGCCAGGTTGTACTTCTAAAGCTGGTATCAGACTTAAAGGCACAGCTTTAATGGATATTTGAAGTTTCCCCACTCTTTTATATCTATTGCACATTGGGTAAAATTTAATCACATCTTCATGATTATGGCCAATAAAAATGCTAGACTATTTTAGCCTACATCACCAAATGGATGACCACCCATTCCTCATAGACTGATATTTGAAGTGGTCTCTATTTCTTAATGAGCACCATGTCTTCTAAATAACATTAATGTATTGGTTGCAATTCAATTACTGAGAAGACTCTTTGTTACAACTCCCAATTCAAAATTAGTCTGTTCCATTTCTATGAAAGAAGATAGGCTAAACATATCAATCTCATTCTCTTTTCCGTGCTTTTTATTGATGTTTTCAAAAATTGTGACAGACAGTTGCCAAGCTACCTTCCTCGTTCATAGACACCTCCCCTTCCTGTCTAATTATAATGGCCTGAGATGGAGTCACACAGTCAGGTAACAATCCAGGATGTTCTTCCTACAGAATTTCAGCTTCTTTTCCTTCTACTTGTTGTTCCAACAGTGTTACAGATGCCAAAGGTTTAGAACTAGCCAGGTCATTCCCCAAGATAAAATCAATTCCTTCCAAAGGGATTTATTGCCCTACTGCAATTCAAATTCTCCATTTATTAAGTTACTCCTCAATCCAACTGTCTTAGAGACATTGAGTGAAACAGCATTGAAACAGGCCCTTTGGCCCACCTAGTCTATGCTGACCAACAAACACCAAACTACACAAATCTCATTTCCTGCACTTCATCCATAGCCCGCCATGTCCTGGCATTTTAAATACTCATCTAGATGCTTTTTAAATGTTGTAAGAGAATCTGTCTCCATCACCCTCTCAGGCAGCATGAACCATGTATCGACCACCCTCTGAGCGAAGAGATGTTTTCTCTAATCTCCTCTAAACCACTTGCTTCTGACCTTAAACTTATGCTGTCTGGCCTTAGACAAGTCTGCTCTCGGGAAGGTTGTCTCTGCCTCTCATAATTTTGCATACTTCAGTCAGATTCCCTTCTCAGCATACTTTGCTCCAAGGAAAACATACCCAGCCGATCCAGTCTCTCCTCATAACTGAAACTTTTCATCCCAGGCAAAATCCTGGGGAATTTCGTCTGCACCCTCTCCTTCCGATAATGTGGCGACCAGAACTGCACACGGTATTCCATCTGTGACCTAATCAATGTTTTATAGAGTTGTAACAAGACTTCATTGCTTCTATATTCTATGCCCTGGCAGATGAAGGCAAGCATCCCATATGCTTTCTTCGTCACCCTGTCCACTTGTGCTGTCGCCTTCATGGATCAATACACTTGTACATCAAGGTCCCCTTGTTTCTCAGTACTCCCTAGGGACCTACGATTCATTGTGTATGTCCTTCCCTTATTAGATCTCCCAAAATGCATCACCTCGTACTTATCAGGGTGAAACTCCGTCTGCCCAATTTACCAGCTGATCAATATCAGACTGTAGACTGAGGCCATCCTCCTTGGTATCAACAACACCACCAGTTTTCATGTCATCTGGAAACTTAACTAATTAAACCTTCTCCATTCACATCCAAATCGTTATCGTAGATAACAAACAGCAAGGGTCCCAGCACCAATCACTGTGGTGTATTGATGGTCACATATTTGCAAATACAAAAACAACCCTCCACCATCACTCTTGCCTCCTATTTGTAAATCAATTTTGGATCCATTTGGCCAACTTGCCTTGGATCCTTTGGGTTCTCACCTTTTGGAACAACCTTTCTTGTGTGATCTTGTCAAATACCTTGCTGAAGTCCATGTAAACCACATCAACTACACTAACTTCTTCAATATATTTAATCACATTTTCATAAAAACTCAATTAAATTAATCAGACAGGATGTTCCTCTAACAAATCTGTCCTTACAGTCCTTGAACAATCCCTGCCTTTCCGTCATTCAGAACATTTTCCAATAATTTCACATTAGCCATTCTCCAGAGATAGTAAGAACTGCAGATGATGGGAGTCAGAGATAACACAGTGTGGAGCTGGAGGAACACAGCAGGCCAGGCAGCATCAGAAGAGCAGGAAAGTTGACGTTTTGGTTCAGGATCCTTCTTCACTTGTGGCCGGCAAGGTATGAAATATCTCCACCAGGACCCCAGCAATCTCCTCTCTTACTTCCCATAGCATCCTGGGACACAGCTCATCAGGCCCTGGGGATTTGTGCATGTATATACACATTAAAACATTTAATATCTCTCTTTATTAATATTAACATTCTCTGGAAACTCACCGTCCCAATTGAAATCCCCAGCTACATTATCTTTCTACTCTATGAGAGATGAGAAATATTCATTTAAGACCTCATCCACGTCCACTGGCTCCATGCACAGGTTGCCCCTTTAGTCTCTAATAGGTCCCACCCTTTCCCTAGTAATCCTTTTACTTTTAAAGTAATTATAAAAATCCTTGTTTTGTTTTTTATTCCATCCACCAAAAATATTTCGTAACCCCTCTTTGCCCTCCTAATATTTCCTTTTTAAGCAATTCCTAAATTCTTTATACTTTTGAAGGGCCTCCCCTCTTTTTAATGCAATTAATATTTTCTCATTCATGAACCAACTGGATGACAAATATTACCTTTAGTCAGCATCAACCTGTGATTTGCTCCAGAACCTTTATTGGTTTATCTCCTTGACTAGAAACTTATGAAAATACTGCTTTGTTTGAAATAAAATATTCAGAACATCCAGTGGTTTTATTCTCTTTATCATTAAGTCAGAAAGAATTTTTTTTTAACTGTCCTGAATCATCTTTCCCTTCCTAATAGATTCTAAGGGAATTCGATCCACCGGCACCACAGCTACATGTCTAATACACATTTCCTTTCCTGATACACCCTTTTCTAAGGATTCTCCTACTGCAACTGCTCTTCCTTTCATTGGCTTTGTTATGTCCAGTCTAATTATGATGGAAGCTTATTATTTTCTTTATATCACTTTTATTTACTTTTATTATTACCTAATCTCACCTCAAGTATGTGCAGGTTGCTATTAACCCAGCTACCGGTGAGAAATTACGTGGCATTAATTCCCAACTTGAAGGGCAGAGTGGGAACCTGGTGGCTAAAGCTAACACTCATGTTCTCTGGGCCTCCATGTTGGCCAGCATTCCCCGATATCTCCAAGCATGGTCCATGGGCAATAGCTGCCCGTACTCTCCACCTTGAAAGTCAGCATTGGCAAAGCACCAGCCTCACCATGGTACATTTTGGATAAACTTACACTATAGGTCAGCTCTTCACGACTGCCCTCCTGACCCGGCTGAGCACAAGGTAACACCATGGTGCCCGCGCATAATTCATGCAATTACCTTTGCAGAAGTGTATGAATAAGGGCTCGGGGAGGGAAACCCTCCATGAAACTCCCCGAAATTCAGACCTAGTCGAAAGATGAGAAAATTCAGTCCCTCCAGATGAGTCTTAGCATCAATCAAAGATAGTAGGAACTGCCAATGCTGGAGTCTGAGATAACAAGGTGTGGAACTGGAGGAACACAGCAGGCCAGGCAGCATCAGAAGAGCAGGAAAGCTGATGTTTCGGGTCTGGAACCTTCTTCAGAAATGAGGGAGGGGAAGGGGACTCTGAAATAAATAGAGAGAGGAGGAGGCGATGATGGAAGGTGGATAAAGGAGCAGATAGGTTGGGAGAAGACGGACAGGTCAAGGAGGCGGGGATAGAGCCAGCAGGGTTCCCAAGCGAAATATGAGGTGCCATTCCTGCAGCCTTTGGGTGGCTTCGTTGTGGCACTGGAGGAGGCATAAAAGCCCTCCGCTTCTTCCTGTCCTGCAGGCCCAACCGGTCCCCCTCCACCAACACCCTATCCGCTTAGCCGAACTCGTCCTCACCCTTAACAACTTCTCCTTCAATTCCTCCCACTTCCTACAGACAAAAGGGGTGGCCATGGGTACACGCATGGGCCCAAGCTATGCCTGCCTCTTTGTAGGTTACGTGGAACAATCCCTCCTCCGAAGCTACAATGGCCCATCCCCCACCTCTTCCTCTGTTACATCGATGACTATACTGGCGCCGCCTCGAGCTCAAACAGTTCATCCACTTTACTAACACCTTCCACCCCAACCTTAAGTTCACCTGGACCATCTCCAATACCTCTCTATCCTTCCTGGACCTCTCTGTTTCCAGCTCTGGCAACCACCTGGAAATCGATATCCATTTCAAGCCTACTGACTCCCACAGCTACCTAGAATATACCTTCTCTCACCCATCTTCCTGCAAGAATGCCATCCCCAATTCCCAATTCCTTTGGTTCCGCCGCATCTGCTCCCGAGATGAGGCATTCCACTCCCGGACATCCCAGATGTCCTCGTTTTCAAGGACCGCAACTTCCCCTCCACAGTGGTCGAAAACGCCCTCGACCATGTCTCCCGCATTTCCCGCAACTCATCCCTCACACCCCGTCCCCGCAATAACAACCAAAACAGAATCCCCCTCGTCCTCAAATACCACCCCACCAACCTCCGGATCCAATGCATCATCCTCCGCCACTTCCACCATCTGCAATCTGACCCCACCACCAAGGACATATTTCCTTCCCCACCCTTATCTGCCTTCCAGAGGGACCACTCTCTCCGTGACTCCCTTGTCCGCTCCACACTCCCCACCAGCCCCACCACCCCTGGCACCTTTCCCTGCAACCGCAGCAAGTGCTACACCTGCCCCTACACCTCCCCCCTCACCCCCATCCCAGGCCCCAAGAAAACCTTCCACATTAAACAGATGTTCACCTGCACATCAGCTAATGTAGTATATTGTATCCGCTGTTCCCGATGTCGGGGAAACCGAGCGGAGGCTTGGAGACTGCTTTGTGGAACACCTACGCTCGGTTTGTGACAAACAACTGCATCTCCCAGTCGCGAACCACTCCAACTCCCCCTCCCACTCCTTGGACTACATGTCCATCCTAGGCCTCCTCCAGGGCCACAACGATGCCACCCGAAGGTTGCAGGAACAGCACCTCATATTTCGCTTGGGATCCTTGCAGCCCAATGGTCTCAATGTGGACTTCACAAGCTTCAAAATCTCCCCACCCCCAACCTCATCCCAAGACCGGCCCAGTTTGTCCCCGCCTCCTTGACCTGTCCATCTTTTCTCCCACATATCCGCTCCTCCCACCTCACTGACCAACCCCCACCCCCACTTCCTACTTACTAGCCTCATCCCCGCCTCCTTGACCTGTCCATTTTCCCTCCCACCCACCTGCCCTTCCCTCCCAACTGGCCAACCCCCATCCCAACTCCCCACCTACACTCACCTTTACTGGTTCCGTCTGCGCCTCCTTGACCTGTCCGTCTTCTCTCCACCTATCTGCTTCTTTATCCACCTTCCATCAATGCCTCCCCCTCTCTCTATTTATTTCAGAGTCCCCTTCCCCTCCCTCATTTCTGAAGAAGTGTCCAGACCCAAAACGTCAGCTTTCGTGCTGCTCTATGCTGCCTGGCCTGATGTGTTCATCCAGCTCTACACCTTGTTATCTCAGCATCAATCAAAGCCTTTTTGAAATTCCAAGTACCATGTAATAAATGTCACAACAAGATGGCTGCTTTATAATCAGAATCTACTCATTTCTTGAAATGAATTACATGAACCCTTTTCGTTCAATACATTCTAAT
The DNA here is from genome assembly GCF_021869965.1 of Rhincodon typus. Lineage (NCBI taxonomy): Eukaryota > Metazoa > Chordata > Chondrichthyes > Orectolobiformes > Rhincodontidae > Rhincodon > Rhincodon typus. The sequence goes on from NC_063339.1 coordinate 26,145,894, forward strand.
GCTGCCCTGTGCCCCTCACCACTTTGTTAGGATGCCAGCTGATCCCAGAATAAAAATTCATTAGATCAGAGATTTCATTTTTGGTAATTTAAACATTCAGAAAACTCATTAACAAAAGAACAAACATTTATTACATAAAAGAGAAACAACAAGCAATCTATGTATTTGAGTCAATTTGAAAATATTTTAATATAAACAACAAAAACAAACCTATTTTCCATGAACTTCCTTTTTAGTTAAGCAATCCCGGGGGAATACGACACTTCTATTGACGTTAAGATTTCTTACTCAATTATTTCCAGATTTGTTTTCCAAATTGTTTCCAGTACTGACAGCCAAGAGACTTCCATAATGTCTCAAATTCTGGAGATTCTACGAATCCAATAAACTGACCAGATGATAGAATGAAGCTGCCCTCCTGAACTGAAAACTTAATTCTTCTGAACTGACCTCAAACTATCAGTGGCCCCTGAGATTATTTTCTCTGTATGTCATAAAAGTTCATTAAACACTTAACCAACTAACAATTTTCTTTTATATCCAGAAGTGCTATTACATAGAATCCCTAGTGTGTAAGCAGGCCATTCAGCCCATCGAGTTTACACTGACCCTCCAAAAAGCACCCCTCCCAGACTCACCCCATTCCTATAGACTTGTGTTTCCCATGGCTAATCCATGTAGCTTGCATATCCCTGGACACGATGGGCAATTTAACATGGCCAATCCACCTAACCTGCACATCTTTGGACTGTGGGAAGAAACCAGGGCACCCAGAGGAAACCCACACAGATGCAGGGAGACCAAGCAAACTCCACACAGACATTCACACAAGACTGGAATTGAACCCAGATCCCTGGCGCTGTGAAGCAGCACTGCTAATCACTGAACCACCGTTACACACAATTGAGCATTTTTCTTCCTATCACCAAAGCACCTTTGTTTTTTTGTTCATGTATTAACCACTATGAGTAAATCACCCGTGTCTTACCATTTATAATTTTCACACAAAGCCCATTAAGGGTGAGGGAGAGGTAGGGATAGGGGTACTGAGCCAAAACATAGATATCTTGCTAGATACTTAACTTATATGACATCAATTCTTAGAAATGATGTAATTAGCTCACTGTTCCAAATGACTGTCTGACCTTTTCACAAAAAACATTATCTTCACAGATAACCACATTTCTATTAACGTTAAGATTTCTTACTCAATTATTTCCAGATTTGTTTTCCAAATTGTTTCCGGTACTGAAACCAAATTCTATTTTACTTCTACTTAATACAAATTCACTGAATGAAACTAATGTATATCATACACCTTTATCACATTATGACATTAATAGTGACAATGTCCACTTTTAACATTATGTTGGAAGGAAAGTTATTGATGAAGCTCTTGCATATCATTGCATTTAGCACATTACCCTGAGGAACTGGTGGGTCTTGTGTTGCGGTGGTAGTGACCCTACCTCTGAGTCGGGAAGTCTGGATTCATGTCCCTCCTGCTCCAGAGGTGTGCAATAACATTCTTCTACAGGTTCATTACAAAATATCAACATTGAGGAACTCATGCTGAAATGTCCTACAATTGAAATGTTTAACCTCCAACAACTACAGTAATTTTCCTTCGTGCTAACTATGATTCCAACCAGTGAAGAGTTTTCCCCTCGATTGCCATAAACTTCACTTTGGCTGGAGTTTCATGATGCCTTGATGTGAAGGACACTTACGCACTTCAACATCAAAAATTTAGACATTTTTTGTCCTTGTTTGTCCAAGGCCGTAGTTGTAGACTAACGAGGTTAATGTCAAATGTATACATGATGAAGATGCAGCAATGACGTCAGATTCATAGCACCAGATAGATAGAACTGGAATGGAGCAGAAGCTCTAACCTCATGTGGGTTTGACGTGTGTGTGTCTTTACCTGTAAATAAAAAGTTCTTGCAAAAGAGACCAGGGATTTCAATTGCACAATTTTGTGAGACTAGACATCCCCAAATAACTGACCACACCCTGACAATAAGAAGGTAATGAGTTCTGGAGCCAAGTAGTTCTGGCCGTATACAAACTGAGTACTGCTAACCAGTCATTATTGAGCAAGTGCCATTGCAAAGCAATGTCACCTGAAATCACTTTGCTGATGAGTCTAACTATCTAACTTACAATTTTTGCTGTTCATTCAATTCTTCAAAGATCAGCTTAGTTAAAAGATTGTTTGACCTAGTCACACAGATCCCAGATGCCCACTACAGTACACTGTGTCATTTTGATCTGCCATTCATGATAATTTAACGTTCAAAAGCTCATGGAAATTAAATGGCCAGATGTTTCACTGTAAATTCAGGTCCACTGTTACCAGAAACAGTTTTAATGCATGGAAAAGTTAGCTGCCTTCAGGGACTTGAATGGTTCTTTTCCTCATATTCTGTGGAAATTGAAGTTTCCCGTTACAATGTCTTGCAAAAAGCAAATCTGATCCATTTAAGCAGAATACATAGCCTGTAATCAGGCAGCCCAAAGTTAATGCCCATAAAGGTTTTATTTTTGTTCCTCATTTCCTCCTAGAGAGTTTCTGCTCTTCTTTACTCAGCAAAATCTCAATCTAATGGTTTAATACATAATTCTGTATGATTTATGATTTTATTAAGATGCTCAAAACCTACCTATACCTCAGAAGAGACAGTGAAATCATTAGCCATGGTGTACAATTTACGATCTTACTGTGTAAGATCACAGCCTTTACTTCAATAGAGGTGACAAAGAAATCATGATTTTGAGTGAATTGCTTCAGTGTTATTTAAAACTATCGTCCCTGCAGCACACATCCATGTCTTGATGGTGCTATGCTGTTGTCTCGGATTCTCCAGCATCTGCAGTTCCTACTATCTATGCCTTCTGTAATGGGTTGATAAAGGCCAACTCTGAAATGAGTCTCCATGCCAACAGAGGTGCAAGCACCATCTCATTTAAATGACAATATTGTTGTCAGAGTTAGGACTGCCTCAGAGAGCAGTGTGTATAAATAGAATGCAGTGCAATCGCCAGAATATCTTGGTGTTCTGTATAGAATCAGATACGGCTGAAAATTATAGTTCTGAAAGGTTCCTACTTGTAAAAAGCATGAAGATCTAATATTTCTCCTGCTTAATATTCAGATCTCCTAGTTAAAAAAATTCCAAGATCCTTAGCTGTATATCACAAATTAAACCTTTTGATTGTAACTAAAGTCATAAAAGTCAACAAGTGATAAATCAATTAATTCATATGCAAACTGGCTGCACAAAATATGAATTTCATGCAAGATATTTGAAAAGACTAAAATTCACCTTTCAGCTGCCTGTCAAGCACCAAGTGAGGTCCTTTATTTAATATTAATTAAATATCATTTTTCATTCATTTAATTCCAAATGTATTGCAAAGTGCTTCCTTTAAATTGACTACAGAATATGTAATATAGAACTGTATAGCACAAGAACATGCCATTCAGTCCACCCTATCTGTGTTGACCATGATGTCATTTTAAACTAATCCCATCTGCCTGCACATGGTCCATATACCTCTTTTCTCTGCCTGTTCATGTGTCTATCTAAATGCCTCTTAAACTTTGCAACCTTATCAGCTTTCACCACCTCCCCGGCTTTGTGTTCCAGTCACCTATTACCCTGTCTGCAAAAAAACCTTCCTCACCATCATCTCCTTTAAATTTTTCCTCTCTCACCTTAAACTTAGACCTCCTATTATTTGACTTTTCCAGCCCAGGAATGAGGCTCCAACTATTCAATCTATCCATGCCCCTCATAATTTTACACACTTCATAATTAAGCCTCCAATGCTTTAGCAAAAACAATCTAAGTTTGTCCAACCTCTCCTTATTGCTACTACACTCCAATCCAGGCAACATCCTGGTAAACCTCTTTTGCATCCTCTCCAAAGCCTCCACATCATTCTTATAGTGTAGCGACCAGAACTGCACACAGTACTCCAAACATTGCCTGACAAAAGTCTTATACGATTGCAACATGACTTGCCAGGACATGATTAACAATTGTCCTTGACTGGAGATCTCTTTGAATAAAAGTGCTTCAGTTAATAAGAAAAATCCAGAAGACTAATAAGAAAGCAGTTTTTGCTTCTATAAGCAGATGTCTAGATTAGGTCACCTTTACTGTATACAGGTAGGGGAGATTATATTCCTTTGGTATATGGTACTTTGTCTATTCAAACTGGCTGCACAACATATAAACTTCAAGCAACAACTTGAAACAGAAGCCTGTCAAGCACCAAGTGAAGTCAGAACTGCTCTGGAAAAGGCAAATAGAAGCATTCATGTGCAAATAATTGGACTGTTGACAAAAACATGATTTAATTTACAGGTCCAAATGAATCCTTTGAGTAACTGTCCCTGGGTTCCTGGAATTTTCCAGTGAAACTTCTAAGCAGCATCCTGTAATAACTTAGGAAGCCCAACTGGAAAGAAACATCATTTATTGTTGAATACAAAATAGAGCCATTACTCATGGCATACATCAGCTAGTCCCAGCCTGGGATGGACAGTTCTGCAAACCCATTCCTGGATCTGCTTTATTTTCTTATATCCCCAAGTGGTATCACTCACAACCAAATGGATTCACACAACCAAACCACTGTGACTTTTTTCTATTATTTTTAACTATCAACCACCATCAGTAAAGCACCCATGTAGCCAATTGGATATTTACACGCAGTCTTTTACAGGCAATTCAAACCATCAAAAGCGAGGGAGGGGTATTGAGATTGGGGGTAGGGGACTATGGAGTTGGAGGGGGAAATAAAGCACTTTAGCCCCCACAGTGCCCACCTCTCTCTAAAGGCATCAAGAGCATTGATGGACATCTGTGCTCCCTCTGCAAAGACACCCTGGCACAAACATAACTGCAGAAGAGGGGCAACTGGGTGTGCCTTGATAGTAGGAACTGCAGATGCTGGAGAATCTGAGATAATAAGGTGTAGAGTTGGATGAACACAGCAGGCCAAGCAGCATCAGAGGAGCAGGAAGGCTGACGTTTCGGGTCTAGACCCTTCTTCAGAAAAAGGATCCAGACCTGAAACGTCAGCTTTCCTGGGTCTGCCTTGTATCTTTTTTATACTCTGAAGTGATATTATGCACAACTAACAAACCTGTCCACCATCAAAGTCACAGTGACATTTTTTTCTTTTTAACTAATAACCATTATCAGTAAAAACACCTGTGTAGCCAATTCAATATAGAATCACTACAGTGTGGGAGCAGGCCATTTGGCCCATCAAGTCTACAACAACCCCCTAAAGAGCATCCTACCCCAACCCACCCTCATAACCTATCTCTGCATTCCCCATAGCTACTCCGCCTAGCCTGCACACTATGGGCAACTTAGCATGGCCAATCCACCCTAACCTACACATCTTTGGACTGTGGGAGCAAACCAGAGGGAACACACACAGACACGGGGAAAAATGTACAAACTCCAAACAGACAGTCACCTGAGGCTGGAATTGAACCCAGATCCTTGGTGCTAACCACTGAGCCACCGTGCTACCCAATACTGTTAAGGGCAATGCAAACCATCAAAAGTGAAGGGGAGGTAGAGGGGGAAATAAAGTTGGAGGGAATTGTATGACCCATGACCCACAATGTCCCTCTCATTCTTCAGCTTCCTTCATGTATCACAATCGTCCTTCAAGATTGTGGTCCACCCCCAGATAGGATTTGAAGGACTGCCCAACTGACTGTGGACCATTCCCTGGACTGGTTTCCGAGATGATCTCAACGGACTGATGAGCAAGAATTGGACTGATTTTTCTCAACTTCCAGGATATAGCATGGCCCAGTTTTGATTTGGACCAACCACGTGATTGAATGTGGCCAAGAACCTGGACTGGAAATAGTCCAGTTCCTGGACTAGTAATAACCCTAACTGCATAGGGTCCACCCTCACCCCTTTCACACATCACTGTGCTCTTCATCACATGCAGTGCATTTGCCACATGCACCACCTTTGAAATTGATGCAGTACCCTGCCCTTCATCCCACCTTTCACATCGACATTTCATTGTTTCTTACAGCCACATGCTACTGTCTTGCCTTCTGTACTAAAGTGTCCCTCTCACCCACTAGATAACTGCATTGCTTTTTGTGCTAAAGTGCTACTTGTGAAACAAAAGCTACTGCCTGATCTTGTCAACTAAAGTGTTACCACTGGAGTGTCCACCTGAACATGGTGTATTACGGTTCACTAGTTGCATTCTGCAGTGGGCCAGGGACACATCTTGCCTTATTCCTCGCCTAGGCACTGACTGTATTCATACAGGCTAGAATCAAAGTAACAATCAGGACCATTGAGAAGATTTTGGTAGAGGCAGCCAAAGATATGTACTCACCTGGATTTTGGAGGCTGCAGAACAAAGTTAACAGGTAAATCCTTACGGCGTACAATTGAATTTCAGAAGCATCGAGTATCCCAATTGGGCAGAAGTTAATTGGGAAGGGGAAGTTCATTCAGGAAAGTTGTGTAATTAATAAGATGCAAGTGCATGCAGGTAGGCTTCTCACTACCTGATGATGAGAAATTCATCTTGCTATCTGAGGAAGAAGGACTTAACTGCAAAAGTTTAGCTCAACAATGAGAATCATATTTTTGGACACATTCCTGATTAAGTCATCATGCTTGCTCTTACTCTTACCACCATAGGGAGTAGAAAATCATGACCACATAATCTTCAAACAATAGCGAGTGCAAATTCCACCAATAGATTTCATCTGGTGATGTCCTTTCCCTACGCTCTGTGGTTTAATTTGTAACTTACTGGAAGCTTAATAGTCTGTGCTGAAGTTGCAAAGGCCACCTGACTCTATTTTAACAGCTTACCAGAGTCCACTTTAAAGTATAAAAGAGTTCTAGAAGCTTACAGGAACAAAGTCCTGTTTCAGTTTATGAATAGAAGATGGTTTCACTGGGCAAGACAGTACTTTTGCCAGTCATAGCATTCTATGAATGAATAGAACAAAATGTAAACATCTGGTTACTGAAGTTCTCAGTTCCAACCTACACATGCAGATCAAGGATAACAAGGTGTAGAGCTGGATGAACACAGCAGGTCAAACAGCATCAGAGGAGCAGGAAGGCTGACGTTTCGGGCCTAGACCCTTCATCAGAAATGGGGGAGGGGAAGGGGGTTCTGAAATAAATAGGGAGAGAGGGGGAGGTGGATAGAAGATGGATAGAGGAGAAGATAGGTGGAGAGAAAACAGACAGGTCAAAGAGGCGGGGATGGAGCCAGGAAAGGTGAGTGTAGGTGGGGAGATAGGGAGGAGATAGGTCAGTCCAGGGAGGACGGACAGGTCAAGGGGCGGGATGAGGTTAGTAGGTAGGAGATGGGGGTGCGGCTTGAGGTGGGAGGAGGGGATAGGTGGGAGGAAGAACAGGTTAGGGAGGTGGGGACAAGCTGGGCTGGTTTTGGGATGCGGTAGGGGGAGGGGAGATTTTGAAGCTTGTGAAATCCACATTGATACCATTGGGCTGCAGGGTTCCCAAG
>NC_063339.1:26173447-26203128 GCF_021869965.1 Rhincodon typus
ATCTCCCGCACTTCCGCCCTCACCCCTTCTTTTCCCTCCCGCAACAGCGATAGGGTTCCCCTTATCCTTACCTACCATCCCACCAGCACCCACATCCAGAAGATCATCAGACGCCATTTCTGCCACCTCCAGCAAGATGCCACCACCAGACACGTATTCCCCTCCCCTCCCTTGTCTGCCTTCCGCAGGGACCGTTCCCTCTGGGACACCCTGGTCCATACTTCCTTCACCTCCAACACCTCCCCACAGCCCTACGGCACCTTTCCCTGTAACCGGCGAAAGTGCAACACCTGCCCATTTACCTCCTCCCTCCCCAGAATCCAAGGGCCCAAACATACCTTCCAGGAGAAGCAACACTTCACCTGCACTTCCCAGAATCTAGTCTACTGCATTCGCTGCTCACAATGTGGTCTTCTCTACATTGGGGAAATGAAGCGTAGACTTGGCGACCACTTTGCAGAACATCTATGTTCTACTCGCAAAAAAGACCCTGACCTACCTGTTGCCTGCCACTTCAATGCACCAGCCTGTTCCCTGGCCAACATCTCTGTCTCTAACTTGCTGCAGTGTTCCAGTGAAGCCCAACGCAAGCCGGAGGAACAACACCTCATTTTCCACTTGGGGACCATACAGCCTTCCGGACTCAATATTGAGTTCAATAATTTTAGGGCCTAAACTCTCCCATGTCCCAGCCCCCCACCCCACACACCAGGCTTTGTTACCAGGTGCAGGGCTGGATGAACACAGCAAGCCAAGCAGCATCATAGCCTGCCACTACACACCCCCTGTTGTTAGTCACTAACAGTCCCCCTTAACAACTATTCACCCTCCCAGCCTGATCGTTAGCAACTCCTTTGTCTGTCCAACTGTCTTTCTCTCTCTTTGGGCTCTATCCTATCGTTTACTCCCTACCCCACTCACCTCCCTATTTTCTGCAAATAAACTGACGTTTTCCCAGCCACTATCAGTTCTGAGGAAGGGTCACCAGACCCGAAACGTTAACTCTGTTTTCTCCCTCACAGATGCTGCTGGACCTGCTGAGCTTTTCCAGCAACTTTGTTTTTGTTCAAGAATATCCGAGTTTGAATCAGAACCTAGAAGCAGGAATGCACATCTTTAATTCAGTTTTATTGTCTATTGTAGCCCATACAATCCCACCAACTCAATTTTCAAGTAGGCCTAGAAATGGATGACTACTGCTTCTGCCAGGATAAGGGTTAAACAGCCCAGTGGGAACTGTGACACAAATACAAACTAATAGCTAATGGTAGCCTCCAGAAATCTTCATTTCTATGCTGAGTCTGAGGGCCTGTCTTGTTATAAGTGGTACAGGATGGACCATTAAAAATTTTTAGCAAGAAGAAGCACTAGTCTTATATAATAAGGTATTGTTAATTTATGGCAATAATAAGTAAAGATTGACATTAACTAAGTAGGCACAAATACAACTCTCAGGAGCCAGGAATGTCACATCCATCTCCATTAGGCCCTGCATCCAAGGACAGTGTGAATTCATTAGATTGGATAGGGTTAATGTTACTTCAACATTAACACTCACCAAATGATTACATAATACAACATCACGTTCTGCTAAAATGTTTCCCATAGTTAATAGTTACGCATTCATGAAATATATCTAATTTTACGTTTGCCACCACCACATCTACTCCAAAGCTTCTGACTTCACAAATGTGGGCAGTCTGAAGGTTGCGCACCTTTCTGCACATTCCCTTCTGCCTTGGAAATTTAGTAGGTTTTTTTCTTGAGGATTGTGTGGAGTGATTCATTTTGGAAGGTCAAATTTGAATGCAGAATACAGGGTTAATGGCAGGATTCTCGGTAGTGTGGAGGAACGGAGGGATCTTGGGGTCCACGTCCATAGATCTCGCAAAGTTGCTACCCAAGTTGATAGGGTTGAAAAGAAGGCATATGGTGTGTTGACTTTCATTGGTGGGGGATTGAGTTTAAGAGCCGTGAGGTTATGCTGCAGCCCTATAAAACTCTGGTTAGACCACACTTGGAATATTGTATTCAGTTCTGTTCACCTCATTCTAGGAAAGATGTGGAAGCTTTACAGAGGGTGCAGAGGAGATTTACCAGGATGCTGCCTGGACTGGAGGGACTATGAGGAAAGGTTGAGGGAGCTAGGGCTTTTTACATTGGAGCGAAGAAGGATGAGGTGACTTGATAGAGGTGTACAAGATGATGAGAAGCCTGGATAGAGTGGATAGTGTGAGACTTTTTCCCAGGGCAGAAATGACTATTATGAGGGGGCACAATTTTAAGGTGATTGTTGGAAGGTATAGGGGAGATGTCAGAGGGCGGTTCTTCGGACGGAGAGTGGTCGGCGTGTGGAATGCACTGCCAGCAGTGACAGTGGAGTCAGATACTTGAGACTTTGAAGCAACTCTTGGATAGGCACATGGAGGATAGTAAATGTAGGGTATGCAGGGTAGATTGATCTTAGTAGGATAATAGGTCAGCACAACATTGTGAGCCGAAGGGCCTGTACTGTGCTGTACTGTTCTATGTTCTATGTTCTATTTTCTATTGTTGGTGTTTCTAATTTGCTGAAAACTATTTCTCTTTATTTCTTGGATGCCCTTCGGGAGGATGCCATTCCTGCTAACCCCAATAGTTGGCCCATTGCCTTATCTGGATGACCCTGAGTCTCCTGAATTTCCTTCACAGGTGAACACTTCCCTGGTAACTCAGGAAGTTGCCACATAAAATCAACTTCATTGCATGAACCTCAATCTCATGAATGTCCACTATGAAGGGTGTCTGCTCCATTGAAAACAAATACTACCTTCAATGCAGTATGCTGAATTTCAGCACCAGGTAACTGTTATTTGATTTGAAGTGGTACTCTCTTATTTGAAGAATCCTCAATGCTCAGATCAAGCAATTCTCTCTTCTGGACCATGCTTTGAATTTGGTTTCCATGGAGGTCTCACTCCATTTTGTCCAAACAAATCTTTATTGTCAATCTGCTGATTTGAAATAATAAAGCTCTTTACTTCAACTTGTTAATTCGTTCACCCTGTGTGATTGTCTTTTTTTAGGTGAATTAGACATTTCATCATCATGAAACTAGAGTGAAACTAGAGTGAAACTAGAGTATTTCTGTACACTCAGCACCACCTCCATCGCTGGTACTCATAAATTCCGTCTTGAGAGGCAACAGATTGCAGTGCTCTTCAGTGTTGATGGGAATACAAAATATTTCCGGCAGTCATAGAGTCGGACAGCATGGAAACACACCCTTCAGTCCAACTCATCAGTCATGATGAGATCAGACATCCAAAGCCATCCTAAAATCATGAGGGACGTAGATAAGTTCAATAGCCATGGTCTATTCACCAGGGTAGAGGAGTCCAAAACTAGAGGGCATAGGTTTAAGGTGAGAGGGGCAAGATTTAAAAGGGACCAAAAGGGCAACTTTTTCATACAGAGGGTGGTGTGTGTATGGAACAAGCTGCTGGAGGAAGTAGTAGAGACAGCTACAATTACAACATTTAAAAGACATTTGGACAGATACATGGGTAGGAAATATTTAGAGGGATATGAGCCAAATGCAGGCAAATGGGACTAGTTCAGTTTAGGAAAACTGATCAGAATGCTGTATGACTCTTTGACCATCTGTCCTAGTGAGTTCGAAACCAGTTCCCCAGGGCCTTTCTTGGGTCTCCAGATTAATAGTCTAGCAAGAATACTGCTGGAACATTTTGTTTACCACCCCAAATGGGAGTGGTCCAACCACGTTCATTTCTTTGTAAGGGTAAGCCTTTGTCTTTTTGCTACTTCACATCTCTGGAAGAAACTTGCAGTTTTACAGGTGAAACATTGTCTCTTCGTGGCTCAGCATTGCTTGTGAGCTTTTGTTTTTCCTCAGTGGTTCTGTGTAAACTGATCATGTGCCTCTTTAGAATGTCTGTACTTTATTAAGTCAATGGATTCTGTTGGTATCCTGTGGTCAGTTTGTTATTTCTTCCCAGGGTGTGTCAGAGGTTTCCAGTTTCTGCTTCCAGCATGATTACCATAACTTTCTCCACAGTTAAGAAATCTTAAAAAGATTCATCAATAATTCCAACAATAATTCTGCCTCTTACATATTCTGATTTCAATGCTCCAAATGTTTGACTAACTTAACTCAGCAGCTGTACTAGCATTGCTAAGGTTAAGAAGAGGACAAGGAATGCCCAGTACCAACAGAAACAGAGAGATGAGGCTCAGGGGACAGCAGTTCTGGATGAACAAGCAGCCCCTGAAGATAAAAAATGGGGTCTGCAGCACCATCGAGCAATGTACAGAGAAAGACGGCATCAAACAAACATGTTGCAGACACCCACAAATGTGTGATAGGCAGTGCCAGAGATATTCTCACATGACTGGGAAACAGTCTGCCAACTCCTGCTGGCAGATCTACAGTCACGCAACTTAGGATGGAGTGCTACACAGTTGGTACTGAGGATCATACCTGCATTGAATTTCTTTGCACCAGCTCCTTTCAAACCCCAACTGGGGACAAGTGTGGATTTTCCTAATTAGCAGCCCACAAATGCATGCAGGAAGATACTGATGCTCTTTACTGGAAAGCAATACAGTTTTACTGATTCACCATGGACCCAAAGAGCCAAGGAGCCTGTGCTATGGGATTGGCAGGCATCACTGGGTTCCTTCAGGTACAAAGGGCCACTGACTGCACTCATGTGGCACTGAAAGCTTCATGCCATCATCCAGCCGGATTCCTGAACAAGAGGGGAATTCACTCCCTCAATGTCCCTCATTTGTGGCCACAGGTAATAATTCTGGTAGGTATATACCCACTATACAGGGAGCTATCATAACACTTACATTCCGCACAATTCTGAGGTTCCTGAAATGTTTGCATCTCCCACCTCACCCCGCCTCCCCGATCATTTCCAGGAGTGGCTCATGGGACACAAAGTGGTCAACACAGAAGGCAAGGCTCATGAATCCAGTGCTCAGACCGACGCCAAACAACACTACCACACTGTCCATAAATCCACTAGGGCCATTGGTCATATAAAGATGCATTTCCGTTGCCTAGCCTGTCAGAAGAAGCACTGCAATATTATCTGCATGAACTTTCCAGAAGCTCAATTACAGACTGAGACATTCAAACAGCAGAAGATGGAGCAGCCTCCATACTCCTCAAATGAGGAAGAAGGAAATCTGATGGAGGTTGAGGGAGCCAATGATGATGAGGATTGTGAAGAAGCCAGCAGAAGTGGGGCATTCAGCCCATCAAGGCTGCTCCACCATTAAACTGGCTGGTTGCCGCTTTCCTGCTCTATCTCCATGTCCCTTCATGCATTTATTCTCCAGAAATCTATCAATTTCTACCTTGAATGTGCTCAATGATTGAGTTCCTACAGCCCTTTGGGGTTGGAGAATCCCAAAGATTCACCACCCTCTGACTGAAGAAATTCCTGCTCATCGTAGTATTAACCAGTTTACCCTTATCCTGAAATTACATCCCCTAGTTTTACTCTCACCAATAGGGTAAACATCTTATCTATAATCCACCGTATTACATCCTCTAAGAATTTTCTAAGCTTCAATGAGGTCTCTTCTTATTTTCAAAACTCAAGGGAAAACAGGCCCAGTTTCTTCAATCTCTCCTCATAAAACAATCCCATCATCCCAGGGATTAATCCGGTAAACCTCCATTGCGCTTCTTGGCCATGACAAGTATAGCTTTCCTTTAATAAGGAGACAAAAATTGTACACAATTCTTCAGGTGAGGTGTCATTAAGGCTCTTTACAAGTACAGCATGACACTTTTAATCATCTACTCAAATCCCCTCGTGAAGAAGACCAATCCACTATTTGTTTTCCCAATTGTTTGATCATGTACATGCTACCTTTAAGTGGCTCATGAAGAGGTCACCCAGGTCCCTTTGTGCACTCGCACATACCAGTCTTTGCCAATTTAAGAAATATTCTGCCTTTATGCTTTTTCAACCAAATTGAATACATTCACACTTATTCAAATTTATTCCGCCTGCCACTTTCTAGCTCATGCCTCCCAAACATTTCCCCATTGTGACACTATTTGGAGGTGTGAAAAATTAGTGACCCCTCTGTGAGGTCTGTAAGAGTGGGCAATAGGTCAGCTGTGACAGCAAAGTGGGTTATAGAGGGGGAACAGTTGTTATAACTCAGACAGAGTGCCATGGCCACCACTGCTGCCTCAGGCTCATGATATTTCAGCTTGTGACACCAATTGGAGTCCCAAACCCACATTGCGAAACCTTGGTCTAACCTAATCACTTAACCTGTCCGAGTCTTCTTGACATCTCCCTGGTTCCTCTTCATAACTTCCATTCTAACCCACTTTGGTATCATCAGCAAATTTGGAAATAAGTCCCTATATCCAAATCATTTACATAGATTGTGAACAAGTGTGGAGCTAGAATTATCTTTATGGTATACCACCAGAAGCAGCCTGCCATCCTGATAATGATCTGTTGTTCATACTCTCTGTTTTCTGTCTAGTAACCAATTTTTAATCCATACTAGAACATTTCACTTAATCGCATAAACTCCAATTTTATTTACTCAGTTCCTATGTGGGACCTTATCAAAAACCACATTAACTGATTCTCCTTTATCAATGCTACAATGCAACAAGGTTATACATTAGTGTGATATGCCTTGTGTGCCTCTGATACCCATGAGGTGTTTATCCTAAAGCCATTTTTTGTGGTTGTGTGTTTGTCCCATGAGAGCCTTTGACAGAAAGATGTCAGGTGTATAGGTTCCCCTAGTTATGAATAAAGGTCAGTGAGGTCATATTGCATGAACTGCCGAGTGTTATGGCCTGTTTAATGTTTTAGGTGTGAACCCTGACTGATGTGTAAAGGCAGTAGCACTATGGTGCCAGTCATATTACACAACGGTGCCGGTAATGCTACATTGGGAGCTGTAATAAAGTGACAGACATTGGTTGCATAAGGCATCTAATGGAGATGCCTGGCCCCCAACCTGGTGTGAGACAGTCTGCTGAAGTGGTAACCTTACAATGCCAACTCACACTCATACGAGCATGAAGCATTGAGTAGAGAGTGGATCGTTTATTTGCTTGTGTCACTAGAGTCAGGTCCTCTTGAGGCATCAACAGGCTCTGACCTTCACAGCTATCTTGTCCAGGCTGCCTTTGTCTGTCAGGAAGGCCTCCTGTTGTCATCCATCAGGAAAATAACTTCCCTTTTCTTCTGGTCAGCCCTCATGAGAACCGCTAGGGAGACATCACTAAAGCATGGCACTGCTTTTTGCCCTGCCTTTGACACCTCTTGACAAGCAGAGGTTGAGTAATGTGCCAGGATTCAGCAAGTGAAGTGTTGTCTGTGAACCTTTAAATATGGCTCCTGGAAGTTGGAGCCAGGAAGATCCCAGAAGTTCAGCAGAATATCCTGCCCAGTTACCCATAAAATTTGTTTTTTTTACCTGTGGAACACTCCCCACTTACCTGGGTGGGTGTAGCTCCAGCAACATTCAAGAAGTTTGGCACCATCCAGGACAAAGCAATCCACCTGATTGGCACCACATCCACAAACATCCATTTCCTCCAGCGCCAACGCTCTGTAACAGCATCTACAAGATGCATTGCAGAAATTCAGCAAGGCTCCTTAGGCAGAACCTTCCAAACCCACAACTACTAGCATCTACAAAGACGAGGGTAACATGGGGACACCACCACTGCCTGACTTGGAAATATATCACTATTCCTTCACTGTTGCTGGGTCAGAAACCTCGAACACCCTCACTAACAGCATTGTGGGTCTACCTACAGCAAACAGATTGCAGCAGTTCAGGAAGGAAAATTAGCGATGGGCCGAGAATGCTGGGACGCCCATACCCCATGAATGAATAAAAGTTTTTTTCACACTTTAAGATTCTGTACTAAAGCAATTCTGTATGAAAGTCTTCCAATGAAGCTTTAACTTCTGTTAACTAACAATACTGCACAGAGTTATTTCTTTCATGTTTCAAGTTCCTCTCAATTGTAATAGGGCATACCTGCAAGTGACTGTTTCAAAAATAACCCAAAAACCCTAATTATAGTCTTTTCTATGGGTCAAGGTGAGTCGAGAATATTCCACTGGTCTCCAGATAACTCTTTGACAGCCATTGCTGCTCTTCCATCCATACAGGGATTGTCTTCTGCTGCTGCAGACCTATCATCAGCCTCAGCACCTCTGCAGCCACTCTCAGGATCTGCGCATGGTGATTGGTATCAGCGTGCTGGTTCCAGATCTTACAGGCCCACACAGCCAGAAAGGAAATTCCAGAGACCATAGCTTGCCAACTCTTCCTCCTGCAGTGATTGCTGTTGCTACAGGGCTGAATGCAATTTCCAGGCCAATTAACCACCCAGTCAGTGTGCACTCAACTTTAAAACATAGTCCTCTAGTACAAGCAAGCCAGATTACAATTCGACTCATCTTCGCTCCCAGAGATTTGAAGAGAATTTTCCTCTCAGTCACTTGATGGCAGTGTTGGACAATAGTTTCCTCTGAGTTTTAGTGACAAAACGACACAGAGCTTCAAACTTACATGAAGACATCAAAAAGGCATCCCTTATCATATTACAGCAGAACTAAATGAATGGACACACCCCAGAAAAGGAGACCTAAGATCAATGGATATTTACTGAGAGGTTTCAATAATGTCCATGGCAAAATAGATTAGAAACAAATTGTCAAAGGAAAATGTGAGAAGCCAGGTGCTATTGTACATATTGGTAGGAATGTGTTGTTAGGGAAAAGATTAAGGCTTTACAGAGTGAATAGAAGAGGTTAGGTAGAAGATTACAAATCAGAACCTCAAAAGTGGTAATTTCTGGTTTACACCCCATGCCAAGCTCAAATGAGGGAAGGAATAAAAGGATAAAGAAGATAAATCAATGGCTAAAGAAGTGTATAATGTTCAGGGATTTAGGTTTTATGGTCATGGGAAAGACCTGTTCAAAAAGGATTGTTTTCACTTGAACTGAAAAGGTACCAATATCCTAGCAGGGAGATTTGCTCGTTCTATTAAGGGAGACTATAAACTATTACTGGGAGGGGTGGAGGGATCCTAAGTAGCAGAGTAAATTGAAACACAGATGAGGATGTTTTTGAATTTGAAAAGAACAAGTTAATTATAAAAGACAAACAAGAGCAAGTCAGAGAATGAAGTAAATCTGAAGAATTAAATTACATTTCTTTCGATGCAAAGGTTGATGAAGTCAGGTCATGTTTGGGAGCATGGGATTGGGATATCATAGGTATTACAGAAACTTGGGTGAGGGATGGACAGGACTGGCAGCTCAATGTTTCAGGTTTCAAATGCTACAGGAAGAACAGAAAGGGAGGCAAAACAGGAGGGGAGTGGCAGTTTTGATTAAGGAAAACATTACTGCTGTAGCTAGAGAAGATATTTCTGAAAAATTGTCCAGTGAAAATAGGAAAGGAATGATCACCTTGATGGGATTGATGGGAAATTGAGGAACAAACATGTAGAGAGATCTCAGATATATGTAAGAATAATAAGGTTGTAATAGTAGGAGATTTTAATTTTCCTAACTTTGACTGGGACTACCATAGTGTTAAAAGATTGGATGGTGAAGAATTTATTAAATTGTTCAAGAAAGTTATCTTTATCAATATGTAAATGTTCGGACTAGAGAAGGGGCAAAGCTTGATATTCTCTTATGTAGTAAGACAGGGCAAGTGACTGAAGTGATATTAGGGGAATACTTTGAGTCTAGTGATCATAATTCTATTAGTTTTAAAATATTATGGAAAAGTAAAAATTTTCCATAAAAGTTAAAATTTTTAATTGGAGTAAGGCAAATTTTAATTGTATGCAACGAAAACTTTAAAAAATTGATTGGAGTAGACTGTTGGCAGGTAAAGGAATGTCTGTTAAATGGGAGGCTTTCAAAAGTGTGATAATGAGTGTTCAGAATCATTATGTTCCTGTTAGAGTGAAAGGTAAAAAAGTAGGATTAGAGAACAATGGATGAATAGTAACCAAAAAGATCGATGAGGGCAGAGCAGTAGACGTTGTTAACGTGGACTTTACTAAGTAGCCTACCCATGCGAAACTTCATCAAAGGCTTTACTAAATCCCTGGATCACATGGGATTCAGGGAGAGCTTGCCAACTGGATACAAAATTGCCTCAATGGCAGGAGACAGACAGTGATGGTGGAGGTCTGTTTTTCAGACTGAACTCCTGTGACCAGCAGTGTTCCACAGGGATCAGTGCTGGGTCCACTTTTGTTTGTCATTTATATAAATGATTTGGATGAAAATATAGAAGACATTGAATATCCTTTATTATCACATGCACTCAATATAAAAAAAGTGAAAAGTGTGTACCGTCGCTCGTACATAAGCACCATTCAGAGGATAAAATTTATAAAAACTTAAGGAGATTCCAACTTTTCCATCTCCACTGCTACAGCATACCACCACCAGAGTCCTACTCCAGTCTTTCCAACCCCACACCATTCCGCAGAGAGTGTCCCGCTCCAGTCTTTCCAACCCCACACCATTCCACAGAGAGTGTCCCGCTCCAGTCTTTCCAACCCCACACCATTCTGCAGAGAGTGTCCCGCTCCAGCCTTTCCAAGCCCACACCATGCTGCAGAGAGTATCCCGTTCTGTTCTTTCCAAGCCCACACCATGCCGCAGAGAGTGTCCTGCTCTGTTCTTTCCAAGCCCACACCATGCTGCAGGGAGTATCCCACTCTGTTCTTTCCAAGCCCACACCTTGCCGCAGAGAGTATCCCACTCCGGGCTTTCTCAGCCCACACCATGCCGCAGAGAGTGTCCCGCTCCAGTCTTTCCAAGCCCACACTACCTAGAATACACCTCCTCCCACCCACCTTCCGGCAAAAATGCCATCCTCTATTCCCAAATCCTTCGCCTCCGCCGCATCTGCTCCCAGGATGAGGCATTCCACTCACGTACATCTCAGATGTCCTCGTTTTTCAAGGACCACACCCTCCCCCCACCTCAGTGGTCGAGAACGCCCTCGACCGTGTCTCCCGCATTTCCCACAACTCATCCCTCACACCACCTCCCCACAATAACAACCAAAACATACCACCCCACCAACCTCCGGATCCAACGCATCATCCTCCGACACTTCCGCCATCTGCAATCCAACCCCACCACCAAAGACATCTTTCCCTCCCCACCCTTATCTGCTTTCCAGAGGGACCACTCTCTCCGTGGCTCCCTTGTCCGCTCCACACTCCCCTCCAGCCCCACCACACCCGGCACTTTTCCCTACAACCGTAGGAAGTGCTACACCTGCCCCTACATCTCCCTCCTCACTCCCATCCCAGGCCCCACGAAGACTTTCCACATCAAGCAGATGTTCACCTGCTAATGTGGTATAGTGCATCCGCTGTTCCCGTTGTGGCCTCCTCTACATCAGGGAAACCAAGCGGAGGCTTGAGGACTGCTTTGCAGAACACCTACGCTCGGCTCGCAATAAACAACTGCACCTCCCAGTCGCGAACCATTTCAACTCCCCCTCCCATTCCTTAGACGACATGTCCATCCTGGGACTCCTGCAGTGCCACAACGATGCCACCCGAAGGTTGCAGGAACAGCAACTCATATTCTGCTCGGGAACCCTGCAGCCCAATGGTATCAATGTGGACTTCACAAGCTTCAAAATCTCCCCTCCCCCTACCGCATCTCAAAACCAGCCCAGCTCATCCCCGCCTCCCTAACCTGCCCTTCCTCCCACCTATCCCCTCCTCCCACCTCAAGCCCCACCCCCATCTCCTACCTACTAACCTCATCCCGCCCCCTTGACCTGTCCATCCTCCCAGTACTGACCTATCTCCTCCCTAACTCCCCACCTACACTCACCTTTACTGGCTCCATCCCCGCCTCTTTGACCTGTCTGTCTCCTCTCCACCTATCTTCTCCTCTATCCATCTTCTATCCACCTCCCCCTCTCTCCCTATTTATTTCAGAACCCCCTTCCCCTCCCCCATTTCTGAAGAAGGGTCTAGGCCCGAAACGTCAGCCTTCCTGCTCCTCTGATGCTGCTTGGCCTGCTGTGTTCATCCAGCTCTACACCTTGGTATAGCAGAAAATTCTACCCTTGTTTTCTGCACATTGGATCTGAACTAGAGACAATCATCTTAATTTGCCTTGTCTTGTTACTGATTCTTTTTGGAGGTCTTGTGGCTAAGTCGCTGGCATTCTTGCCTTTGTGTTGAGTTCCACTCCAGGACTTGGTAGCCACAGAAGGTGCTTTTGGTAAATGATACGTTGGCCTTCATTGTGAGAGGTTTTGAGTACAGGAGCAGGGATATGTTGTTGCAGTCGTACAGGGTCTTGGTGAGGCCACACCTAGAATATTGTGCGCAGTTTTGGTCTCCTTTTTTGAGGAAGGATGCTTTTGCTCTCAAGGGAGTGCAGCGAAGTTTTACCAGGCTAATTCCAAGAATGACAGGTCTGACATATGAGGAGAAATTGACTAGGTTGGGATTGTTTTCACTGGAGTTCAGAAGAATGAGGTGGGATCTCGTAGAGACTTACAAAATTCTAACAGGACTGGACAGGGTAGTTGCAGGGAGGATGTTCCCAATGTGGGTGTGTCCAGAACCAGGGGCCACCAGTCTGAGGATTCATGGTAGACAATTTAGGACAGAGATTAGAAGACATTTCTTCACACAAAGAATGGTGAGCCTGTGGAATTCATTACCATAGGAAGAACTTGATGCCAAAACATTGAATGTTCTCAAGGGGTGACTAAATATAGCACTCGGGGCGAAAGGTTATGGGGAGAAAGCAGGATTAGGCTACTGAGTCAGATGATCAGCCATGATTGTGAAGAATGGCAGAGTAGGCTTGACAGGCCGAATAGCCTCCTCCTGCTCCTATTTTCTATGTTTTTATGTTTTTGAGTTGCACTGCACAAGTTAATAAGCAGCCTACTAACCCTCGCAAAACTTCCCGACTATAGCCAGAAGGGGAAAAAATGTGTGAAAGTACAAACAAACAAATTGGTTGCACTGTCACTGGAAGCAGTTTCTCCTCATTTATGCCATCAAACCTCTTTGTGATTATGAACAAGTTTATTTATCTCCCCTTATCCTTGTCTGCTCGAAGGGGAGTAATTCCAACATCTCTAACCTCTCAAACTACGTCAGCCACAGCACAGTTCCTACTGCTTTAGCCCGAGTCACAAAGGCTAGAAGTTCCACCCCAGGGGCTGAATTTTACTCTCTCCCAGGTCTGAAACAGCAGACAATAAGATATAGGAACAGCCTTAAGCCATTCAGCCGATCGAATCTGCTCCGCCATTCAATCATGGCTGTTATGTTTCTCAATCTCATTCTCCTGCCTCCTCCCTGCAACACTTGATTCCCTTACTAATCAAGATCCTAACTATCCGTGTCTTAAAGACACTCAATGACTTGGCTTCCACAACCTTCTGCAGCAATGGGTTCTATATTTTCAACATCCCCTGGCTGAAGAAATTCCTCCTCACCTCTGTTCTAAAGGGTCATCCATTCACTCTGAGGCTGTGCCCTCAGGTCCTAGTCTCTCCAACTAGTGGAAACATCTTCTCTACAGCCACTCTATCCAGGCATCTCGGTATTCTGTAAATTTTGATGAGATTCTCTCCCCCTGCTCCCCCATCATTTTAAACTCCATCAAGTTCAGACCCAGAGTCTTCATTCCTGGGATCATTCTGTGAACCTCCTCAGGACCCTGTCCAATGCTAGCACACCCCTCCTTAGATATGGGGCCCAAAACTGCCCACAATATTCCAAATGTGGTCTGACCAGAGCCTTATACAGCCTAAGCTGTACATCTCTGCTCTTGTATTCTTGCCCGCTTGAAATGAATGCTTATATTGCATTTGCCTTTCCAACTGCCAACTGAACTTACGTGTTAACCTTAAGAGAAACTAAGACTTTTAAGTCCCTTTGTGTTTCAGACTTCCGAAGTCTTTCACCATTTAGAAAATACTCAATGCCTCTCCCTACCAAAGTGCATAACCTCACAATTTCCCACATTGTATTCCATATATCACTTGTGACCAATATCCTAGCCTGTCCAAGTCCTTTTTCAGCCTCCCTGCTTCCTCAACACACCTGACCCTCCACCTATCTGTGTCATCTGCAAACTTAGCAAGTATGCCCCCTTCAAAACTCTACAAGTCACCAGCTGCCACCTTGAAAAAACCCCTTTATCCCCAATCTCTGCCTTCTGTCAGTTAGCCAATTCTCTATCCATGCCAGCACCTTGTCTCTAATACCATGGGCTCTCATCTAATTTAGCAGTGTCTTGTGTGATGTCCACTGGATTGCCACTGGGTAAATTGTTCATCACTTCCTCAAATTCGAACAATTGTCAGGCATGACCTCCCCTTGATCAAGCTATGCTGACTCTATTTTGTCATGTATTTCCAAATATTCCACAATATCATCTTTAATAATAGACTCTAAAATCTTACCATCAGGGTCAAGCTAACTGGACCTATACTTTGATGTCTTCTACCTTCCTCCCTTCTTAAATAGGTATGTTACACGAGCCATTTTCCAGTCCTCTGGAACCCTCTCTGACTCGTGATTCCAAGATCACCATAATGCCCCTACAATCCCCTCAGCTTCTCCTTCAGAACCCTGGGGTGTCATCCATCCAGTCCACGTGATTTATCCACTGTCAGATCTTTCAGCTTACCTAGCACCTTCTCTTCAGTGACAGCCGATACACTCACCAATGTCCACCCTTGCCTTTCTTACCTTTTATATCTAAATAAACTCCTGTAATATTCCTTTGTATTACTAGTTAACGTTCCCTCATATTTCATTTTTTCTCCCTTTATTGTTTTGTTTTAAAAATTTGTCTTCGCTGGTTTTTAAAAGGCTTCCAAATCCTCTGGCTTCCCACTAATCTTCACCATATTGTACTCTTTCTCTTTTTGCCTTTGTGCTGTCCCCAACTTCCCTTGTCAGCCATGTTTGCCTTGTCCTCCCCTTAGTATGATTCTTCTTCCTTGGGGATGAATTTCTGCTGTGCCTCCTGAATTATTCCAGAAACTCCAGCTATTGCTGCTCCACCGTCTTCCCTGCTAAACTCCCCCTCCAATCAACTCTGGCCAACTCCTCCCTTGTGTCTTTATGGTTACCTTTATTCAATTATACTACTGTTACATCAGATTCAAGCTTCTCCCTCTCAAACTGCAGGGCAAATTCTATCATATTATAGTCACTGCCCCACGGGTTCCTTCACCTTAAGTTCCCTTCTCAAGTCTCCTTGTTACACATCACCAACTCCAAGTTGCTCCAAAAAAGACCATCTTGTAGACATTCCACTAATGTCTTTTCTTGGGATTTTTTTACCAACTTGATTTTTCCAATGCACCTGCACACTGAAGTCCCCCATGATTACTGTAATAGAAATGACATGCAAGAAAGACACGATCTCCTGATTTATTTTATGACGATTGCTAAGGGGCCTATACTTAACTCCCATCAGGGTCTTTTCTCCTTTGCAGTTCCTCCACAGATTTTATACTTCTTGATCCTATATCGCTTCTTGCTATCGATTTAATTTCATTGCTTACTAACAAGTCAGCCCACTTCCTCTGCCCGTCTGTCCTTTCAATAGGATGTGTAACCTATTTAGTTCCCAGTCCTGATCCCCTTGCAGCCATATCTCTGTGATACCCACATCATACCCATCAATTTCAATCTGCGCTACAAGCTCATTTACCTTGTTTCGTATATTGTGTGCATTTAAGTACAACAGCATCAGTTCTGTGTTGACTGCCCACCCCCCCTTCTCATAGTTGTCCCCTTATCTGGTATGCCTAAAGTTAGATTCCTTGCCCTTTCTCTACTGTCTGTTCTATTACTTGCTCTGGAATCTTTAACAACATCTCCTGAGACCTTCCCCCTTTATCATTAGCAGACAATGGAGCAAACAATTGGGCATCAAGCCAGGAGCACCATGCCACTGCCTGCCCACAGCACAGCAGTAAAGGAGACATTGAGCTGCTTGTGGGCCAATTAAGGCCCTGTATAGTCAGGCCTCCTACTGCCACCACAGGGATGTTACCTACAGCAAGAAGAGACAACATATAGTCACCAGGCTGCCAGGTACTGGGCTCAGGGTGTACCTCTTTGATGCGTGAAGCATGCCTGTCAGAAGCACCCGAAAAGTGAAACTAACTCCCTCCACATCCCCTCTTTGTCCTTTCAAACCATAAACCCCAAAACAACTCACCCCATCATTGAGACCTGACAGCCTGACACAAATGAGAGCCCAGATGCAGCTTGCACCTCACCTCCAATTCTGAACACAAGTTTTGCTGTAGATCATTATTCTTATCAACCAAATGGAAAGAGAAAACAATTCAGCAATAATCGGCATCTTCATATGAAAGGAAGATGGCAAGGGAAGCTGAGATAAATACCTCTTTTAAAGTTGCCTCAACTCTAAATTTTCCTTTCAGACAGTATCCTGTAATTGTACAGAACAGCAAGCACATCAAGGACACTCATATGTCTTACAATATATTTGCACCTCAGCTATTAACCAAGTTTAATACAGATGGAAAGATATTATTCCATTCCACAGTGGACTCTAACACTGAACAAAAATATATTTTATTTTTTTGATGTGATAAGTTTTCATTAAAGAACACATTATATAGAACATTAAATACTACAATTACTCTAGGAATAGTTATCTTCATAACACTTCACAATATGTGAAAATAACAACTAACATAGAGAAACTAACAAAACATGGTCTATATATGTTCTCATCACATAGTTATGCCACTGTGCACATTTTACTTAAAAAAAATTCAGATCACATTCATTACATTAAGGCACATTTACTTTAGCAAAGTACTGAACATTACGTTACCTGAAGAACATATGCAACACGGGCTGTACACATCAGTTTACAGAAAGCACGCTGGTCATAATAAAAGCTTACAGAATTTTTTTCATCGTGAAACAATATTATTCAGCACTTAATGTGGTAGTGCACACATTGGTTTCATACATATAAGTAATGCTAAGAATATGCAAACTTCAATGAAGAGGCAACACAAGAAGGAGTAGCATGTTATGGAGGACCCCAATACATCACATCATGTTCATGAATTGAAATGCTCCTGCACACTTGATTTACAATTTTAAAACTATTCTGAAGAAACTGCATTAATTGTAATGTTTTACTTTGGATCTTTAAAATATTTAAGCTGACATCAAGTGGTCACTTTCAAACAAAAGTTAAAATTACCTGAATTCAGTGAAATCTTAAAGGCCTAAAAATCCAAATTATTACATGATAGAAAACACTTCTTAAAAAATGGCTGATTTTGTTTTATTTTATTCCTTCTCATTCCATCTCCCATTATATATCTTCACAATTGACACTTCAGTTTCCTCTCTACAGCTGGGAGATTTGGATTGTCTACAATCAACTATCAATGCCATTGTCTGATTGCCATGGCATGAGAAAGAAATATATAAAAGGCAGACCCAGTGCACTAATTCAATTTTAACAAGATAAAAGATAAGGGGGTATAGGGTTTAACACAGCAAAGTGTAAACTTAGGGCTAATGTAAGAATGTTCTTCACAAAAAGAGTAAGCAACACATGGAACAGGATATCATGGTACGATGGTAGTGGCAAAAATCCTATACACATCAAGAACAAATTGAGATAGCCATTAGATTTTTCTGGGTGACTTCCTTATCTATATTTATCCGTTTCTCTTTATATGACTCCAAACTAGAGCAGTGAAAGGTGAACATTACACCAACTTGCGTCAATTATATCCAGAGTGCAGAAACACAACCAGTTCAACATTTAAAATGACGACCATATTAGTACTTGGGCCCTGTCAAAATTATCCAAAGGAAGGCAGATTCCAAATCACAGATTGGCAAGTGAAGCCAGATTGTACTAACAAGTCTACCAACCTGAAGCAATAATGAAGACTACTGGTCCAGATGTGTTTCAGAATTTACTCCAAAAATAGTACACAATTTGAACTTTTGAAGCCTACAGCACAGAAGAAGAGACAGTCACCGAGTTTAAGCCAGCTGGATTAATTTAAAATTAATGCTACTGCTTAGCTCCTTCCTATTTTCATTACCTTCCTTTGCTTAAATAGTTACCATTTCTTTTGTTAGATACAATGCTATCTCTCAACTATATTTATGGCAAAACAATCCATGATTTGATGACTACGCAAATGAAAACTTTATCATGATGCATTATAACAATCTGAAGATGATGAACTCCACATCATTGATCCATCAACTGAAGAAAATAATATCTTATTCATTTATTCCCCAAAATCTTTCATAATTTACAAAACAAAACACTTAAACCTATTCAATTTCTCTGCTACATCAGAACCTGTCCTAATAGTCATAGTGTCCCATATCTGGGGTTATCTCAGTGGATATACTCTGTGCACTCTTTATTGGAGTTTTATTTTATTGGAGTACTTAAAATGCATAATTTCTACAAAAATGGTCTAATCATTAGCTTGAAGGTTTATTATCTCTTTGCTCTTTTATAACTTTATCCACTTCAGAGAATTTTCTATCTGAACTCCCAAGTTTACACAGTGATTGGTTCCCAACCTGATTTAACAGAAATGGGATTTGAGGAGACTGTATCACACTATTGCTTCACATTAACAAAAATTACCACAACTGACATGGAGAAAACTTGAAGATCTCCAATTTTTTTAAAGCTTTACTGAGCTAACTATCCTATCACTAAATATGCAAGTAGCATTTGCAAAGCAAAACATGGTCCGTTCATCTAATGAATTTTTGAGTCTTTCTGGCCAAACAATGGTTTGGAGCCAACTCAGAGACTTGCAACGATATGTCAAACTGATTTTTGTAACACAAGCAGGCTCATTAGATCTCTAGGGGTGTAATGAAGAATTGCTAGAACTATTTGACTACCTTTATGAGAACCACATTGTTAGATTACAGTGACAGGGAGGAATATTTACCAATGAAAAAGACCAAGTTATAGAGTTTTCAGCAAAGTAATAACTCCTTTGGTCCATCATATGATGCTGGTAATAGGTTTATATTAAATTTAGTAGTACAAATGAGTCTGTATCGGTTCTATTAACCTTGTATAGCTGTACAGTCCAGAAAGTCCAAAGGCAGCTTACAGGGGAGGCAGTCTTGTAAATCACCATTTAAAATTTTGATTTTTGACATTAAAAAAATTGCATAAACTTTGCATAAACCTATATTAATAACTTACCAAGTGGGAAGGCAGAATTGAGAATACATTTAAGTCTTATCTTAAGATAGCATTGTTAAACTACTGTGAAAGTAACCATGCTTTGAGAAACTTCAGACCTGAATCTAAGCCATAGATTTGAAGGGTCCCAGACAAGTGCCTGCAGATTTTCTATTTTAATTTGAATGAAAATTCCTGGAGACTAAAAAGAAACTTTTTGACTTCAGACATGTCTATTTACATGTCAGACCTGAGACTTAAACAATGATGAAACAAAAATAAAACATGAATAGATTCTCAATGTAATTGCAGTGGTGATCCAACTGTATATTTAGTTCTGACCAGACCATTAATCTTCTGAGAAGACAACAGGCATTTAAAATGAACACAGCATGTAGCAAATACTAATGATTTCTGGGGTATAAAATATATTTGAGGAAATACAAAGATTGATGATGATAAAAGAAAATGGTTGCAGCAAATTGATTCAAAATGTTGCTACAATCGTCAAAATGTAAATTTTGTACCTTTTAAGTCCAACCTTGAAAGTTACTTAAAAGCTTGCAGGTAGAAATTCAAATTGCATCCAAACTGAGCATTTTGTTTCATGCTTGCCTCAGGACAGAACCAAAGGGTGTAAGCCCTCTTTGAGCAGAAGCAGCAGACTGAGGCAGCAAATGGGTATCCTAATGCAGCCTGCCAATCAATTGGTTAGGCTGTCCAAGACATTGTGCAAGTAGGAACAGCTTGTGTGATCTACCTATTTGTTCATGATTATTTTCATCATGATCCTACAACCTGCATAGGTCCTCAATTTACATTATGAAACTGCATGCCATGTTTCAGGCAAATATGCGATTACCTATTTACAGTTCAGTCTGTACATGGTATAAGATGTTCCTGCACTCTCTTGACTTCCACCTCCTGACTTTCAGATTCTGATTATCAGATGCAGAGGATGGCCATGAGTTTAATTTCTCCTGCCATGTTTCCAATGTCCCAAATTATTTATATGTAATTAATTTTAACTTGAGCATATGTCATTGCATGGAATCTAATTACAAGTGACTAGATTTTTAAAAATCTAAAGTAGTTTTAATTGTAATTTACAACCATCATTAAACTTAATTGGCTATAAAGCACTTTGGGACTCCCTGAGGTCCAGAAAAGCACAAGGTAAATGGAACTTTTTCACTTTACTAATGGGAAATAATTGGTTGCGTCAAAGAGGGTGAGGACTTAGAAAACCTTGCATCCTATAGTATCATGCTGTTTTACACAAGCAATGCAAATTAAGTCTTTTTGAATCTATCAAATGACATCAACTAAATGATCACATTAAGTATAGGCTGTTAAGAAACAGCTTGTCCCAGACTTCAGTTCAAGCACCACAACTGGTCTTGGTACCTTCATCCCTGGGAGACAGAAAGAAAATCAACTGGGATTCCTGGTCCTGACTGCAATCTAATGATCTCTGCTAAAAATTACATCATGGGTGAAGACATGGATTGGATTGAGATGTGATTCTGCCTATTGTGACCCACACGAGTAATATCAAACTTGATAAATAGCAGAGGACTATGAGCATAATTATAGTTGTTAGGAGGAAGGAAAATTGGGAGATTCACAATAGAGTTTGTATAAGACTGTCCAGGTACAAAATAAAAATTCAAAAGCTGTAAATTAATGCAGAACTCTATGGTACAATTTCTGCTTGATCAATCCTCCGCTCATGAGTGTCAACTGCAAAGTTGTTCATTCCCAAACCATTATTAACAGTATTGAATGCAAACACATGGCCTTGGAGGTCTTAGCTGTGACACATTTAGTTCTGGTTTGTGCCAAGGACCAGTGCAGTGGAATTAATTAACTTTAGTGCCCAGCTAACCAGAGCATTAAACAATTGTATCAGAAAATGAAGTAACTGATAGGATGGGCAGATATAAAATGTTCATAGAATTGGTCTCTAATTAGCTTGCAGTCTTTTCCAGAAATGTACTACAGAGAAAACATTTGGAGATGTTCGGAGATGTGATGAGTCATAGAAATTTTACTGCAACATCTTGGGAAAGTTGCAAGTGAAATTGGCAATATCATGTCAAACACAAGTCGAGTCACTTGCTACTGAAACATACTCAGACAAACATTAAGCTTAAAGGCAAATGGAGTTTTTTAGTAATAACAATGCCATTCAGCAAATTTAATTAAGTTGTCCCTAAGATACTTAATGATATACCAGTTTGAATATATTACTCAACTCAGCCATAGCTATACCCACTACAGTTATAAAACTGCCAACTGCACCCCGATACATACTGCAACTCAATCCACTATTTAAGTTTCTATTTTGCACAAAAGGCACATTTTAACAAATTTAATTATAGTTTTCTTTTAAATTCTATTAGGTCTCTGGCATTAACTTCCTGTGACACACAAATATAGTTCAACCATTATTGTTTCCATACCATATCAGATAGGTCAGCAGCTTGGTTCTGTCTAAGTTGCAGCAGATATAGTACAGGACTCAAGCTGGTCCCATGGCACAAGTTTAAGTTCTTATTATCTTTAAAGGTACAATATATCAAATACATTGGTTGATAAAAAGTCCATAAGGGATCAAACTAAAAAGATGATAAAGGTACAAAAGTCAACTGAAGTTGTTATTGGATAGCTAAAGATGACAAATCAGTAAGCAGTTTAATCAATGACTCAATAAATGGTGATTGTACTCCATTCAAAAACAACTTTGGAATCAAATCCAGCTGCTCCAATCTGTAACATACCTACAACAGATTATTTATTTCATTTCACACTACTCTGCCTTTGGATTTTATTTCACTTTTGAAGTCTGACCGTTCAAAAAGTTATTTCTGATTTTTTAAAAATAATTCTGTATTTGGAGGTTTTAACTCAACAAAATAATCTGTTGTATACTGATTAATTAATATTATAATGCATGTCACAATTTCTACACAGGTTCAGTTTCCAAGCAATCTCCGTTAGTGAAAAGATTGGCTATGTAAAGTATTAATCGAACAACACTACCATAGTGCTATTTTTATGATGACACAAAAAGCCCCAGAAATGGAGCATCTAAATCTCCTTCGGAGATTATTGTTCAAAATGGAAGCCTCAATGGTTACCTAAGCATACTTACCTCTACTTGGGTAAAATGCGTTGGTTTCTAATCATGTGACTGGGTACTGCATCATCAGCAACGAGAAAAAGCTCCAAAAGCAGCACTAAAAATGGCAGTGAAACTTCCATTTCATTCTCTTACCCAACCAAAAGACGGGGTGAAATATTGGAAATAATGAAGAAATGAGATGACAAAATAAAAATAGAGTAACATCAATAAATCACCATACTGGTTCTATTAAAATAATCTCTACACAGTCCATACTCAGCAACAAAAAACACACACAACATTAAATACACAATGTTCCAAACAGATCAGATCAAAACCAAAGATTAACATAAGTGCTCTCATTTTACTGATTTATAAAGTCACCAATTTTCCAACCAGAGCATATCCATTAGGTCTTGTGCACAAATTCACCATTACTTTTCAGTGAATAAGTTGGTTTACAAAGCTTGATCTCTGCCAAACACAGAGTGACAGAGGTATAAATCTAACAAATCATCATCCTGTTTGGAATTCCATTTTAGAAAGTACTTTTTCCCAAATAGCCATTTGGATAACCAAGTCCATAGATGACATTATTTGAAGAAAAAGGCACAATGGAGTATGAACCAATCTCTTCATAATACAAAGATTCGGAACATTCATTACAATCCTTGATCATATACTTCACTCTCTTCTGTGCATCAGAGTAGAGATGCTTTGAAGCCTTATTAAACTGTTCAGCATAGTCATACATTTCTTTCTCTGTTTCAATGTGGATTTTCCTCAATAAATTGTTTATTAAAACAGCCCTTCGAAGATAGATTTCAGGGTCTTCAAGAATCCTTAGTTTTTCTAGTGAAAGCCTTAGAATACATGTTCGATCTTCTGGAAAGATCAGGTTCTTAAAAAGAAAGAACACTCAGGTGTTTAAAGTAACAGTGCAAAAGTGTCCAATTTTTTTTTAATGTCAAAAAATGCTTACTTTTGGAAAGTACCCATTGTAAACTTTATGCAAATCTTCTTCTTCTGCATATTTTCTCTTGAAGTACGCTACTTTCGACGTTGTTAATGTATTTGAACAAAGTTCCGTCAATCTTCTGTATGAGAATGAGAAAGAAAACATTCTTAATTGAAAGAATAAATAGAAACTTTAGATGATAACCGCAAGTTTAAGACTGAATTAAGACTGTTTTATTACACTCAATATTATGAGAGCTCCAGCAGTGCCAGTGACTCTATAAATAGGCCTCACACCCACTGTGACCTACTATGCACTTTCTCCTACTAATTTCAGCAGAAAACTTCTAACTTTTACACCAGTTGCTGGAATATATCATCCATCATCGTGTGAATTTTTTCTTCAAATATATAAAGCACAGATGTTAAAACAACATAGATAAGGTAGATGATGGCCTAATGGTACTATCGCTAGATTATTAATCCTGAGACTCAGGTTCTGGGGATCTGAATTCAAATCTCGCCATGGCAGATGTTGGAAAATCAATTCAATAATAATCTGGAAATAAGAGTCTAATGATGACCATGCAACATTGTCAAATACTGAAAAAATCTGGTTCATGAATGTCTTTTAGGGAAGGGAATCCAACATCCTTACTTGGTCTGGCTTATATGTGACTCCAGGCCCACAGAAATGTGGTTGACTCTTAACTACCCTCTGGGCAAATTATGATGGGCAATAAATGCTGGCCTGGCTATGAAACCCCATGAATGAATATAAAAATAGAACAGCTACACTCCTTGATATAAAAACAAAGACACAAGTTACTTTTTCTATAAAGATATACTTTTTAATAGTAATGCACATAATGTAAATTCTTTCAGACATTCCTTAGAGGGCGTTATAACAGGCCAAATTTTTTTTTAAAAATTGCTTTGCAGTTCTTCACTGCAAGGATCAACTACTCACTTCCAGATATGATTTATCAATTTATATCTGAGGAAGTCATACTCCTCAAGCAGTCAGAGTGCGTCTTGGCCAACCAGTAACTATATTACCTTCTGACAGACAATTATCAATCAAATCACTATCTTAGGCTCAGGCCTACCTTTGATCTGTGACCAGCTGGCTTGTGAACACTTCTGCAGATCCTGAAACAAAGAGAGTAGATAACATATCTTTCATGAAGCGTTTTCAACAATTAACAATTTATATAAAGTGACAGAAATTTCTGACAACAGTCTAACACAATTTGTTATCAAACTTGAGTGCATCATCAGGTTAAGCACATTAACAACACTTATTTCATTCAGGTTGGCACTTCAAAGTAGTACTGAGGAAAGGTTGCATTACTGGAGATGACTTATTTTCAATACAACATCAAATCAGGTTTTTTTCAAGGTTGCAAAAGGGTGCTTGCATATTTTAAAAATCATATTCCCAAACAGTGACAGTGGATCCCACCAGCTCATGGAGCAGCATAGTGGCTTAGTGATTAGCACTGCTGCCTCACAGTGCCAGGGGCCTGGGTTTGATCCAGCTCAGAACTTTACCTGCACTTCTCTCAATCTAATCTACTGTATTCGCTGCTCACAATGTGGTCTCCCCTACTTTGGGGAATCAAAGCATAGACTGGGTGACCACTTCGTAGAACATCTACGTTCTACCTGCAAAAAAGACCCTGAGCTTCGAGTTGCCTGCCACTTTAACATTCCACCCTGTTCCCTGGCCAACATCTCTGCCTCAGGCTTGCTGCAATGTTTCAGTGCAAGCTGGAAGAACAACACCTCATGTTCCGCTTGGGGAGCCTGCAGCCCTCTGGATTCAATATCAAGTTCAATAATAAATTCAATAAACTCTCCCATGCCCTATCCCCCTACCCCACATACCAGGCCTTGTTATAGTCTGCTATTACACACTACCAATTGTTAGCCACTAATTGTCTCCATTAACAGCTATTCACCCTCCAAGCCAGATCACTATCCACTCCTTTGTCTGTCCAACTATTCTCCTATCTCTCTGGGCTCCATTTCCACCTATGGTTTACTCCTGAACCCCTCCCACACCCTATCTTCTGCATATAAACCTACATTTTCCTAGCTACCACCAATTCTGAGGAAGGGTCACCGGCCCCAAAACATTAACTCTGATTTCTCTTCACGGATGCAGCCAGATCTGCTGAGCTTATCCAGCCAATTATGTTCTTGTACGTATGTAAGGAATGATTTGTCTGGTTAGCATACAAAATAATACTTTTGACAGTATCCTATAAATACGACAATAACAAATCAAATCAGGTCAAATCAATTATGCTCTCAGACAGCTCCTGGTAATACTAATTGTCATTAAGTCATCTTTGGTCCAATTATATTCCAAAATAGTATCACATGAGTGATGCAGTTGTGAACTGGGGTCTGGCCCAGAAATTATGCTGGCATCAAGCTCCTGACAATGTTTTGAAAATTCAGTTCACAGTGTTTCAAGTGGCAATAAAAAGTTCCAAGCTACAATTCAAAGAAGGACACACAGTTCTCTCAATGACAGAAACAATAATTTTCTCGCAGCCAAAACCACCAAATATAGAATAATTGCTTATTTCAAATAACTTGCTGACTATGAAGAACTTTAGGATTTCTGAGCATTGAAAAGATATGAGATAAATGCAAGTTATGTTTATCTTCCTTGAAACCTGGAACATTCTATTGTCAATCTCACATTGAAAGAACATTACACTTAACATGTTGGAATTTTTGCTGATGCGCTTTCAGAAATATTGAGAAATACTGGGTGGAATTTACTGTGATCCTCAGAGTGGTTTTAGAGATGGGAGCATGGGGGATTTTGAAGAAAAGGTGGAGGGTGTGCTCTCTACCACTTTCCCAATACCATACGTTGACACAAGAGCTTGAGGACAGTCTTCAAGCCCAGGCATTACGTGGCAAATTAAGGGCCTCTTCGTGCTGTTGCTAGCATTTGACTAGCTGTGGAGCAGACCTACAGCGGGGTCAGTTGGGAGGCCCTCCTGTTTAGGCCCTCTTTGATTAGCTGCCCCCAGAGAAACACCCCACTGATCTCACCAACTAGCCTCTGCCTCAGTCTCCCCTCATGGGTCCTATCTCGATTGTCTGGCCATAGTGACTTCACTTACTTTGGTTTTCAAGGATAGGGTCCATGCTGTTTCAGGTTAGATGCAATACCAGCAGTGACCAACCCCTCCAACTGGTTAGTGGCTCTTGGAAATGGGACAGGTGTATCAACACTAGGCGGTTAATTACCTGATTGTAACATGAGGTTGAGTTTCCTCCAGCTTTCCAGCCTGCCTCAGAGCCATCACTACCCCAAAAGATTCAGTCCATTAAGTGATATCCCAGTTATCTCTTTATGTCATTTATAAAACTACAAAACAAACCTTCAAAATTCAGTATAGGCTAAGGAGTATTTTTGTCATTAGCAATAAATAAGAACTCTGTACAATGACGACAAATGTTAGAACATAGACACGGTTTCTTGGTTTGATGGATAACAAGGGGTATAAGATGATCAAACACTCTGAAATTATATAAGTGGAGGAGAAGGATGACTATTTGATTGTGAAACTTTGAATCTACCCATTAACATTCACTACATATCTATATTTGAAAACCTGATGTAAGTATTTGTTTCCTTTCTAGCTACCAAATTATTCCTCAAAAATCTCACACTGAGATCAATGGCTCATTTTTAACTCTATTACTTAGTGGGCTGGATATTTTTTGTTAATCGGTAGTCTATATTAGAGGTTAGCTCTTAGTTTATCTGTTTTCATTTGCAGAAGCATAATTAACTTCTAGCACATAAAACCACTTATTACATAAATTAGTTCCTATCACAGTTATGTATGATCCAAAATTACAATTATTTCACAGGATACAAACATTAATCTTCTGGCCATCTTGATCGGAGCAATGACTTATCAAAATTGCCCTTCATGTTTCTATTTTATTTGACTAATTTGATGAATCAAAAACATAATATTGATCTCACCTTTGAAGGCACTAATAATATCAGCAAATTTGCCACCAAAATCAAACAAGGTATCAGCTAATGAACAGCACAAAGCAGATTGAAGAATGTTT
The DNA here is from genome assembly GCF_021869965.1 of Rhincodon typus. NCBI lineage: Eukaryota > Metazoa > Chordata > Chondrichthyes > Orectolobiformes > Rhincodontidae > Rhincodon > Rhincodon typus. Next base: position 26,200,945 of record NC_063339.1, read on the forward strand.
TACCAATTTTTTTAAGCAAAAGTATAAAATAATCTTCACTGATACAGGAAATAGAAATAAGTTATGACTGGGTTTCCTTAACAAATGCGGAGAGAGAAAGAGGTTTGTACATGGTTTAGAGGTATTCTGTATTATATAGGCCTTGTCACAAAGGATTAATGAAGGCAAAAGATATATTTTTATGGTAATTTTCCTCTCCATGGAGTGGCATAAGCAATGGCAAGAATTGTGGGAAAATACAGACAGAATGAAAAGATGTGATTCTCAACGTAGAGAAAAAATTTCCAATTTGCCCCTCAAACCTCAAATAGCAATTTGAGAATCTCACCGTGGAGTGGTGACTACCTTATTTACATTTGCACTCCATTTGGATCTCATTAAAGCCTCAACTTACCTTATTTATATACCAATTCTAATTCTCCTCTCCTCCAATGAGCAAGCAAATAGCACAAATTCCCGACATGTAAATGCCAGTAGTTGTAACTCACCAAATGCTCCTCCCAGCCATTACGCAACTGCTTCTTCATAACAATATTCCTGTGTAAATTCAATGGTCATCATCCTCCTCAACACTTCATTCACGTAGGTCAGCATTGGCAAACCACAAACCTCACAAAATCATGCCTGCTCTCAAACCAACTTTCACACCACTTCAACCCTTCAACATTTTTATCTGGAGTTCAGGGACATCTATGACTTGGATGCATTTGCCAGTTCACTTTGTGCACAGGGACATATGCGTATGTGCACAGGATGCACCTTATGACTCTTAGCTTTTTTTCTTAAGCTCAATCTGCACTTTGCACTTTAGAGGTTGCCAGTCTCTGTCTACTTTTGTTTTCTTATCTGACCTCAGCACTGACTTATGGCTGCCACCTTCTGTGTGATTTGCATTTCTGTCTTAGCACACAGGGTCTTTATTGCTCAGTTACAGACTTCCACCCTCTGTGGCCTGCATTGCCTTCTTAGCACAGAGTAAAGGCAGGCAGCTTGTCATAATGGGGAGCATTGAAAGTCAACGGAGTACACATGTTGCTGTGTGCCAGTGTGTTACACCAACATCACACCGACAGAATGTGCCAGCATTTTCTGCAGTAAACCTATTGCATATGCTTCAAGAAAATGGCCATGTTTGAAAGTCAAAGAGGAGCGTATCTTAGCTGGGTAAAGAAGGCCACTGTTAGTACTGTCATAGTCAGTCTAGAGGCTCGTCCATTTCCAGTACAGTAGGTTAGCCACAGTCAATCAGGCACTTGTCCTGACAGAGTCTTCGCAGTTCAGGGATTGACCCACACTGAGTCCTGCAGGTCACAGTGCAACCAGTCCAGAGATTACTAGTAAGTAAGTCAGGGTGCTCTGGAGACGTCAGTCTGGGGGGTTGGCCATATTTTTATGTAATGAGATAAACGGAGGGACTGAATATGATGGAAGCGGATGGATGAGCAGTTAGTGATGATGCAGGAGCAGAAAAGGTGACAAGGTGTTCCCAGTGAGAAGATTAATAACATAAGGGCAGGGAGGATGAAGTGGATATAATGCATGCATTACTGACAGCTATAGTCCATAATGCTTAATGGGAAGTGTGTGCAGCAGCAGAGAGAGTGCTGGCCCATAGTATGAGGTTGCAAAGAGAAGATTATAGCACTTACCCTCGCAGAGCTCAGAAGATCAATTATCTTCCTGCTTCACACATGACACACCATTGACCCAGTATGTAATCTGAGTCCAGGCTGCTGTGTCTCTAGTGTGTTCGCCTATGGCACTCCTCTTCACCACCCCATCCACCAAGATCTCCTGTCCCAGTTCACAAAGTGGGAAGCAAGCTTTCCTTTCCTATGGCCCACATCCTGAATGTTGAGGTTCAAGCGCCACTGTGTAAAAATTGTTCATGACTTGCAGAGTCTAAAGTGGTGCACAGCTGCTTCCTCTCATTAAAGGATCAAGCATGAGAGGAGATGCTGGAGAATCTGAGATAACAAGGTGTAGAGCTGGATGAACACAGCAGGCCAAGCAGCATCAGAGGAGCAGGAAAGCTGACGTTTCAGGCCGAGACCCTTCTTCAGAAATGGGGAAGGGGAAGGGGAAGGGGGTTCTGAAATAAATGGGAGAGAGGGGGAGGCGTATAGAAGATGGATAAAGGAGAAGATAGGTGGAGAGGAGACAGACAGGTCAAAGAGGCGGGGA
>NC_063339.1:26218128-26232755 GCF_021869965.1 Rhincodon typus
CCCCCCCCCCCCCCCCCCACAAAACCCCGTAGAAACTGACCGGGGTTAAGACCCTTCTGTAACTCCAGCCTGCAGCTTCAACCTTGGGGGTGCAGCCGACCCGCCGGATCTATAGAGGGTTTTTCTTTTGGTTTGTTTTCGGCGGCTTCGTTTTCAATCAAACGAAAGAATACAATCACCCACTGAGTTGATGTTTCAATCTCTCTCTCTCTCTTCTCCCGCTGCAAACAAATAATGAAAATCCACTCGAACAGTATGAGCCCGTTCCAGTTAAGTTACCTGCAACTTCAGCTCCAGAAAGGGCAGACGTCGATTTGGGTCGCCGGTTAAAAAAAATGTAAATGTCAGCTGCAAAGAAAAGCAAATATCTGCGCTTCACCTTCAGCCCCACGGTGCTTCACCTTATGTGACTGCTGTGTATCCCGATCACAGGAGCTTTCGTGCCAAGGCTAAGATTCTTCCAGCAGAGGGGCCAAACACAGACTTTAATGACGTCCCCCCTCACATGTTGGTAAATTTGGGCTCTAAAATTAAAGCCCTGAGGGTGAGAAAGCATGAACTCCGAGGAAAAGTCAGATTAGACTCCAGATGTTAACCCAGTTTCTTTCCATACAGATATTGTCAGACCAGCTGAGTTTGTCCAGTACGTTTATTTTAAATTTCAGATTTCCAGCATTCACAGTATTTTGCTTTTATCCTAAGATCGTGAAATTGGGTTCATTGGCATTTTTTTTTGCATACTATGAATTCTCTTACAGTTTCAAGTTGACATCTGTGGCAAATAAACCCTGTCAAGGGTCAGAACCGTTGAGTGCCATATTTTTGATGGTCTTAACGTGCACAGTGACAATGCCTTTTAGAGTCATCATGACACTAAGCAGCATGTCATACTAATTCGACACTAAAGATGCGATTTAAGAACTCAATATCCAACCAAACCCTCCCCCGCTTAACGTTGCACTGCTGAACACATGTTCAACGACAGAAAGGATCCCGTACCCCCAGCACTATTTGAAAGGGATTACCGTCCATTTGCAGTTTAGCCCCTGCTTGATTTCTAGTTATTGCTATAGTTTTGCAAATGTTTGCAGCTTTCTGCAGTTGCTTCAAGTTGCAATGTTTATTGTCAAATACTCACGAACACTTTCAAGATTTCAAAGCTTCTGTTATAAACCAGTTACTCCTAGACATGAGCACACTAGTAGACATTCCTCATGTATACAGCACGAATTAAAGAATGAACAGAGGTTACACAAAGAAGGATAGCATGTGGAGGAGAGAGGAGGAAGTAAGGTTCTCAGCAGAAGCCACAAACACTGCTGCTGTTCAGGGAACAATTCTTACAACCCAACCTCAGTGAGAAACAATATGTGAGCTGTTTATGTTTCAGTAATGATCCACCAACTGAAAACTCTTACCTTCTGCAGCCACAGCTGTAACATTAGAGTAGGGAATGTGAACCACATGGTCATTATTGTGAAGATGTCCATAACAATGAAACCTCAGGCATCTAGCCCCTTCCAGACTGGAGTTTGAGATATTTGCACTAATGTACCGTTTAGCATTTAATTTTGTGTAAGGGAGGTCACTGAGGCACTCTATTCAAATCAAGTTAATTATATTTCATTCCTCAGAGAGCTGTGGAGGCAGATTCATTGAATATTTTAAGACAGAGGTATGTAGTTTTTTGACTAACAAGGAACTCAAAGGTTATTGGAAGTAAGTGGAAATGTGAAGTTGACACCATAATCAGATTAGCCTTGAGTTTATTGAATGGCAGAGGAAGCTAGAGCAGCCAAATGGCTTACTCCTTCTCCTAATTCATATGTATGTTTATATGTTCTATTGCCAGAGAGAAGCAGGTGGAGTGAGCATGTGACTTCACTTGGATTTCAGGCTTTCCTATGGTGGTAGGTGATGTTGATTACATATGTATTGCTTTGTCAGTGTTAAGTATTAACTCTGCTCTACACTGGAACCAAAAAGGATTCTAGGTGGTGCAGGACCATTGGTAGTAAATCATACAGGCCATGCCCAGGGTCCTCGTAGCAGTCATAATGCATTCATTCATTGAAAGGCTGGCTTCTAAATAACCAGAAATGGTTGCCAATGACGTGACTGTTTCCTCTGGTGGTCAACCATATGCTCACGCACAGCAAGTATACAATAAAAGTCAAGTTGCATAAAACATGATAGAGCAGACCATTGCTTTGCAAAAGCAAAGCTTTCACTGCTTGGACCATTTTGGGGGAGACTTGCAGTGCTCAGTAAACAGATATCAAGATTTGTGATGGCCTGCTATGTGTTGCTCAACTCCCTCATAATGAAGGGCTATCCCTTGCCTCTAACTCAATGACAACCAGTTGAAGAACAGGAGCAGAAGTTGAAGGAAGAGGCACAGAGTAGGTAACATGGCCATACTCTTTCTGCATATGTTATTTGTGAAGAACCCATCCAAGTGAGATGACAGTAACTCTAATCCCCTAATAATCAACTTTCCCTCTGTCACTGACGACCATAGTATCTTGTCATTTTCTATGCATCAAAGAAAGTATTCATTGATTATTCAGGCCAGAACTTCAGTCTTAAACAACTGCTTCTTCTGTCTCCAATGCTTTTTCCCACATCAGGAGTCGACTTCCTGCCCCCTCCTCTTGTTGCTTTCTGCTGTACTTTGGCCAGCTTCTCAGTACTATTCTTGCCTTTTGATCTCCTCTTTATTTTTTGACTATCCTTATTAGTTTCAACAATGGTCTCCATCTCTTTGTGCATTTTGCTTAATTGTTAAGATGGCATTGAGTCTTATGATCTGAAGTTTTATCACCAGTAGGAAAACAGTAAAAGTGTCCAATGAAGAAAAATGTAGAAGGACTAATAGTAATAGAATTGATCAGATACAAGCACAGATGCCTTTTAATATCTCCATTACCTAAAACTAATGCTCCAAGACCATAGATGGACAGAAATGTGCTCTGTAAAAAAAAGCTATTAATTCTTTAATATGAAACTATGATTTTTTCTTCTTTTCTACATATTGGTATTTAATGAAAATAATGCATCAAATAGCTCAAAAAGGAAGATTCCAGAGTGGAACCACAGTACATTGCATAATAAAACGTGCTCAATTTTCCATTGGACCAGTTACACAGTTTATTAGGTAGCAGCTAATTGTGTGGGTCTTGCTCAAGCTGGTCAATGACAGGTTTCAACTTATTATTGCTTCTATTTGACATTCAATAACTTAGTCCCAGCATTCCTACTGCCCTACCTTCATAAAACAACCTGGAATGTGAGTTGGACTTGGATAAATGGCTATTATCCATTTTAATTTACTTCTTCAAATTTGTTTGAGAAGCCCTGCCCCAGAGTTTCAAGTATCTTGAAAGATTATAGATAAAATGATTTCTATTTAAGTCTTAATTTTTGTATTCACACAAGACTTTTCAAAAATGGCTCCAATATGTCACTATTGTGATGATACATCAAATGAGCCAATCAAAACGCCAACAGTTGAACAAGTAACAATTTCAATGGTTGAGCTTATAATCATGACAAACATATTTCTGCAAAGTGAGGACTGGAAAATCCTTACTTAGATAGAGCTGACTTCCATTACAAGGACCTAAAGCAACCAGGGTGGGGTTCTATTTTCAATTAAACATATTAATAAAGACTAAGTGTTTGCCTGCAGTTTACAAGTTAACATAAATTATAAAGCATGTTGTCCTTTAGATAGTTCCTCATTGTTTACAGAATGTCTAGCACATTTCATGGCTGCTGCTTTGAAAGTGCCAGGTTGCCGAATGATATTTTCTCATAAAGCTAGATACAATCGTTAGTTCACCATATATAAAATCATAGCTGTTTTACTCATAGCTAAAATGATCTTCAAAACTGTACTTAGTTGGATTGTGTGTGATGTACCGTTGTACCTGAGATGAGGCACTGTAGGTGATGACAGGGTTGATAGATTTTACCATAGCTACAATGTAAGCATTTGCCACAAATAGAAATTCTGTTATTATACCAAGGATGACTCACATTTGAAGAAATAGAAAATTATGGATTTGCTAAATACACTCAGCTTGATATAAATGCATCTGTGTGTAGAATTCAAGTAAACCAAATTACTTCCCATTTTCTGCACTTAGATATAATTACTAATTCAGCTGTAACATTTAAGTTTGCAATCCTGACCCAAGGATACAATTTTCCTTGTATATTCTTGCTTTAACTGCCAAACACACTGAACCATTGCCAACTTATTGGCTGTAGTACAGTTACAGATTGTAGGACGCTATACAGCACATTAATCTCTGAGTGTAATGCAGCTAGTATAGAGGTTGTGCATGTGTCCTTGTAAACAAAATACAGTGCAAAATGAAAGGAGAGCCTTTTTTTAATTTCTGAGAGTGCAACATTTTTGAATGTGTGAGAGAGGAGGTACAGATTCTTTCAATAATGTTATCTCTCTGCCACTTAACCCTGACCTGCATGTAGCTTTGTTTTATTCATTTACTGGATGAAGGCATCACCAGCATTTCTTGCCCATCCCAGAGGGCAGGTAAGAGTCAACCACATTGCTGTGGTGTGGAGTCACATGTAGTCCAAACCAGGTAAAGATGGCAGTTTCCTTCCTTAAAGGACATTAGTGAACCAGATGGGTTTTTCTGACAATAGTTTAATAGTCATCATTAGACTCTTAATTCCAAATTTTATTAAATTCAAATTCTACCATCTGCCACAGAGGGGATTTGAGCTCAGGACTGCAGAACATTACCTAGGTTTCTGAGTTAACTATTCAGCAATAGTACCATTAGGCCATCAACTCCCCCTAGAAGTACTATTTTTGTTTTGCTCTTGGTAATCACCTAGTCACAATATACACTATATTGGGCATAATATGTGCCATAAATGTAGAATTAACAGCCTGGGAAGAAGCCATTCAACTCATCAGAACTACATCCTCTCTCTGAAACCTACTTAGATATGTTTCATATGAACATCAAGAACCAAAAACAAAGAATGTGAATTTCAAACTAATGCTCACACAAGGCTGAGTAGAAAGAATAATAATAACTTGCTTAAAATTAACAGCAAAAACAGTATATGGTAAATAATTGGTAATCCACAGAGGATTTAAGGCCAGGGTTGGAAGAGACTACCAATGAGAAAAGCAGAAGAACTTGGAAGTATGATGCTGAGAGGCATTCATTGACATTATCACGTCTATCTTTAACAAATTGAAATCTGGAGCACTGGATAAAACTTTTCCCAGCTGACCTAAATTATACCAAACATGAAAGGCGAGCTGATCCATCAAGGATGACCTGTCTGCGTAGTGCAGTTGTTTCCACCATTAAAACTACCCCTATCCCAGAAATGTAATCACCTGGATGACAAAATGAGGTCAATTCTGGAGATGTTTTGAGAATTCTATCTCTTATTGCCCAATTCCTGTAAACAATCAAGCAGTCTTCAGGAGACCATTGTGGTCATCGACTTAGAACCACACAGATAATTTAACCGAATGAGTCGAATCTGCTGCCTTTAATGCAATCTCAACCATAACTTTGATTTGATTTATATGACTTGATTTGATTTATTCGAGTCGCATGTACCTAAGTACAGTTAAAAGCTTTTAAAAGTTTTTGCAAGCAGTACAGGCAAATCACAGCAAACAAGGACATACAAATCATAGGGTACTTAGACAGAGTGAGACATACAAAGTTACAACTGCACAGGAGGTGCACAGAGAAAGATCAATTTTAGCAACATCAACATTATTTGACGTTAGGTCCATTCAGCGGTCTAATAACAGCAGGGAAGAAGCTGTTCTTGAACCCGTTAGTGCATGTGTTCAAGCTTCTGTATCTTTTGCATGACGGAAGAAGTTGGAAGAGGGCATTATCAGAGTGGGAGGGGTCTTTGATGATGTTGGCAGCCTTTCGGCAGCAACGAGAAGTGTAAATGGAGTCCATGGTTGGGAGGTTGGCTTCCTTGATGGTCTGGGCTGTGTACACAGCTTTCTGTAGTTTCTTACACTCCTGGGCAGAGCAGTTGCCATTCCAGGCCAATATGCACCCAGACAGAGTACCTTCTATGGTGCGTCTGTAAAAATTGGTGAGGGTCCTTAGGTCCTTGGAAATGGAGGCACATTATTTGAACATGAGAGAATGTAAAATACATACCATTCCAGACTGCAATCCGAGGATATCTGGAAGGAATTAGGAATGATATGAAACCTTTATCAGCTTCAGCAGACTCGGTCTAATTTCCATTTGGAATATTACATAGAATGATGGCTCTTCCCTTCAGGAGAAAGAAGACTGGCAAGTTAATTTGTGATTCCCAGGAGTACACCTCTCAAGGTAGAGGTGTATTTAATGATTATCATGGGAATAACACATTCTAAAATATTTAAAACAGGGAACAGTGGAAGAAGCACATTTTTAAAAACATAAGTGAAATGAATCCAGGGTCACAGTGAAGGGAAATCAAAAATATACAATCTGGAAACAAACCCTTCGGTCTAATTAGTCCAACCGTGTTCTGAAACCAAACTAGTCCCACTTTCTGTATTTGGCCTATATCCCTCCAAACTTTTCCTTTTAATGTACTTATTCAAATAAAATGTCTTTTAAATGTTGAAAATGTACCTGTATCCATTCACTTTGTCTGACAGCTCATTCCACAAACAACTGTCAAAAAGTTGCCCCTCATATCATTTTTTAAATATTTCTCCTCTTACCTTAAAAATATGTCCACTAGTTTTGAACTCCCCCCTCCACCCCCCCACCACCCCCCCCCCACCCCCCGCTTCTAGGGAAAAGAACCTTGCTATTCACCTTATGTATGCCCCTCATGATTTGATAAACATCTATAAGGCCACCCCTCAGCCTCCTATGCTCCATGAAAAAAGTCTCAGTCTAACCAGCCTATTTATACAACTCAAACATTCCATTCCTGGCAACATCCAGGCAAATCTTTTCTGAACCCTCTCCAGCTTAATAATACCTGCCCTATAGCAGGGCAACCAGATCTACACACAGTATTCCAGAGGAGGCCTCACCAATGTCCTGTACAACTTAAACATGACGTCCCAACTTCTATATTCAAGAGTCTGAACAATGATGGCAAGCATGCTAAATGCCTTCTCAACCACCCCATCGACATGTTGCAAATTTCAAAGAACAATGTACCTGAACCCCTACGTCTCTCTATTCTACAACATTACCCAAGGCCGTACCATTAATTGTATAAGTACTGCCCTTGTTTGTTTTACTAAAATGCAATATCTCACATTTATTCAGAATAAACACTATCTGCCACTCTTCAGCCCATTGACCTTATTGATCAAGATCTCTTTGTAATCTTAGATAACCTTCATGTTTTTATTTTTCCTTCAGCAAAATTTGACTGTACTTGCAGTTTGCTGCTTTTAAAAAAGCTAAAAATGACTATCCACCAGCCAAACTTTCAATGACCCTTACAGTATTCCAAAGAATGATGTTGTTGCAGTAATGAGTGCCCACGATCACTATAAATGTTAAATTGTCCTTCATTGTCTCCAGCATTCTGGTTCGTGTGTCCTGGCTGGTTCTTAAAATATATCTCTTAGGATTGCAATTTTCTGAATCTATCCCTGAAAGTTATATTTAGCTTAATAGTAGCATTTAAAATGCAAACAATTTATCCCAAGATACCTCCATGGAAACTGTTAGTGACCCCAAAAGGTATTAGTGCAAATTGCTTAAGGAATAAGGTGTTAGAAGGCAAATTGAAGTTCTTGCTCAATTTAACTTAAGTCATAATGATGTGACTCTTTCTCATAATTGCTCTGAAGAAGTTCTAAAGAAGAGCCTTATCATACTCAAAATACTAACTTTGTTTTTCTCTCCACATATACTGTCAGACCTACTGATTATCTCCAGTCTTTTATATACTTATTTTGGATTTCTAAACAGCCAGACTATTTTGCTCATACTGAAGATAAGTTGCTTGTTCTTCATCAAAATCGTGTTCTAATGTAATAGGGTTTTACTGCCTTAGCGAACAAAAGGGACTTCCTTTCAACCAACATGCAGCACCACAAACAGTTCTACACTGAAGTATTAACCTAGACTTTTGTGGTCAAATCTTGGCACTGGGACTTGAACACAAAACTTCCTGACAGACATAAGTGCGCTTCCAACTGAGCCGCAGCTGGAACAAAAATAACAGAAAACAGCAGCTGGACCCTGAGTGACGTATCAGTGCTGTGTCAGTCCCATAGCTGTTAATAACAACAGGAAATGTTGTGTGCGTTGCCTTCTGTATCTTCTAAGTGTGATGGGGCTGTGGGGGCTTGTTTGCGTATAAGATGGGCCGATAGGCTAAAAGCTAATGATGATATTCAAAAGCTGCATGAGAAGATAGATTGTATAGGATGCGTTGAAGGGCTAAAATTGTTGATGATACTCGACAAGCTGCATGACCTTGGATGAGTCTTGTTAACATTCCTTTAAGGGCCCAAGATGGCACCTGCAACTTGTTTTTCTCTAGCTGTGTTTTGTCTTCTGTATCTGCTTTCTTTGTGCTGGCTGTTTGTTATACTGTATAAGAGAAAGAGTTTCGATCCAAGTCGCTGGACTTCACCTCAGACCGGAATCGTGAATGGTACCAGGAACAAGCTCAGCCTCCAGACCAGACATCAATTGAGGGGTCCCAACCTGCAGAAGGGCATGAGGCTTATCGTTTCTTTCCTCTCTTTTTCATTCTTTTTCTTTACTTAATACATGTTCCTTTCTTCTTCGTCTTTTATTATTATTCAATAAATGTGCATTTTCAAGCAAATTGCTGTTATCGAGCCTTCTCTTAACTACATTTAACCGAATCTGAAAAGAACCTCTTGGGTGCACTCTGTGAGCCAAGGCATTTTTGGCGACAAGGATGGGATTCAGGAAAATGTAGAAGAGAAGGGAAAAGCAACCTGATGCTCTGGAAACCTTCCGTATTCCAGGGTGGAATGCGGCAGACTCTGGATTCATGTCTGTAGCTAACATGTTAGCACAATTATGAGCCCAAAAGGATGGGGGACGGAGAAAAAGAGATCACTAGATGCCAGATTTCTGTGCTGTGCAAGTGCACTGAACCTTGCGTAAGTGTTGATTCTTTGTGGTCTGGTTTGAATGCACCTTTGTGTGTTGGTTGGTAGATGTTGTCTTGTACGATTTGTGTCTTTTTGTTCCTGGGAGCTGGAGATCTGGGGATAATATGAAGTTTTAGTTTGCATTTTGGGAATGTCTGGTGATTTGAAAGTGTGTTGTGTACCTTTATTAGTGTGGGACATGCATGGTTAATGTACTGCCCTTTTAAGAAACCATCAGTAACTGTGTAAAGCAAAAACCTGTGAAATGTTGATCCAAAAATTTGGTTTGTAAAGCTTGGTAAAAATTTACCTTTTGGGATTGGCTCCATGTTGTGTTTGGACTTAGGTAAATTTAAATTCCAGAAATTATGATGCTTGAAATTTCATTTTCTGGTCAGATTGAACTCCCAAATACAATTTTAACATGAGTGAATCTTTAATTCCTGATGTTAGGATTGACTCACTGTTAATATCCAAGTGATTGGGACATTGGAATGTTGAAAATGCAACTCCCTTATATGAAAGAAGGCTGAGCTAAGACTCAGGTGGTGTAGGATTCTGTGGTAAGGGAACCCTGGGGAAAAATAAAACTTTAACTCCACAGCTTCCCACCTCACCACCCAGCCTTGCACAGCCCTTGTCCACCCTAACCACCCTAGCCTTGCACAGCCCTTGTCTACCCTCACCACCCCAGCCTTGCACAGCCCTTGTCTACCCTAACCACTCCAGCCTTGCACAGCCCTGTCTACCCTCACCACCACAACCTTGCACAGCCCTGTCTACCCTCACCACCCCAGCCTTGCACAACCCTTGTCTACCCTCACTACCCCAGCCTTGCACAGCCCTGTCTACCCTCACCACCCAAGCCTTGCACAACCCTTGTCTACCCTCACTACCCAAGCCTTGCACAACCCTTGTCTACCCTCACTACCCCAGCGTTGCACAGCCCTTGTCTACCCTCTTGCCAAAATCCACAAACAGCACAGCCCTGGCAGACCCATCAATACAACCTGATCCTGTCCCATAGAACTTATTTCTTCCTATTTTGACTCTATTTTTCTCCCATTTGTTGTGCTTCTTCTCAACTTCATTTGAGATCCTTCTAACACTTTATGTCAATTCCACAATTTCTAGCTGTCTGGCCCCAGCCGCCTCTTCTTCACCATGAATATGCAATCCGTCCACACGTCCAATTCCCATCAGGATGGTATGAGAGCTTCCTGTTTCTTCTCGAAAGGAGACGTGAAAAGTTTAAATCTACCAACGCTCTCCTTCACCTGGCTGAGCTCATTCTAACTTTGAACAATTTCTCCTTTGTCATCTCACTTTTTCTAAGTGTGGCAATGGGTACACACCCTGGTTATGCCCGTCTCTTTGAGGGTTATATGAAACATTCCTTGTTCCATTCATAACCAGACTCCCTCCCACAACTTTTTCTTTCACATCGATGACTACATTGGTGCTGCTTCCGCTCTTGTCTAGAAAAGGAAAATTAATCAGTTTTGCTTCAACTTCCATCTTCCTCTCATGTTTACTTGGTCATCTCTGACTATTTCTATCCTTTCCTTGACTCCTATGTTTCCGAAACTAGGCTGTCCACCAATATCCATTACAAACCTACCAACTACCACAGTTACCTTGACAAAGCATCCTCACACACTGCTTCCTGCTGTGACTCCATTCCATTCTCCAAGTTTCTCCATCAAATCTAATTTGCTAATACCACTTTCCACAGAGGTGCTTCTGACATGTCCTCCTTTTTTCTCGTCCAAAACTCCCCCACCATGGTTGACAAAGCATGTCCTTAGCCACGTGGGCCCATTTAGTGTGCTTCTGCCTTTGGATCTTGTTGTCCCTCCCAGGACAATGACAGGGGTCTCCTTGTGTTCATAGTAACATAGACATACAACAAAGAAAATAGGAGCAGGAGCAAACCGTTCAACCCCTTCAGCCTGCTTCACCATTCAATATAATGGCTGATCATGAAGCTCAATACGTTATTGAGAGTATATCCTCCACATCCCTTAATCTCTTTAGCCATGAAAGCTATATCAACCTCCTTCTTGAAAACACAATGTTTTCTACAACCACTTTCTGCGGTAGTGAATTCCACTGAGTGAAGATTTTCTCATCTCAGCCCTAAAAGATTTAACCCTTATCCTAAAACTATGATCCCTGGTTCTGGACTCCCCCCACCATTGAGAACATCCTTCCTGTATCACCTGTTATTTTATCAGTTTCTATGAGACACAGCACCCCCACTATTCTGCTAAACTCCAGTGAATAAGATCCTAACTGACTCAATCTCTTCTCATTTGTCAGTCCTGCCATCTCAAAAATCAATTTGGTAAACCTCCACTGCTCTCCCTCTATAGCAAGAACATCCTTCCTCAGATAAGGAGACCAAACTGCATGCAATATTCCTAGTGTGGCCTCACCAATACCCTTCAGCATGACATCCTTCCTCCTGTGCTTGTATTCTCTCACTATAAAGGCTAAAATACAGTTTGCCTTCTCACTCTCTGCTACACTTGCACGCTAAATTTCAGTGACTGGTGCAAGAGGACACCCAGGTCTCGTTCAACACTTGCCTCTTTAACTCCACCCTCCCAATATCCCAGGCCCCAAACACACCTTCCAGAGTAAGCAGTTTCTTGCATATCGTTCAATAGATTTTACTGTATTCTCTGCTTATAATGCAGTTGCCACTACATTGGTAAAAACAAACATAGACTGGGTGAGTGCTTTGCAGAACACTTCCACTCCGTCCACAAGACCATCCCAGTCCATCCAGTGACTTTCCATTTCAATAGACTATCATGCTGTGCTATGCTTTTCTGTCCTAGGTGTACTGCAGTATTCCAGTACAACCCAACAAGCTGGAAATATAGCACTTCTTTTTCCAATTCGGCACTTCACAGCCTCTGGAGACAACATTGAATTCAACAACCTCAGATTGTGAACTCTATCCTCCACCTTGCTTAGCCCCATTCTCCTGCCTTGCTTTCTGTCATTCTTTTAAAGCATTCTTCAGCGTTAAGTGTTGCTAAAAAGTTTTTTGGGGTTCACAGCCCTCAGCAATTTGATGTATCCGTTTTCCTAAAGTCTTCTTCATTAGCAGCACGTGTCTTGTTGACACTAGTCCTGCTAAATTAGTTCTTCAGATTCCGTGCTGATCACCATTTGTGTGCATTGCCATCCGTATCTTCCATTGCACTCGTTCTTTTGGGGCTTACACAGTCTTTTGTTTGAGACGGTAAATGCCTTCTGCTCTGATAGGGATAATCTTGTAAAAATACAAAGCTTGATGCATCTCTGCAACAATTTACACATAATGACAATATGCTGTACGTTACTGCAAAGACTGTTCGGAAGGCCTAGCCTTTTGTTTGCTCCCACATGATCTTAGTTTACTCTCCCACTAAGTGCTCATCACATCACCACAATGGACAGTGCTCAGTTTTTAACCTTTTGGACCCATTTCCACAAGGCAACCACAGAAGACATAGATAAGTGGATAGTTTAAGCTGGGTAGCTACATCAACTACTACAATGTCCACAGTGTTAAAGCATGAGTGCTTGGTTAAAATATTCACTTGGGAGAATGAGCCATTTATCTAACTTTTCAAAATTGACAGGACTGTGTATTGCTTCAGGCAACTGCCTATAAACCTGCATTTAGTCCTCAAGCAGTATTTTCAGTCTTCTATATTGTATCTGCCACTATCAAGATGAGAAGTGACACTGGGTATCTATAAAAGCTGCTAGCACCAGCAGCAAGAGTGTTTGAAATGATCAGCCAATCAACAAGGCATCTGCATCATATGGAATCAAGGAATAACTGGAAATTTTAATGTTTCAAATAAATTGATTTAAGTGTTTATTTGTGGTTGTTGCCATTATTATCAACGCAGTATCTTGTATATAATGTTTTAATTAGAATATTTGAACTTGACCACTTTCAGTTTCATATTCCAAAGGTAAACAACAAAGATAAACTATTCTGAAATATTAAATTACTAAACTGTTCTAAGAAATAGTGTGCCACAGGCTAACAATAGGTACATTTTTATTTGGGCAGAATGTGAAAAACAACATATTAGTATAGACATGGTATTCTATGGGGTAATAGGAGGTACATATGTTATCTTGAAGCAGCATTTAATGTTAACAGAATGGTGAAGAGATATCTTTTGTAGTTCTACAAAATATCGCTGGAATTTTGAAAAGTTGATAATGTAATTGCAATTAAAGTATCATCTTTTATTGTAACATATAAAATTAAATACATTTGATTTACAATAAGCATGCAATGCAGGTATTTTCCAAACCAGGTTATACATAAAGATTAATATACATGCATAGTGCATCAAAATCTGTTTTCAAGGCCATTAACTGCATATACCTGTAACAGGTACTACATGTTCTTGTTCGCTAAATGGGAAAAATTGATCAGATGTATATTTGACCTATTGACTAGTTTCATATTCCAGAACAAGAATTTTAAAAGCCATTTAGTCTCCCTGAAGAGAATACAGCATGCTGAATTAGCCAAGAAATCAGAATTGATAGGTCCATTGTTACATTATATGTGACTGACACTAAAATGCTCACATTGCAAAGATGAACAATATCCTCACTGAAGTGAAAATATTGCTGCTATGTTCTCACAATGGCAGCAAAACATTATAAAATGCAGTTGATTTTAGGATATTTCTGAACAATAGAATTTTGAAACAAAATAACACTCCTACAGCAATAATTTAGCAGGGTAGATCAAACATCTTTCATAGAGCCCATCTGATTTCAGTCTCACTGTGTCAGAACGCATACCTGATCTGAATAAAATGTTTTGCTGTGGACAGCAGTGCATGATACATTTAGAAGCCTGTTTAATTAAAGCAGATTGTAATTAATTTTTTTTTCTCTTAAGATTCAGCACACCAGTGATTATCTTTTGCACCACTTGGCTTTGTGAAAAGAACTGTGGACAATATATTTGTTAATCATTGCCTAGGTAAATGGTCAAGTAGTACAACTAAACAATCAATTAACTAATCAGAAATGGCCAAGGTGACTCAATGATATTTGTACTATTTGAGGCAGTATACTTTTTTTTCTGTATGAAAAGGCAGGTGACCATACCATCGATATTACCAAGATCAACACTCAATAGCAAGTAATACATATCATCAGGGACTAGAGAACATGACTTCAAATTCCTACTCATTTTACATTTGCCATTAATTCCATTTTTATATTTATCGTAATACTACACATTAAAAAAGGTGAACTGAAGGACAACAATTGGATAGAAAAAAAACAAAAGGAAAAATGAGCTCTGGTTTGAATAAGAGATAACAAGGTGTAGAGCTGGATGAACACAGCAGGCCAAGCAGCATCAGAGGAGCAGGAAGGCTGACGTTTCGGGCCTAGACCCTTCTTCAGGGTCCTCTGATGCTCCTCTGATGCTGCTTGGCCTGCTGTGTTCATCCAG
>NC_063339.1:26242755-26309458 GCF_021869965.1 Rhincodon typus
CCCGCACCTTGTTGTCTCAGGTGGAATTTTAATTCATTCATGTGATGTGGGCATCACTGACTGGGCCAGAGTTTATGTCCATCCTTAATTTCCCAGAGACTGCATTTGCTGTGTGTCTGGAGTCACATGTAGGTCAGACCAAGTAAGGATAGCAGATTTCCTTCCCTAAGAGACATTAGTGAATCAGGTGGGTTTTTACGTTAATTGGCAGAGGTTACAATTGGTAGAAATTAATTCTAATCTTCTGTACTAAGGTTAGCAAGGAATGTAAACTGCGTAACAGAATTTGAAAAGTCATCAGTAATAAGCAAAAATACGATGCAGCTGGCAGATGTCTGGGAAGGGCATAACAGTCGGTATTGGAATGTGATTAATAAGACGTTTTGTGAGAGCCCAAAGATAGGTGATAGAGGGTCTGGTGAGCATCATGAGATGATGGGAGGCCTAGGAATGACCATGAAGTTGTCCATCATTGATTGTGTATCCACAGGATTGGATGTGTAGGTCAGAGGGGATGTGGCATGCACTGATGTCAATGTTGCATGTAACCACTGTATTGACCTATGTATAAATATCCTGGACTTTATTCGGAAAGATACAGTGTCCTAGAGATCTCTCCCACAATGCATTGTAAGCAGTTCAGAACAAAGATCAATTTGTGCTACTGACCACAGGACTCAAGACTCTCTCCAACAGTCTCCATTAGTTTAGTCTTTTTTTTATTTCGGATTTTTATGGGGGACCATTATACCTTGTGGGACTCGAACCCACGTTCCTAGAACATTTGCCTGAAGTTCTGTATTACTTCTTCAGTAACACAACTACTGCCTCCCCTTAGTACCATCCCTGGCCTGTTACTAAGCCATGTCACCACCTCAGCTTTGAATTCCATTTTTACTATCACCAATTTCCTAGCCCTATCAAAAATGAGAATTTGTCCCTCTATGTCTCATGTCTGCTTTTACATCCTATGTTATGACCAGCTACCACATATTGCAGGTTGAATAATTAGGGTCACAACGGTGACTCCCACAACAGGTTGGAAACATGGTGATGACTCCTGGCTTTGTTTTCTTGCAGGGATGGGGGGAAGGGGCATCAAGGAGCCAATTAGTTGCACTGTGGGCTGCCATCCCTTTAAAGGGCAGCCTGAGGGTCCAGGAGCTGCCAACCAACCAGCCACAATGGATACCACTGGGATTAAACCTGAAAGGGAAGGACACTAAGTCATCCTCTAAAACTGGTGCCATCTGAAGACATTGGGGCAAGGTGGCAGGGCAAGAGGTGGATTGCTGTGGATGTGGCCCATTGTCACCCGGGGCTTCTGCTTATCAAAATAAGACACTCCACACTACCTCACACCGCGTGCACCCACCCCCCTACTCCCCAGAGCCCCGCCACCTACACCAGTGCCAAGCACAATAGGAAGCTGCCAGAATTCATCAGGCGGTCACTCTATGAGGCAGAGAGTCTTATGACTAGTTAAAAAAGAAAACCAATGGCAGAAGAAAGCATCCCTTAATTAGCTGCTAAAGTGACTCACATGATTTCTAGATGGGAGAGTGTGTGGACTGTCCTCCAACTGGGCTGCTGCTGGTATAATTCCATGGTGACAGGAGAAAAACGATACACACCTGTCTCCAATTTCCCTGCAATTTTACGCGTTTCCCACCCTCCCCACCCCACCTCTCTCCACCCACCTTATGCCAGTCCATTCCTAGGAGCTGTTAAAATCCAGGATTCAACAACAACACTCCTCTTCATTCATACCACTTTATGAACCTCAATCAATGCCAATCTCTGATGTGTCTCACATCGGAAATTGACAGTCCTTCAAACACCTATGTCCCATGAATGAATAAAAAGTACGTGGCATACTCGAAATGAAAGTGTTCCACTGAAGAACCGTAACTTATGGTGCACTGGCATTGAGTATAGGATTCGGGAGGTCATGTTGTGGTTTGTTTTTTTTTTCATTCATGGGCTGAGGGCATCACTGGCTGGGCCAATATTTATTGCCCAGAGGGCAGTTAAGAGTCAACCACATTGCTGTGGGTCTGGAGTTACATGTCGTCCAAAGTAAGAGAGGATGGCAGTTTCCATCCCTAAAGGACATTTGCGAACCAGACGGGTTTTTCTGGCAATTGACAATGGATTCATGGTCATCAGTAGACTTCTAATTCCAGGTGTTTTATTGACTTCAAATTCCACCATCTACCATGGCGGGATTCAAACATGGATGCCCAGAATATTACTTGGGTCTCTTGATTCACAGTCCAATGATAATACCATTGGGCCATTGCTTCCCTAGTTGTACAGGACATTGGTTAGGCCATTTTTGGAATACTGCGTGAATTCTGGTCTCCCTGCTATAGGAAGGATCTTATAAAACTTGAAAGGGTTTAGAAAAGATTTACAACAATGTTGCCAGGGTTGGACGGTTTGAGCTATGGGAAGAGGCTGAATAGGCTGGGGTTATTTTTCCTGGAGCACCAGAGGCTAATGGGTGACCTTATAGAGGTTATAAAATCATGAGGGGCAAAGATATGGTGAATAGCATAGGACAGTCCTCAGCACAGGAGAGTCCAAACTAGAGGGCATAGGTTTAAGGTGAGAGGGGAAAGACTTAAAAGGGGCAATTTTTTCATGCTGTGGGTGGTGCGTATGTTGAAATGAACTGCTAGAGGATGTGATGGAGGCTGGTACAATTACAACATTTAAAAGGCATCTGGATGGGTATATGATTAGGAATGGTTCAGAGAGCTATGGGCCAAATGCTGATACGTGGAACTAGATTAATTTAGGATACTGATCGGCATGGACAAGTTGGACCGAAGGGTCTGCTTCCATGCTGTACATCTCTATGGCTCTATGTAGACTCAGGCAAACTGCACAATAGTTAATTATAAAGTGAATGCAGTGGTAAAAGCTCTACCAACAATGCAATGTCACTGGAGTTATTTGTGGATCTTATCTCACTTGCTGTTTCTCAATATCAGTCTAGCCTTGTTTGATCAAATGAACACCTACAAGCTGGACAGTCATCTCATGCAAGTATTGATTTCTCAGAGGGAGCTACAGGGAAAAAATATATTTTAAACAAATTGATTTATGGTTCTACCATTTTCCTATTCTTCAATTTTCTATCCCCAGTTAAATGAGATAGAAATTCCAATGGTTGTACTTTATACTCAGAGTATTCCTCTAGACATTCCTTCCCCTTTACAGAATTAAATAATAGTGCTCCTTAAAGCAGAGTCTCTTTTCATGAGGGGCTTGCACAGTGACAGTAATTCTGGGGAATTTTCTATAAAAAGCTATTGTAAACAGTAGAGGTTTGAGCTTCAAGCCATCTTGAAACCAGCTCTGAAAATCTGCCAATCTACACAGTGACACTCAAAGTAGGGCAGAATGTGAATGGCTCACAAGGCAGCTTAAAACTACAGGCTTTACTATTAGCTGTCGCAAAGCTCTGGGATGCTGTACCTAATTAATGTTATTGAGAAGTCCCTAAATCTACAAGACTGAAAAACTTCGAAGAGATTTCAAATATAATTTATTCCTATAAAAGGAGGGAGGGGTGTGATACCTTCAACAATAAAATGTCTTCCTCTGTAAGGAGGCAGATTAATTTGCAGTGAACATTCATTAAACCAGCACTCTAACCTGGTTACTGTCTGAGATCTTCTTGCTGAAGTTAAGTTGGGTTTCGTTCAGTAATTGGACCCTCCTCATGCCTCAGATGCATGCAATAATAGTCTTGTACAAGTAAGAGATGCCTTTGGTTTATTTGTTGGTTACAGTTAAACTCCAATGTTGCTTGTTTTCTTCATATGTTATTGTACAGTACCAAACTGCATTAGTGACTATGTGTACAGTTTTTTAAGCATAAAATATATTTTTGAAATAAACCAAAGTAAGCACTCTGATTTTAACATTATAAAATCTTTCCAAGGTGGCAACCATTCAGAAATGAAGGATGACAAACTGAATCAGAATTCTGACATTGGACACCACGCTTGACTTTACACACATCAGCCAAGGAGCCATTTCTTGTGGTACTGAAACTGTTTCTGTTATCAGTACGATTGTATGTTTATTCAGAAGGAATATCATCAATATTCCTTTTATTTGTGTGCCATTTCCTTGCCAATAATTTCAGCGATAGCATCTATGTCTAATCAATTAGGTATATGTACATTATATCAACTGCCCATCTGATACAAAGCTGTTATAATGAGAACAATTAAAGAATAATGTGTTAGCAAGAACAGCAGATGCTGGAGTCTGAGATAACAAAGTGTGGAGCTGGAGGAACACAGCAGGCCAGACAGCACCAGAGATGCAGGACCGTTGACGTTTCGGGTTGGGATCCTTCTTCAGAAATGAAGAAGCGTCCCGACGCGAAACGTCAACTTTCCTGTGTCTCTGGTGCTGCCTGGCCTGCTGTGTTCCTCCTGCTCCACACTTGTTGTCTCTTATTAAAGAACAATGTGCACAATTTAGCTTTAGAAAACATTTTACTTCTAGGTATGGATCTTACAGTTTTATTTCAGACAATTATAATTTCTAGATATCTGCTATTTGGAAATAAGTCAAAACTTCCTTTGGATACCCCATTGTGTTGGATTGAAAATTGGCTGAACGCCCATAGAGTGAAAATTGCTGAGGAATAGATTTGGATGCAATCTGAAACCCACTGCAAGTGGCCAGTGTTAGGACTTTTGTTATTTACATTTTTTTAAGTTATCTAAATGGTGGTGGAGAATGACCTGAAAATTTGAAACAATGCCAAGATTTATGCAAAAGTTGGACTTTGGGATGCTTGACCACTACAAGTAGATCAAGGTGTTCTTGTATTTGGCAAACAATTTTCAATTTAGAAAGGTGTAGCACCATACACGGGGGAAAGTGAAACATGCAAATCCTCTATAGTGAATAGAATTAAAGTCAATGGTAGTAAAAAAATGATCTGGGTATTTTAATGCCCAACAGGATGATCTATGGTTAATGCTGTGAGGCTAGAGTTAAATCAAATAATGTTGTAGGGTGTGTTCTGCATGGTAATTCACTATAAGGCAAAAAATGTCATCATGACCTTGCGTGCAAGACCTTGGTGACCCTAATTTGGTAACCTTTTGTCAAAATTTGACCTTATAACAACCTGAGGATATTGAGCCTTTGGAAACAGTGTAGAAAAGGACTACTCAATAAATTCCAAGTTCAAACAAGAGATGGATTTATTTGTGGCTGCTGCAGAGATTACTTGCATTATTGCTTTATTGTACAGGACCTACATGGTATCCTGGACTAAGGTGGAGAGGGTTGGGGTAAAACACAAAGGAGTTTTCCATTTCTCTCCCCTAATTGGCCTGGGTTATCAGTGCACACTCCATGTATTATGATGCCTCAGACATTACAACTGTGTGGGACAGAAAGGATAGAGTAATGAGTATTTCTCATCTTCCATTTTAATTGGTCACATGTATCCAAACTCCAAAAGTCCTGGGATGAGAGTTTACTCATGGTGAATGTCATGTGTGTACATTCTTGAAGGGAGAATGGGGAAATGTGAAAATAATTGAGAAAGGGACTATATGAACAAACATTTCAATTGAATATGCCATAACTGTTCTGTTGCAATAAAGATTTATTTCACTAACCAGGCGGTCTGTTCAGAGCCAAGTTTCGGAAGTGACTGCCTTTGATTACTTCAACAGAAAGTCTTCCTGTCGTGGCATTGTAAGATAATCCAACGAGTAGTTCCGGAGTTCCACCGTGTGAAAGTGATTGTGTAGACGAAGCACTGTCACTGTGAGAGATGGCAGACAGACTGATCTGTGAATCTCCACTCTGTAAGACATCAAAACATTACCTTTAATCTGAGATACTCAATGAACATTTATCCAAATACTAAGGTTTAGTATTTCAAAAGGTGGTCAGAAATATCATCATTGTGCTTAAATACATGATACTATTCAGTATGCAGTGGATCCTAAGATAGTAACATAGGTGACATGATTCATCGGTGCGATATCTGCAACATTGATATGTTTCCTGTCTTTAAGTAGAAGATGCTCACAGCAGTGTGCATCAGGAAATTGTGGGTGTGCAGACTGTCATTTTCCATCTCCTGTAAAGAACACTGTCATGTGCAGGAAGGATTGCCCGAAAACAAAATAATCCCATTAACAAGAGCGACTGAATATCCTGTGGCAGGGCCCACAGTTGTTCTCTGAAATATCTCTGCCTTTTTTGTATTGCTGCTTTTTTCCCCCGGATGTCCTTGTCTGCTCCAATCTCTCTTTTAAAAATACTTTTCAGCATGGAAACAGACCCTTCAGTCCAATTCATCCATGTCGAACAGAAATCCTAAACTGACCTAGACCCTTTTGCCAGCATTTGGCCCACATCTCTCTAAACCTTTCCTGTTCATACACCCATCCAGATGCCTTTTAAAGGTTGTAATGTACCCACTTCCACCATTTCCTCTGGCAGCTCGTTCCATAAATGCACCACCATCTGCGTGAAAAAGTTACCTCTAGGGTGCTGTTTAAATCTTTCCCCTCTCACCTTACACCTATGCCATCTAGTTTTTGACTCCCCGACACTAGGAAAAAGACCTTGGCTATTCACCCTATCCATGCCCCTAATGATTTTATAAACATGTATAAGGTCACCTCTCACTCTCTGAAGCTCCAGGGAAAAAAGCCCCAGCCCATTCAACCTCTCTCTATAGCTCAAACCCTCCAATCCCAGCAACATCCTTGTAAATCTTTTCTGCATCCTCTCAAGTTTAACAGCATCCTTCCTACAGATGGGAGACCAGAATTGAATGCAGTATTCCAAAAGTGGCCTAATCAATGTCCTGTACAGCCACAATATGACATTCCAACTCCTATACTCAATGCACTGGCCAATGAAGGCAAGCATGCCAAAAGCCTTCTTGACTACCCTGCCTAGCTGTAATTCCACTTCCAAGGAACTATGAACTTGCTCCCTTAGGTCTCTTTGTTCGGCAACCCTCCCCTGTGCCCTACCAGTAACTGTATAAGCCCTGAGATAACAAGGTATAGAACTGGATGAACACAGCAGGCCAAGCAGCATCAGAGGATCAGGAAGGCTGACATTTTGGGTCTGAAGAAGGGTCTAGGCCCGAAACGTCAGCTTTCCTGCTCATCTGATGCTGCTTGGCCTGCTGTGTTCATCCAGCTCTACATCTTGTTATCTCAGATTCTCCAACATCTGCAGTTCCTACTGTCACTGTATAAGCCCTGCTCTGGTTTGCCTTAACAAAATGCAACACCTCACATTTATCTAAATTAATCTCCATTTGCCACTCCTCGGTCCATCTGACCAAGGTCCCATTGTACTCTTAGATAATATTCTTCACTGTCCACTATTTTGGTGTAACCTCCAAATTTGCTAACCATACCTCCTATATTCTCATCTAAATCATTTACATAAATGACGAAAAGCAACCATTGTTTCCCATATAGCAAATCACAACTTAATCCATTGTTCAAAATAAATCCTAGTCCAAATGTGACATGTGACATACTGTTAACCTTTGGAAAAGAAGAAAATTGTTATTTGAATTCAACTAAAATAAGGCAAGAACAACCTAGATTTTTTTAAGATCATCAGTGCATATTCAATGAAGTCTTTAGAAAACACAATGGTGCAGCTGTGTCACAGTAATTAGCACTGCTGCCTCATAGTGTCAGGGACCCAGATTCTATTCCAGCCTTGGGTGACTGTCTGTGTGGAGTTTGTATGTTCTCCCTGAGTCTGGGTTTCCACTGGGTGCTTCAGTTTCCTTGCACAGTGCAAAGGTTTGCAGGTTAGGTGGATTGGCCATGCTAAATTTTCCCATAGTGTTCAGGGATGTGCAGGCTAGGCGATTAACCATCCTAAATGTAGGGTTAGGTGGATTGGCCGTGCTAAATTTTCCCGTAGTGTTCAGGGATGTGCAGGCTAGGTGGATTAACCATAGTAAATTTAGGGTTATAGGGAAGGATAGGGGGCTGAATTTGGGTGGAATGCTCTTCAGAGCGTCAGTGCAGACTCGATGGGCTGAACAGCCTCCTTCCGCACTGTAAGGATTCCACGATTCTCTAAAAGGCTCAAATTTTGTCATTGTGATACATGTGTCATCTCGTTTCTTTTTTGCTCAGATCCTTATTTCAGGTGTTCAAACTTTCAATAGCTAAGAAATAACTGGTGGAGTTTTGTTTCTGAAAACATTCTGTTGGTAAATTGAACATGAGGGCAAACAGACGACCCTATGTTGTGATGCAATGGAGCATGTCAAAAGTCCTCATTGTAAGTTAGGATGCCACCTATTGGTGTAGCAGGAAACCTTAACAACTTTGTGTTAAAGACAATGGTGAAAGTTTAATTGAGATGTTCACAACCATTTAAAAATAATTATTCTGAATGATGCCCATGCAACCAATGTAGGAAAGAAAAACCGTTCTACCATAACTTTACTAATAATTAACTAAACTTTTCACTCATCTTTATGAACTGTTAATTTTGTCCAATCAGCAATTTTGGAGCTATTAAATATTCAATTTATATTTGCTGTCTATACCGTGATTAAGGGTCCTTCAATCAGCACTGGACAGTTATACTCTCTGCAATGTTTCAATTAAAGGAAAACAATAAGAAAACTTCAAATATGTCAGCAAAGGCACTTCAATAGTCAATAGGTCACTCATTTTTACTAAGCTGCCTGCTTTTGAAAAAGAGAGGTTTCTTCTGAATGCTGACAGTTTGGATGGAGCAGATTGACTACAACTATTGAATTTATCAATTTAAATTCATCTGAAATGAAAGCAGGGGTGAGATGAAGAGGTTTCCTTTGAATACATGAAGTGGAGAAGCTTGACGCATCATGGGGAAAGTGCAGGGGAGTGGAATGTGCTGGACAGCTCTTTACAGGGGCCCCAGCATTGACACTATGGGCAGAATGGCTTACTTTTATGTTGTTTTGTTCAATGCTGTCATCTGTCACTAATTATGTTTCAGCAAAGTGGATGTTTAATTTGTTTCTCATTATTGTACTTACTGTCATGTTACTCCTTGGCTCCAGGATTAGCGAAACTTCCATTTCTCCCTCCTGGTTTAGATTCCTGAGGTAAAACAACTTCTCCCCCATCATTTTCACTCGATTCATCTTCCTCACCGCGTACAGGCGAAATCGGAGAGCATAATTGTGCAGGTCCTCTGGCTCCATCTTATTAAACCTAAAAGTCTCATTGAACACTGGCATAGGTCCCCGCTGCACATTGGTTTTGGAACGTTGCTTCTTGCCCGGTAGGAGGACTGTATGAACCTGCCATAAGTTAGCCCCACTGCGGTCCTTATCTGGGATGTTTTTAGCTGTAACTATTGTAACAGCCAGTTTGTGGCTGGAGGGTTTGTAATTGAATGTGAGGTCGAGGTCTCCACATTTGGAAATTGGCTCAGGTGGGTCCTGTTGCTGAGGAACTGTTGCTTTACCCTCTGTCTCCTGAAGATGATCAAAGTCTTGTGGTTAATGTATGTTTTCAGTAAAAAACATTCCATCATGCTGTGAAATTGTCTCAACATAAATTACTTGTAATCGTTAGATTATCTAGTGGGGAGTCTGGTAGAGATGCCCAAAATCCAATGGAACAATGGAGCAGGGGGTGTTCATGAGGTAATTAAGGGATAAATACTGGAAACAAGAAATTAGTGGGATATAGATTTGAGATCATGAAGTAGAATTAAAATTCTGATGAGAAAAGTACATTATTGGACACTGACTAAGCATCATTTAGCCTCTGGTTTTATCACACTGTATACAATATAACCATTAATTATAATTTTAACTACTTTCTTTAGAAGCATAGAAAATATGGAATATGCGGCTCCCTAAACGCACCAAATCAGGAAATATTGAGGAAGGTTCAACATTTGTTCCTGAATCAATGCTAGATTAGCCAATTTCAGTCAATGTGACGGTAGAGATGCAGCACATGGCCTCCTAAGAAAAGGATTAAGCAAGTGACCCTCAGACTCCAGCTGAAAACATGAGCATGTGTGCTCGTAGGAACAACAGAGCTAATGCGCTAGAACTTGATTTCCATTCACAAATGATGTATGACTTAATAATGCAAAGCGAATCAAACAGGAGGGGGTGAAAACAAACATAACTGTTACTCAGGAAGTAATGAACTGGGAACATGTTCAAAAACAACCTACTTCAATAGCTCATGTGGGGAACCTGGAAGAGAGTTAAAAACTGGAATTAAAGCGCTGGAACACATTGTTCCAATAACCCTTTATAGCAGTCAATGAGAGGAAGCCTTCATTTCATTTTCTTCTGGCTTTGATTCAAAAGCCAAGAAAACGAGAGACATCAAGTATGAGTGCACTGTTTTAAATCGCTACTCAACGCTCGCTTCGTCCTCCTCCCCCAATTTATGGCACTTAATACCTCAATCACAGAATGGTATCTTTCCAGTGTGCTCCAAATTGCTATTATTCAGCATCGTGGCACAGGATCAAGGCCACATTTGGAATTAAAAGATGAAGAATTCACCCTTTGTGCTTTTTTAAAAACTATTGCTTCTACGACAAAGATCAAGGATCTATCCCTATAAATAGGTTTATAGAAGTAATTAGATCAAGAGCCTTGAAACCATGCATCAGACAGGCATCCAGTTACTGGATTGAAACATTAAAAAATGTGAAGACAGCTTGACAGAGGGGGGAAAAATAATGTGATCAAATAACATAAAAACTCAGAACAGCTAATCCAGTGTATGAGGTTACATAGTCTCCCCAAACATTGTAGAGCTGTTAGATTTAGCAATACTTTGTTCACCAGTTCTCACACAGATTCATTCCCTTCTTTCTTTGAAACTAAAAAAAATGAAGCAGGATTGTAATATAATTCAAGTAAATAAAGGAGATGTTTCTTTGCCCATGTAATTTTTAAACAGAGGGTATAGAATAACCACATTTCTATGTTGTGTGGGGATTTAGAACTTCTGGAAAGGCCCCTACCTGCTGGTACTGATTTCCAGGTCAGCAATAGGACAGTGGTTAGTCAACAAGTTATGGGCAACCTGCTGTACGTGGACAGGAGCACTTTCCCTCTGTCTACACTGAGGCAAGCAGGAATCCACTATGTGTAACAAAAATAGCAGAGGTTCCCCTTTAAGAAAATTGGATTATATTTAGGCTTGCAATTCCCTGGACAGTGAAATTTAATTGGAAAGCTCTTTTAAAAAGAGCATTCTTCTGCACTTTATGATTTTTCCTTATTCATTCATGGGATGCGGACATCACTGGCAGGGGCATCATTTATTGCCTATCCCTAGCTGTTCTTGAGAAGGTGGTGGAAAGCTGCCTTTATGAAGTCCATTTGGTATAGACACATCCACAGCGCCATAGGGAATGAGATTCAGGACTTTGACCCAGCGACACTGAAGGAACAGTGATACAGTCATTATAAGACCATAAGATATAGGAACAGAAGGAGAGCATTCTAGCCTGCTCTGCCATTCAGCAGGATCATGGCTGATCTGACACTTCAAATGTCCACTTTCCTGCCCTTTCTCCGTAACTCTTGTTTCCCCTATTAATCAAGAATCTATGTATCTCAGCTTAAAGATCACAAAGACTCTTCCTCTACAGCTCTCTGTGGAAAGGAATCCAAAAACGCTCAATCCTCTGAAATAAGAAATCCTCTTCATCTCAGTCTTAAATTGGCACCACTTTATTCTGAGACTATGCCCTCTAGTCCTAGCCTCTCCCATGAGGGGAAACATCCTTACCCTGTCAAGCCTCTTAAGAATCCTATACGTTTCAATGGGATCACCTCTCATTCTTCTAAACTCCAGTCAGCAAAGTCTCAACATGTCTAACCTCTGTGCACAAGACAGTCCCTCCATAAGGATCATCCTAGTGAGCCTTATCTGAACTGCATCCAATGAAATAATGTCTTTCCTTAAATAAGGGGGCCAAAACTGCTCACAGTACTCCAGTTGTGGTCTCATCAACACCCTGTACAGTTGCAGTAATACTCCCATACTCTTATAATCCAACTTTCTTGAAATAAGAGCCAACATTCCATCAGCCTGCTGTACCTGTGTGCTAACTTTCTGTGTTTCATGCACATTATCCCCCAAGTCCTTTTGTGTTGCAGCTTTCTGCAGTTTTTCTCCATTTCAATAATATTGTTCTTTTCCTGTCCCTTGCAAAATAAACAACTTCCCAGTTTTGCACATTATATTCCATTTGCCGACTTATTTTGCCCACTTACTTAACCTATCAATACTTCTCTGCAAACTGTTTGTATCTCTCTCACCACTTTTCCACCTATCTTTGTGTCGTCTGCAAATTTGGCAACAGTACATTCATTTCCTTCCTCCAAGTCATGAATATATATTGTAAGTAGTTGTGGTCCCAGCACCGATCTCTGTGGAACTCCACTGGTTACAGGTCACCAACCTGAAAAAGAGCCGTATCCCCACTTGGAGATAGTAAGAACTGCCGATGCTGGAGTCAGAGATAACACAGTGTGGAGCTGGAGGAGCACAGCAGACCAGGCAGCATCAGAGGAGCAGGAAAGTTGACCCATTTCTAAAGAAGGGTCCTGACCCGAAATGTCAATTTTCCTGCTCCTCTAATACTGCCTGGCCTGCTGTGTTCCTCCAGCTCCACACTGCGTTACCGCCGTATCCCCACTTACTGTTTCCTGCCCATTAGCCAATTCTGTATCCATGTCAATATACTACAACGTACACTGTGGGCTCTCATCTTAACCTTATGTATGGTACATGGTCAAATGCCTATGTTTCCAAGTCATGATGGCGAGTGGTTTGAAAGGAACTTGCAGGTATTGGTGTCCCCACATATCTGCTGCGCTTGTTCTTCTCGAAGAAAGTGATTGCGGATTTGGAAAGTGCTGTCAAAAGAGCCTTGGTGAATTTCTGCAGTTTATCTTGCAGACAGTACATGCTGCTTCTACTAAGTATCAGTGGTGGAGGGAGTGAATGCTTGTGGATATGGTGCCAATTAAGCGTGCTGCTTTGCCTGAATGGTGTCAAGCTTCTTCAGTGCCATTGGAGCTGAATTCATCCAGGAAAATGGGGAGTGTTCCATCACACTCCTGAGTTGTGCCCCATAAATGGAAGGCAGGCTTTGGGTGTCAAGAGGTGAGTTACTTACTGCAAGATTTCTAGCTATGATCAGCTGTCGTAGCCACAGTATTTATATGGCTAGTCCAGTTCAGCTCTGGTCAATTGTAACCCCCAGGAATTTGACAGTGGGGGATTCAGTGATGGTGATGCCACTGAATGTCAAGGGCTGATGGTTAGATTCTCTCTGGCATTTGTGTGGCATGACTCTTAATTGCCATTTGTCAGCCCATGCCTGGATATTGTTCATATCATGGACTGTTTCAGTATTTGAGGAGTCAAGAATGGTGCTGAACATTGTACCATCATTGACAAACATTCCCACCTTGACCTTATGATGGAGGGAAGATCATTGATGAAGCAGCTGAGGACAATACCATGAGGAGTAGCTTCAAAGATGTCCTGGAGCTGAGATGCCGAACCCCAATCACTACAACCACCTTCCTATGAGCCAGGTATGACTCTAACCAGTGGTGAATGTTCCCCCGATTCCCATTGAGTCTTCTTTTAGAGAGTTTCTTGGTGCCAAATGTGGTCTTGATGTCAAGGGCAGTCATTCCATGACAGTGAGTCAAATATCAAGCAGAAGAAGAGAATGGTCTTACAGAATGGCCAACATCTTTTTCATGTTGCCTGGCAGCACGATTGGAGTTCAGTGGGATTGGTAGAGTTCTGACAGCAGACTGCATGGACAACCGCATCTCACAACAGAGTATAGCATAGAGATGGACAGTGTCCACAGAAGCATTTTAAAAAAGCAAAATTTACAGAAAACGTTTTTCATATAAATATTTAAGTAATATTTATGGTGATAGCAACATTCAAAATAATAATGTTTATACGGTCTGTAATAAGGCATACGATGTCATATTCTAAACATAAGGCTAAGCAGTAACTAAAGACAAAGGCCATATAATGATAATACACATGTATATATGGTGTTAGGAAGAACTGCCGATGCTGGAGAATCTGAGATAACAAGGTGTAGAGAAAATATTCTGAAGAAGGGTCTCGACCCGAAACGTCAGCTTTCCTGCTCCTCTGATACTGCTTGGCCTGCTGTGTTCATCCAGCTCTACACCTTGTTATCCCTGTATATATGGTATCACATGTTACAAAAGAAATAGTAGAATATTTTTCTTGACTCTCACAATGCTGACAATGCCCTTATGTTGGACGTGATTTGATACTGCTGGAAACGTCTGCTGTAACCGGTCACATAGATAGTCATTATTCATCAAATTCAAACTTAAATATTTGAATATAGGGTGCAACAGAGGAAGATTTTTTAATTTGTGTACACTGGATTCCATTCAAGAGTGGGAATCCTGTTTTTCCAGTCTCTAACTTCAGGATACAAGTTAACTAAAGATCAGTGACAGTCCTGCGGCTGAGATGAGTCAAGACTCTTGGGCTGAAATTAATATCTTTCTTTTCATTCATGGATATTGATGACACTGGGTGGGCAAGCAAAGAGACCCATCTTTAACTGGCCTGGAGAAGGTGGTAGTGAGCCACCTTCTTGAACTTTAATGTGCGACAACAGAAGGTACACTTAAAAAAAAATCTCTTTGAAGTTCCATTCCTTTAAAAAAATCATTATTTGCACCTGATCCCACACTGACACACATTTTCCCATCCAGAACTAGTTCAGGGTCACTGCTATTTATGTGTTTTTATTTGGAGGGCCATAAATACAAAATACAAATGACATTTACCACAATGCACTGCTTTAGCAAAAAAGTTGTTTAAGTGTTAAAAGAAAATAATGGAACCTTTTTCAGGTACAATTCAATAACATCAGAAAAAGATGTGTTGGATGTGTTTATAATTTCATTCTAGCACAGTTTCAATGTCCGTATCTAGCTCCAAAGTGAATAATTATCAATTTTCATTTTCATTTAAGACGGTTATAATGCAATTTGAGCAATTTAAGCACAGAAACTATGCTCAACTATTTAGCTATTATGGACAAAAACAGAAGTTGCTGTAAAAAACTCAGCTGGCCTGGCAGCATCTGTGAAGAAAAATCAGAGTCAACGTTTTGGGTCCAGTGACCCTTCTGCAGAACAGAGGAAGCTGGACCCAAAACGTTAACTGTGAATTTTCTTCACAAATAATACCAGACCTGCTGAGTTTTTCCAGCAACTTCTGTTTTTGTTCCTGATTTACAGCATCTGAAATTCTTTTGGTTTTTATTTACCTATTATGTTCAGTGTGAATAAGACAAAGGTCAAGAGAAAGGAGGCTTATAATGAATTAGAACCAATTAAGTTAATTTTTTGCCCAGTGTTTCTTTTTCGCCTAAACATTAAAATCTGTGAATAAAGTAACATCTGACATATTGTTTCAATTCATAACGCATTACCTCTGGGCTCCATGCTGATGAACTATCTGTTTGGTCATTTCCTTCATAGGCCTGATTGTCAAAGTTGGTCCCTTGATCAGGACTTCCCTCTTCAGTTTGCTGTTTCCCATGATTCTTATCCAGAGTCCCAGCTGCTTCATCTGAAGCCTTTTGATGACCTGTTCTGCTCTCAGACGCAGTGCCTGAACCCGTAGATAACTGATCTTCTTGATAAGAACAATTATCGTGGATGCTAAACTGATGTTGTTTATCTGTATCTGAACAGGTAAACGTGAAAGACATTTTTAAAGCATCATGAAGCAAAAAGACTGCAAACAACAACATATATAACAACAGGGGTAGGATTCTGTCACATCACCTTTTAATCAGTACTAGCTCACAATATGGAAAATAATAATTGATAAAGATGTGCTTAAACAATTTACATGAAGTATTTCTCAGTTTCATAGGTTCCAATTTACTTAGAACAAAATCTCAATACAAAAACATATTGGTTACCTCATGCAAACATGACAGAATTGCTATTGCTTTTATTAACTTGAGCAAGGATTTCATGCAGCTCAGTCTTTATTTTTCACTACCGTTATGCAATATGTGTCTGAAGTTAGAAAGGCACATTGCGGGAATGAAATCAATACGAGAATGAAAAGGAAAACACATTCAAGGTTGCAAGCTGCAAAGGAAACCAGCAAAGGGTGCAGACTATTACATTGTCTAGTAATCCTACAAGCCATGCATGGTACCTTCAACTTCAGAGGCCTCTGTGCTGTACTCTTCGTGATTCGAAGGTAAACGATTAAATTTCTGCCTACGCTCTAAACCCGCCTGCGCCACCTTGTCTGACACTGTAGAGTGGAAACTCTGGGACCTCGACACAGAGAATTCAAACTGTTTGATCACTTCCTCATCGCTGTCTGCAGATGTAGTCAACTCCTCATCATCCCCATAACTGTTCACTGGGGAGAGAAACAGAATATAGGCCTTGGACATTTTTCAGAAAGAAGGACTTTCCCTGAACAGACAGTTCTTTGACAGGAACAAAGATCCATAGGATTGCAGCCTTAATAGAATTTTTTGTCTGATGGAGCATATAATATTCTGGACAACTTACTTGTTTATAGAACAACACATGTCAGACTGAAAAGGAAGTAGTTTTTCAGTTGAGTTGTTAGTGGAACACATTGTTAGAGCTTTACAGAATGCTGTTTTTTTCAAAAGATTAACACCAAAAAGATACAAATAGGGACCAATTCACTCCCCTAAATGTTGCTTTTCGAGGCACAGTGCAGATTTTTGTTGATTACCTGGACAGGTAGTGTTTTGTTCAATTTTATTACTGAAGACCAAGAATGCCTTGTGGTGCAGTGGCACAGATTAACATCGGAAACTATAAACTATGACCCGTTTGGTCAGAATACCTGGGTTCAAATCCTGCTACCCCAGCAGAGTGCCAATAACATGTTTGACCAGGTTGATTAAAGTAAGGTGCATTGAAAAGTGTCACAGATTCAGCAGCTACAACACCAGGGAGTCAAAATAGCATACAGCCATGAGCAGCAACAAAATCTGAATAAAAAATCTTCCTCCCAGGTCAGCCTGAAGTTTGTGGAGAATTACATTTTTTCCATTTCTGTGTGAGCTGTTTATCAGGGAAGATGAATGGTTTGTTTATTGTTCTCACTGCCTGAGAAGAGTGCACTGATGGTTTAGCCATGTTTTGGCTTCCAAATGGCTTGGAATTTACACTGGCACTACTGGGGGCATCACAGCTGTTCAGTCCTATTATGGACATGACTTGAAATGGCCTTCAACATGTTTGAGGGAGGTGCCAAGTGATGGTAATGCCACTACCCATTTATTTATCACCTTTCTTCCCTGCAACGAATTTATACAACCATAACTAAATTTCAAAAACTAAATATCCATGTACTCTTCCAGACAAATGTCTCATTACTTTTTGAAATATGGCAAAGTTGTCTATGCTAATACCTGCCCTGGCATTTCTTTTATATTGTTGATCTCAAACTTTTTCTAAAGATGTAGAATTGAGGGAGTAAGATGGCATGGTATAACCAAAGACATGGCTGACGTGACACATTTCTGTGTGACTCCTCCTTAAAAACAGCCCAATAATTTGTTTTACTTTCTTTATCACTTGAGAATATAGGACTTATGGGTATTCCCATCAATACTCCCATCAATATCTCTCCTGCAATGGGTTCTTACTCTGCTCATGTCCAATATTATCATTCAACAAATATTATCATTCACCAAATATTATCATTTATACTTTTACCTTAATAAAGATGGTTCCACTCATAAGCTCAGCATCTTCAAATCTTTCTGAATTTGCACTGATGCTTCTACATTTGCCATTGCTCCTAGTTTGACAATATTTGTCAATTTAAAGCTGCTTTGATTTGACTCCACATTTCCTAATCAGTTTTAATCTATAATCTGTGGTTTCTTGCTTGAGGCATTTTGTGTTGCATACAATGTGACAGTGATACTGTTTGGAAATTCCCCCAACAGTTACTCTCATATTCACAGCTAGGCTGTGGTGGTCTCAGTCCCATTCGCACTGCCTGCAGTTTACCTCTAAACAGCCAGCTCCCAGTCACACGTCCTTCTTTTACTTTTATTTTCTATTCAGTGAGGCTACACATTTTCTTTACCACCACCAAATCACCATGTTACTAATTAAAAGAACAGTTTATCACATATCTTCCTGACTACTCATACTTAGTGTTTTCAACTGGTCATTGTTTTAACTGATTCAGTGTGTTTCCAGCTGTCCCACAGTCTTGGTCTTGTCCATTAATTCTGCATATGCAACAGTGTCAAACTCCTTAAAATCCAGCTCAACATTTCCTTTTTTACCCTTATCCACTGGGTCAACAGATGCATTCAGTAAAACTTCAAGGAGCAGTCAAATGTCACGCTCACGTCTCAAACTAATCGATGCCCTACAGTCAATTCTTAACTGTCTCAAATTAGTCTCCCAAAATCAATGTGAGACTTACAGGTCAATTATCTCCAGTCTCCCATTTTGTGAAGATGGGAGTTATGTTTGCGATCCTTCAGTGCTATTAGAGCTGTCCTGCATCCAGTGAGTGATGGAAAATAGTTAATGGGAACCACAATCAATTAGCTATCCACTTCCTGTAATTCCCAACTGTGAAGAGCTCTGTTGCCAAATGCCTGACTTTTCTATCTGTGCTTTAATTCATACTTGTCCTTTTATACATACAAAGTTCTGAAAACACACTTCCCAATCAGGTAGTTTCCTCACTGCTTCAGTAAACATTATTGCAAAGCAATAGCCTAATTCCTCACTTTATTTGCATCTGACAGATTTGAAAGTTTCAAGGGTTCAGTTTGATGTTTGCTGGTCTAATGTTTTAATTGGTCTTTTTTTGCAGCCATTTTTCAACTGTTCCACATAGCCTTTCTTAGCTTTCATTTGATAACAGCTGTTGAACAGACTGAAGTGGTTCTTGTTATTGTCTTCCTCATCTTACAGAAGTTACCCAGGTTTTATTCTACTTATGTTAATTTTGGCTTGGACTTTGTGAAGTCTTGTGAGGGCAAACTGTCAGCATTTGTCACTTTGCTTCTGCATCTGACCGTAATGTCAGGATTTAAGACAGGGACAAATTAATATGGAAATTCTGACGTGTGATCTGTTAATGCTCACCACAGGCTGCGAATTTCCCAACCTCCCACACCCAGAGCCGGCTATCATTGAAATCAATTAATGTGCCCAAAGCTTTTGATTTTCCACACTCTCATCACAATTGCACATGGACTGAAAGGCTACACAGTGTTCAGTTAGCGATAGCTTTACATAGTGACATAAGCAATAACTAATGCTAAACAACTGATCCAGACCTGAAAAATATAATTTGTGGGAGTATTCTTAAATGTATTCATGATTGATTACTAAATTTTACAAAGAGTTTTTCGATAATTTTTTTTTGGGAAAAAGCTTTCTTTCATGATATAGCAGCATTTGCCTTCACCCCTGTGTGTATATCCCAATCTTTATTTCACTCCATGCAAAGATTTTAATAAATGATTTGATTTTGATACTTTTCATTTCCTGGTTGGCTATCTATGAGAATTCTTTAATGTGATTGATTGCTCTGGCAGCTTGATGACATAATTGCAACTCCACACTTGGTATTTCCAGTAAAATCTCTTTTGCTGCCCAGTTGATAGTAATGTTCTCATCAGAGACATCGCTGGAAATCTCAGCAAAGCTTTCTCCAAGAGAAACAGAAGAACCTTTGTTTTCCATTGGCCTCAAACATGTCAAAATTACAGTGAAACAATCGCAGTTTGCAGACACAACAGTTCCTTTCACTATTTCTTTCTGATTTATTGCTTTCACTTGTTTTACTGTTATCTTCAACTCATAAAATTTATAATTTATGTCCTGCTGCATGCTACTGAGGTTAGAAGATTTCAGTAGAAATTGATATCAGCAAAAACAGCAGCAAGACTGGCCGTAATTTAGGATGTACCTTCATGATTATGCCATACAGGGAACTCCACGTCTCTAAGCAAAAAAAAATTGTACCAGGTTGTCCACTGCTTTCATTGGAGTAGATAGTAGTATAATAGTTTGTGTTTTATAGCAAAACTCAGCCAATCCTGGAGGAGAAAGTTGCAGGCAGCGGTGTTCTCGTCAATTCTGTAGCACTTGCCTTTCTAATTAGCAGTGTTGATGGATTCGAAAGGTGCTGTCTAAGGAGCTTTGGTTAGCTGGAATATATCTTGTAGACAGCACACACTGCTGCCACTATGCTTCAGTGGTGGAGGCAAACAAACAGGTTGCTTTGTACTGAATGGTATCAAGAGTGTTGTTGGAGCTGCATTTATCCAGCAAGTGGACAGCATTCCACAGCCTTGTGCCTTATAGCTGGTAGGAGTCAGGAGTTCAGTTACTCATCACAGTATTCCTAGCCTCTGACCTGCTGTTATAGTTACGGTATATCTATACAGCTAGTCCGATTCAGTTTCTCATCAATGACATCCCCGAGGATGTTGATAGAGGAGGCTTCAGCAGCAGTAATGCCATTGAATATCAAGGGGCAATGGTTAGATTCTCCCTGATTGAAAATAGCTTTTACCTGATATTTATGTGGCACAAATATTATATAGAACTTGCTGCATTTGGACACAGACTGCTTCTGTATCTGAGGAGTCATGACTGGTGCTGAGCATTGTGCAATCAGCAGTGAATATCTTCACCTTTGATGATACAATGTGGAAATGCCATTGATGAAGCAGCTGAAGATGGTTGGGCCTAAGACACTACCCTAGGGAATTCCTGCAGAGATGTTCTGGAGCTGAGATGACTGACCTCCAACAACCACAACCATCTTCCTTTGTGATACATACGAATCCAACCAGTGGAGAGCACAGCCCTCAAATCTCACTCACTTCACTTTTGCTAGGGTTCCATGACCCATACTTGGTCAAATGCTGCTGTAATGTCAAAGGCTGTCATTCTCAATTCACCCTTGGTGGTCTGCTCTTTTGTCCATGTTTGGACTAAAGCTGCAATGGGTCAGGAGCTGAGTGGCCCTAGCAGAACCCACACTGAGCATTGGTGAGCAGGTTATTGCTATGCAGGTGCTGCTTCATAGTACTGTTGATAACATCCATCACTTAACTGATGATTGAGAGTAAGCTGACAACGTGGTAACTGGGTGGATTAGATTTGTCCTGCTTTTTCATCACAGGCAAACCTAGGCAATTTTCCACACTGCTGTGTTGGTGTTAGTGTTGTTGCTGCACTGGAACAGCTTGGCTAGCAAGATGCATAGTTCTAGAGTCTTCAGCATGTCTGCAGGAATTTTGGCAGGGCCCATATGCCTTTGCCACATCTAGTGTCCTCAGCCATTTCTTGACATCACATGGAGTGAATTGAATTGACTAACGACAGGTATCTGTGATGCTGGTAACTTTAGGAAGAGTTTACGTATTTAAATTACTTTTTATGAGATTTTCACATTGTTGGAAATTCAGTCCCTTGAAGCCCAGGCCTTGCTTCACAATTCTTTAGATAATGCAAAATTGTTCACACATCATTAAAGTCTGCTATAAAGAGGCCTGAGACAGATACATAAGACACCACTAGAAAGACTAATCTTGTAGTTGCTGTGGTAACAATTGAATAGAGATTACTATTATCCCTCACTTCATTGTTTTCTGACAATCGTTGCAACATTTCAAAGCACTATTGTTGCTTTAGAGGTTTTAACACGCATTCCAAGTACGTAGATGATTTCAATTAAAATGGATTTTTCTAAAACCTTACTATTCAGTGGCTGACACATGAAATATAAAAGCACCCATGAGACTTGATCTAACACTTTTCTTGAGAATCTAAAAAAATTTACAGCTAAGTAACATTTTATGTAAGTTACTTTAAAGTGAACTTGATAAAATAAGCAAATGGGATTTACTCTCCTTAAGTAGAGTTTTTAAAATATAATATTTGAATGTTCAGTTTTAAAATGACCAGTGAGTTTCTCTGATTTGCTAACCTGCTTAGTCGGAGATTATGATCTCCTGGGGATCTCTATTGCTGACATAATCTTACTAACCCTATACTACTTTAAGGGAGGTGCCAACATATTTAAAGCAAAATACATGTCAGAAAATGATCACATAATTTTGTTAAGAATGTGTCTACTACAAGTCTTCATCCCCTTCTTTAATTCAAATTGAATGTGAGCAAGTGGGGCAGCCAGTTTTTTAGACAGTAATCTCCCTCAAACTGCAATAGCATTAGCGGTTAAACCATCTGTATGACTGGGGTTAAATATTGACCTGGATATTGCTTAGAACTTTGAAATACACAGAGGTTAGAAGTGCAGCAAGATCGTCCATCAGCACAATGTTTGAGAAAGGCGATCAGGATCCATTCATAAATAGATCATATGTGTTCTTTAGAATTGTATCTCTTGCAGTTTTGTTGCAAACTCTCAACAACATAGTCTTGGATAATAACTTACATGAGATCCAATTCCTCATGCAGTCCCCATTGGCACACACAAGTGACTTATTAAAAGAAAAGTCTGAATCTTATGATTTTTGGTTAAGTGTCAATTTTGCCACGTTTCATTGAGGATTCTTCTCCACAAGGTCTACTTAGATCTCTCACCGTATGTTACCAAGCTCACCTCATTAACTACCTTCCCCCATCCCTATAGCATCCCTTTCATCTATTTCCAACCCTATTCTACCACTTGCTGTATCCAGAACAATTTGCTTCTCTCAAGATATCCTGGAATTGACTGGCATCACTACACCAGTGCTATCTTTGGACCAAATGTGAGGTGAAGTTGGCAGGTACCTGCCCTGACTTCCATGTCGAGAATTCACTCCTGGCAGATGGTAGGATAGGAAACTATATTTAATGAGGTGAGATGTGCAGTCAATAAGGTCATTAATAGCAACAATTCCCTTTAATAGGCAACTCGCCGCTATCTCTTGAGAACATTGCCTCAGTGCCCGGAACTTAGTTAAATGATGCTGAAAGTTTCTAAATGTCGACAAAGGCCTGGCTGGACTTCTTGTGTTATCCTGCCACATTGGTCACCATAGCCCATGTTGTTCAGGCCCGTACAGGACTCTGCCCTAGAAACTATTAAATAAATTAGTGTCCAAATTATTTATGAACCATATTTGACATTAAGAAAGCCCTTTGAAGAGACCTGCAGAGTTAATCTAATGGATAAAGGGTCACGTCTTGCAGCATTTATACCCTACAAAACATATGACTCGGATAGTTTGAGAATCTTTAACAAATACCAACAGGTCCCAATTCTGGGATTCCTAATCTCATTCCCAGGCTTTCCTGGTTTCAGGAGTGCCTTCCAAGCATGTGTTTTGATTTGGAATGTGAGCCTTCATACAGTTCTCTGATCTGACCAGCAGAGATTGGAACATCCAACTCCTTCACAAATTTCGCAAAGTCAGGCCAGCATTTTAAAGACTCCTAGCTCACAGGACCCCAGAGGTGTTATATCCATTGTGTACAAGAAGGAACCTTATGAAAGGCAGATTTCCAAAGATTCACTTCATGACCCCAGACTAAACACCTCCACCCAGCTCTAGTTTGCTTCAAGTCTCCAATATCCACCTGAGTGATGGACATCCACGCCCAGTTATAAAGATGAACCATGCAGAGAACATAAATAACGTCAATATTTTTAAAAATACTTCCTGTTGAACATCAAACCTAAATCAAATTGAATGCACACTTGGACTCCTTCAATCGAATAATTTCTAAAATTATACTTTCATCTCTGTCTCACGAGACAATAATTCTTACCAAACCCTAATCTTCTTTTTCCAGCTCATTAGTTTTCATCCAACTAACATTCTCTTGTGATGAATCCCTACTGGTTTCCTGCAACTGTTCCTTTGAATTGATTTGATTTTTTTGTTTCTCTCATTACTCTCTTATTCCCCTCATGCTGCTCTCGGTAAAAACCAAGACCCAACTCCTTTTCACCTCTAGAGTCAGGCAAGAGAATAAAAGGACAGCAAGTGAATTTGCAACAAATTTAGTAATTCAGTCTTGAAATTCCTGTAATTTCCTCTGTAATCCAAGTGACCAGGCTTCCAATTACACAGTATATAGCAATGGCTTATTTACTGATACACCTGTTGCTTCATGCGTCTGCAAATATCCCATTTTTAATCAATTTTATTCCAGTTATAAAAGCATCAGGAAGTACAGATGAGGAAAGGCAGTAATCTGCAATTGGTCTGTTCTGTCTTGGAGTACAGGTTTGTGTAGACACAATTAGAAAACTAAAAATTCATTGGTAAATTTGTAAATGACATTGCAGAAATGTCTTTGGCAACTTCACATAAAATCAAAACTCTGCATGTACTTCGCTGATATAAATGAAAACAATCACAAAAAGATTCATAGACATTTACAGTACAGAAGGAGGTCATTCAGGCCATCATGTGTGCAACAAAGATCTGACTACACTCATCCCATTTTCCAGGTCCTGGCCCATAGCTTTGGAGGTTATTCCATCATAAGTGAATATCGAAGTTTGCTGCATAAATGTTCAGAGTTTCTGACTCAACTTTTATCTCGGGGGGAGGAACTGAGTGATGTGGGCTCTGTTGAGATGTGTGGCAGGGTCAGACAAATAAATTATTTGTGGATCATTGAGGTCATTATATTCTGACAAATTTTAAACTAAAACACGCTTTGAAGAGAACTGAAAACAATTACCAAAATCTGTAGTGGTGAATATGGGAAAACTAATTTCCTTTCTAGGCAGTAAAAACAAATTTCAATATGAAATAATTATTTATTAGTAATATTGGCTCCCATGTTATAGTTGGAGTCTGACACAATGTGAACTCCAGTTAGTGTGTGAAATACTAGATTCCACTTTTGATGATTTCAGATATTGAAGTTAATAACTTATCTCTAGATTTCATGAAATTGATTTCTTTCCCCTTCTGTAGTTTTCTTATTTGAATTGGTATTTCATGCTTTTCTATCTGATTCTTTCTTCATTTTACTCTTCTGGTACTTTTGTTTCTCAGTTTGAGCTTCCTATCCAGATTTTAGTTCATTTCAATCAATTTTTAAGCCCTGAAATGCTGCCACCTTTTTCCAAGTCACTAATCTGACTCTGTTTCATTTCATTGCACTCTCTCATTTATTTCTAAGTTTCCCAGTGTTATCTATCTGGTTTCAATTCCTTTACCAGCAATATTTCAACTCAGTGAGCATTTCCTTAGATAATAATCCCCAGATTTCTCCAAGTACCATTTATCTGCTCGCTTGAAAACATGAAATGTGATAGTGATGCACCAATCCATTGCCAAATCTGATAAAAATAAAACATTCATATGTTAAAGACATCCATTAAATGCTTGAACTTTGCACAAAAACCCCATATCCTGCAAGAAGCTTGTCATTATCATTCAGAAGTGCAGTCACTTCCAAGTGGTCTTTCAGGTTTTGCCCAGTAGTTCTGGTCATGGTGCTGTGTTTGGTACCTTCAACTCTCACAAATAATATCATAAAATAGCCTCTGGAAGGAGGCAGGGAGGGGATAAAGTGGATACAAGATTGGTTTAATGACAGGAAGCAAAGTGTAACATTTTTGTAACTGGAAGGCTATTCTGAATGGAATTCTGCAGGATTTAAAGTTAAATGCAGGAGACGTGATTAAGAAATTTGCAAATGATACAACAATTGGCTGTGATGGGAAAGAAAACCGCCAACTACAGGAAAATGTGAGCATAACAGTGGCAAATGGACTTCAATCCAGAGAACAGTGAGAGAAAGTACATTTTTGGAAGGAAATCAAAGCATACAAGGAATACATTCTAGATAGCAAAACATTGCAAACCATTGCAGAATAGATGGTTCTTGGTTAGCAGTTTTATACTATTTGGAATGTTTTCCCTGAAGATAGAAGGTAGCAGGACAAGTGGATTTTCATAAGGATGGAGATGGTCTCCAGCTTAGCCGATTCCACAAGTTTCCGTTTGAACATGGCACCAAGCATTTTCACCAGCAGAGGAACGAGGGAATGTAAAGGTGTGTCTGCCTTCAGACAAATCCAATTTTCATCACCCCACATTTCTGAAATATGTCTAATGGCCATTATACTTCACAGAGATAGCTCTAATCTTACTGGAGTTCTTTCAAGGGGTAATGCAGCCTTTTGCAGAAGTAATGGATCCTTTAGGGTGGGTCCAAGGATGCCTTCGGATGAGGTATTTAAGAAAGAATCTGTGCTTGCTATCTTACTCTATCTGTTGATATAAGCCTGAGCGATATCTTTATAGAATTAGTGATGCACCTCATTTCACAGCCTCTCATTGCCGGTAAGGTGTCTGTCAGTTCACCATTTGATTGGCAGGTCCAAGTGGTTAAGCATCTAGATGCTTACATTATCAAACCACTGAACATGGATATTATGAGGCAACTGCACAGCTTTCGGAAATCTGATCCTTATAAATTCACTCACTGTGATTCTAGATTAAATTCCCTTTAGAACTTGCTGTACCTGAATGTGTTTTCCATTGTAAAAAGTCATTGAAAAAATTAAGCATCATTAAAGTTCAGCACACAAAAGCAATTAGCAAAAGTGAAGCAACATTTGTGACTAGAAATCATAAATTATCATCGACTTTGGACAATAAAGCATGGATTAGCTGCACTGTACTAACAGAGAAACCCAGCAATAACTTCACAATAATCCGGCAATAACTTTAGGATATTCTGGTTTCCAATAACCCTTTGTTTGACAGTTCTAACGCTTAAAAATATTAAAGTGAGGGGAGAAACAACATTTTTAGATTCAAATTGGTTACCAGTTGGACAAAGCAAAGGTCACAAAATTAGATTGGATTTTCTGATTGGCATCATTCCAATGTGGCCAAGTAGCCCATTTAAAATTAATGTGCTATCACTGACTTTAAAGTAATGTTGAATGGATATGAAGGG
The DNA here is from genome assembly GCF_021869965.1 of Rhincodon typus. Taxonomy (NCBI): domain Eukaryota; kingdom Metazoa; phylum Chordata; class Chondrichthyes; order Orectolobiformes; family Rhincodontidae; genus Rhincodon; species Rhincodon typus. Next base: position 26,269,814 of record NC_063339.1, read on the forward strand.
TCTAGACACAGAAAGGCTTTCATTTTTTGTAACTCCACAGCAAGTAGAGACTAGAATGGAAGGTAAAACTGGTCCTACTCAATCATACAAAGGGACTTAAGGGAATTGCTATCAATGGTTAAAAAAAAAATCAGCCACAGTATTGAAAAGGGAAGACTATTTGCTACAAGGCCATTCTGTTCTTACTGTCAAAGGCCAATTTCATGCTCTCTAAATAATGATGCCCAGTGGAGATATTTGAATTAAATGGATATTGCACAGAATATAAATGTTAGATTGGGTTCTTTAGCTTTGGATACAGCCCACATAAGAGAAGGTGCTTATAAGATGTAAAAAAAAAGTTGAACAAGTCAATGAGAAATCATTTTAGCCACTCTTGACTATTAAGTAGCTCAAGAATTTCATGTGGGTGGGACTTGAGTTAGGAATTGTCCTGGTGGAGAATACAATGGACTGACGGACCTACATACTGTTAAGGAAGGGTTAGTCTGTGTTGTGAACTGGTGAAATCATTAAGGGAATGAAATTTTATGTAGGATGTGAAAGTTAAGGACAAGAGTATGACATTTTACAGTCCTTGTATCTTGTCCATCACCCAAAATGTTTACAATTTGCATTGGCATCTGCTATCCTTAAAGAATGAAGTTCAAATTCAGCTAAAAAGCAACTTGCCTTTCTGTTTAATATTTTGGATTTGTTTACTCTGGCCTTTATCAAGCCAGTTTCCCTCCTTGATCTTAGTGTGGAAACATTAAGGAGCTTAGAAAGGTTGCTGTTGGCAGGTGTTAATGGAACTGAAGATGTGTGGCAAGTACTTCCATCAGTGTTAAGAAGCCCTAAGACCATAACTGAATGTGTTTTTCTTAATCATTTATAAAATCTAGTCAGACTGGACAAATATTTTAGATACAGAAATTGCAAAAGTTTTGGGTAATGGCAAGAAACAAGGACTTCAAAATTTCATATTCTTATCCATAGCTTCCACATTCCACATAAACTTTTATACCCTTAATGATTTCACCAGTTCCCAACACAGCTTAACAGCATCCAGACTTAAAGCAAGAATTTTCATCACAACTCATTAAATTTCACTTCACCACACTTACAATTTAATGTTAATTGTATTTTAAATACTTAACCTTGATTAAAATCTGTACAAAGTAATATAGAATTCCATACAATCTGACTAAAAAAGGAGGCGCTGGTGTCACAGTGGTGATGTTACTGGACTGGGATCCAAATGATAGCTTGGGGACAAGAGTTCAAATCCCACTATAGCAGCTGATGGAATGTAACATTCAGTTATAAAATCTGGAGTTCAAAGTTAGTCACAAGAATGGTGACTATGTATCAAGTGTTGTAAAAACCCATCCGGAGCATGAATGTCCTTTAGGAAATGGGAATGGGAAATTTCCTTAGGCTGTCCTTACCAGGCCTGCATGTGATCCACAGCAAAGTGGTTGACTCTTAATTGCCCTCAAAAATGTTAAGCAAGCCACTCAGTTTGAGGGCAATTAGAGATGGGCAACAAATACTGGCTTTGCCAGCAATACCAACGTTCCAAGAAAGAATGTAAAAAAAATTCATGACTTTTTGAAAACGTATATCATCATCCTAAAATCACCCCAAACATTATCTCAAAAATGAGTGAAAATGACACCCCAGGATGTCAGTATGAACTGATGAGTGAAGCAAAGATAGATAAAAGTGCAAGTTATCTACATATTTTGATGCTTTATTGGGAAGCTTTTCCTTTACTTCTTACCTGCCTGAAATTTCACATCAGTTTCGTTACAATCTGCTTCACACTTCACATTGGCGTAGTTATAATCAGATCCGATTTCAGGATTGAGGTTTTCTGCTTCTTCTGGAATAGCAGTTAGATCATTCAGGGTTTCATTGTCATAATGGTTGACATTGCTATACATATTGGCCTTTATAACAGTTACATCTTTTGAATCTATCCCATTGTACGAAATTGAAGTAACTTGTCCAAAGTCTTCATCTTGTAAACCATAAGCACCAGGCTGATGTCTAGGAATTGCGCTTTTACCATCATGCAACCCCATTTCAACAGCTTGGTATTCGGAAGATTCCAATGCTGCATCAGTGTCCGGTTGTAAATCAATTTCTGTGCAACGTTTGCCCAGAGAATCATCATCAGCATGTAAACCAGAGTCAGTTTTCAGGGCTCGGTCTTGTTCCTGATCATCTTGCTCTGCATTTGTTGAGGAAGTTGAAACTGCAGAATTCGACATTGGACTGGATGCACCTTGACGAAGATTTAGAAAGCTGTTGGAAATGGAGCTCCCAGCTTGTTGGAATGATTCAGATATCTGCGACATCCAATCAGAGAAGGACTGCGTGAATGGACCCTTCTTCGGAAGTTCTTCAGAAGCCATAATCAATGGATTGCAGAATGCTTGATCGTGAAATGGTCCAGACATTTTAATCTGTCAACATGCCAGTTACTCTGTTCTCAGCTACAGAATGAGGATCATAATCAATTAAAGTCAGTCACTTCCAGAAAGCAGTCACTGACATTACTAGTGGCAAAAGGCACTGCGACAGGGCACTAGACCAAAGGGAAAACAAGCCAATCCATAGTCAAGTAACACAAACGATAAATGAAGAGTTACTCATCTCATAAGATCTATCTAAATAAGATAGAATGTATTAATTTAAGAAGGCTGCTTTACAGAATTCACACATCATTTATGAAGGAGAAAGTAGGAGGATACTTTGGAAGGTTGACTAAAATATGACTTCGACAGAATTGATTTAATTTACAAAGCTTAAATAATCACAAGAATTAGAACACAAAAATGAAAGTTGTCTCGTCCCAGAGGATTATAGGCTCCTACCTCATTATAGAGAGATGACTAATGATGATTTTAATCTAAGGACTAAGAAGGCGGAACATTCAGGGTGACCTCTGCCTGTGGGGGAATTGAATCTGCATTCGTGATGTCACTCTGCATTGCAAACCAGCAATCTAGCCAAGGGAGTCGTCTGGGCAACAAAACAACTTTACATCTTTTCCTCACCATTTACGGCCATGTCTGCATTCAGAATTTTATTGATACAATATTTTTAGTTTACACCTCACAAGATTGCTTCTCAGTCCATAATTCCTTGACTAAGCATTTGGCCACTACTCCTAGTAGTTTCTATAGGCACCCTGGGACATTTCCTAAGTTAGAGACTTAATATAAGTCCTAGCTTTATATTTCCAAACAGAGAAAGGCAAGTCATAAAAACAACACTGATGTTTAAATTCTCTATAGATAGCCTGTCGAGCCCCCAGAAATTAATTTCATTTGTTATCCCAACAACTCCCTTGTTCTTTTTGCCCTTGTCTTTTTTTTAACTCCAGATGATGACTTTCTAGTTATAGTTCCACAGCTGGTGGTAACTCTCCAGCATCTCACAGCTATGTGGGTGTCCCCTGTAAACCCAAGGCTGTAACAGGACAAGCAGCAGATCCCAAAATTATCCTCAATTACATTTCATTTTCTTTACTTACATTATAGGATGTCCAGAGAAATGGCTGTAATTTGTCAGTGACATCCATGCAGAATATTGAGGTGTGTAACCTCAAATCACTTTATTGCCAGATCCATAATGCACTAGGTACCAAGACCAGTGGCAGCCTCAGCGAAGGTTATGCACTTTCATCATTTTTTGAGCAATACCACGAAATCCAATGATTTTGGTTTAGGTTAAATTCAATCCATCATGTATTCCTGTATACCCACATTCTACATAAAACTGTATATATGGACCAGGAAAAAAATACATTTAAATTTTCGACATCATTTCAATTTAGGATTCTTTTCATTGACAAAAGTATTATAAAGGAAATCTATTCTTTACCAAACAACATCTAACAGCACTGAGAAGCCTGTTGGTCTCACCTTCACCAATTCCAATCCCCAGTCAGAAGAACAATCACCCTACATTTCACAGGCATCTATCAGTCCTGCTCTCAAGTAGATCTGCTTGAAGTGAAACTCAATTGACTGGCTCTCTCATTTTCCCCAGCCTCCCACCCACAGAAGAAGTGCCCATCATTGTCCAACATTCCTTTTGATGGCAGTGGTAAGATCAGACATTCACTACATAGGATACAGCAAACCTAACCACCACATATCTGCAGAGTCTTCCTGCATTATCCATTCTGCTGTACCTTCTAATTTACTGCGATGGCTTGGTAGCATAGGCTAAAACAAACAACTACACACAATTGTGTATGATCGCACACAGAAAGAGGCTAATCTGCTCAAACAGTCTATTAGCAAAATTTAGGCTGTACAAATGCCAATACAGATCCTGTTCAACTTGCCCCATCAACACAGCATAGTACTTCTATCTTCCTCAGGTCCTTACCTAATTCCCTCTCCATGCCAAATGTGTCCAACACTTACATGGTCACAAGTCTCATATTTTAAGAAAAAAGAAGTTGCTCCTGAATTTGATGTTGAACTAGTTTATATTTATGGTCTCCAGGTGTGGTGATGCATCAAGTCAAACTCCAAAACCCAGTCTCTTTGAGAGAAGAGTCCCAAGGCTGTCTATTTTTCTAGGTAAGTTTAAGCTTTCAATTCCTATATCATTTTGGTAAATTATCTTTGCACCATCTTCAATGCCGTAATATTGTTGATACAAGGATATGGAACATGTCACAGCATGCCTGACAGCTTAGGGAGAAGGTGGTGGCAAATTTAATCCAATTGGCAGACCTCCAGCCACCACCCATCCTGAGACCTGTCTGAATTATTGTAGGATGTTAGCAATGGCCTGGTAGGATGGATTGTTGAACTATTAATCTACAGACTCATGTAACATTCTGGGGATCTGAGTTTAAAACCCATCATTGCAGATGGTGGAATTTGAGTACAGCAAACAAAAAATCTGGAATTAAAAGTCTAATGGCGATCGTGAAACTGTTGGTAATTGTCAAGAAAAGCCATCTGGTTTGGTAATGTCCCTTAGGGAAGGAAGCTGCCATCCTTACAATGCATTTTAAAATGAATGATCATGCTGGCCAAACTTATTGAATATTTTGAAGTAATAATGGAAAGTGTAAACAATGGTATTGCAGTAGAGATATTATATTTGTATTTCCAGAAGGCCTTTAATAAAGTTAAAACAAGTAGAAGTTAAACTGCTGTGGGGCAAGCCATTATGATAATAGACAGGCTTCCCACCACAACACTCCCTAAATCACAACACCTCCTAAAATCCAGCTTTATGTGAGTTCTGGGTTTCAGAATTGGTTTACTGTAACTTCTATCCTTTCAATTTCTCTCTCTCCAAATGGACAGAGTTTTGTTTGCTTCTTTATGGCTTTACTAACCTCCTTGGCTACTTCTGGTAATTTTCACTTCTCCAGCTCCTTTCGACCCATTACTTCCTACCAGAATGAACCACATCACATTTATCTATATTGAAGACCATTTACCAGTCATGTGTACATCAATGAGTCATACAGCGCAGAAATAGACCCTTGGGTCTAACTCATCCAAAACTAAACTAATCCCACTAGCCTGCATTTGGTTCATATCCTTCTAAACTTTTCTTACTCGTGTAGTTCAAGTCACTAAATATTCTTAAGAAAAGAGACAGAAAAATTGTTAGATTTTAGAGGTACCTTTGGGTATGGGGAGAAAGCAGGGCATGACACTGAGACAGAAGATCAGCTATGTTCATAACAAATGATGGAGCAGGCTCAAAGGGTCAAGTGGCCAACTGTTCCTATTCTGCAAGGTTATTAATGACTTCCTGTATTTTGTCATAGTCCCCCTGTGAATTAACTACACTCCAATCTAGTATGGTCTACAACCTTGTTTCAATTTCCAATTCCCAATTGCTTATGCAAACATAAACAATGGTGGTCCCTAGCAATGATCCTTGAGGAATGCAACTTCCCACCTTTTTGCCAGTCTGAGTAATTACCTCTAACCCCGACTCTCCAATTTCTGCTTTGTTGCCAACTTGTTATTTCATCGGGTTACCTATCCGCTAACTTTACATGTTTTAGCTTTATCAAAGGCCTTTTGAAAGTACAAATATATTATTCCAACTGCATTACCATTGTCTACACTTTCCACTATTTCTTCACAATATTCAGTAAGTTTGGCCAGTATGACCATCCATTTTAAAATCCACTGGGACATGGTCACCTCACAACTCCAGGAACCTGGGTTCAATTCCACCTTCGGGCGACTGTCTGTATGGAGATTGCGCATTCTCTCCATGTCTGTGTGCGTTTCCTCTGGGTTCTCCAGTTTCCTCCCACAGTCAAAAAGATGTGCGGGTTAGGTGGATTGGCCATGCTAAATTTCCCATAGTATCCAGGGTTGTGCGGTCTAGGTGAGTTAGCCATGAGAAATGGAGGGTTACAGGGGTAAGGTGGGGGTTGGGTCTGGGTGGGATGCTCTTCAGATGGGTCGAATGGACTGCTTCCACACTGTAAGGATTCTGTAATTCTATGCTGACAGTTTTGATCATATTTTCAGTTTCTACATGCTTTTCTAATATAACTTTCCATAAGGCTTCGATTATCTTCCTACCAACAATGTTAATGGTCTATAGTTCCTGGGAATTGTTCTCGCCGTCTTTAAATAAAGGAATCACATTACCTACATAATAGACCTCTGGCGCTATTCTCTATTCTAATTAATATTTATATCAATTATAATTGTGTCTCTGATATATCTCCCCTAACTTATTTCAATATGAACAAAAATGTTGCTGTACAATACGGAGTGCTCTCTGTATCTGTAAATTGTCAGTATTGCATGATTTCTGTGTTGCAGTTTTAGAAACACATGAATTTGTTCAGGCATCAAAAGAAAGTTCAGACATTAAGGTCAAATAAAAATATACTTTTTGCTGCTGAAGATAAGAAGAGAACGATATAACCATTCATTCTCACCAGATAGCCTTGTGCAATCAATGGAAAAAAATTGATTTTTTTTGGAATACATTGCAACAGGAAAGGAAAGCAGGAATATTAACAAATGTGTCCAAAACTGTATTAGTATCTTGACATTGGGAACCATTTGAATGCTAAATGTTTAAATCATTTAAGAGAGAAAACAGAAAATGAACACTTGATTACAGAGATTCCCTAGGATAAAAACCAAATCTCATAAAACTTATAGCTCCTTTTCAAGGCACACTAGAAAAACACATGAGGGGAAAGGAGTAGAAGCTCCTATTATAGATTTTGATAAAGGGGGGTGGGAGGAGGCATAGGTGCAGTTATATGGGTCAGTTGAATGAAATGGCCTGTTTTTGTGCTGTACGCTGCATGTAATTCCATGTATCTCACTGGATTCCAAAAACTCATCAGCACTTTTAGTGAAGGTCAAAGGATATATGAGATCAAGTACCAGAAATCGGAAGAAATGGTTCGTAATTGCAATGTTCAATCTCACTTCTCCTCCAACTCTGAGAGTCTCAATAAAGGAAAGCAGGAAGTGTGTGCTCCCTTTGATTTACACTGTGTGGGTGCTGATAGCTGTCATCTTATCCACAGATCGAGTAATGGGGCTTTGCAGGTTCTGAACCTGAATATTGTTGTGTCAGAAAATTTTCTGCTTATGTTTTCAAATGCAATGGCTGAGGAAATCTCTATATGCCTGCAGATTTTATTTAAAGATCTCAAATCTCATATGAACTTGTTTGCTTGCAAATCTAACCCCTGAACAGAAGTTTATGATGGTTTGTGTTTCGGCCCAGAGGGAGTGAAGTACAATTTTTAATGTCATGATTTTAACAATCCAGTGAATTCAATAGCAACAGCAGAGGTGGGCAAGACCAACAAAATGTTAATGTAATTTAAATTATCGGCATGGTGAGAATTACAAGTCTTTGTTGGAAGAAATAGCCTGAAATGGCAGATTAAGGTTAAGAAATCCTTAAGTTGCCAGTTGCAAGAGTTGAGGGTCATGGCAGAGGGCAAGATGGGCAGGGCCAGGGGGATAGTTGGTGGGATTTCAACAAAGCTAAAGAAAATCCATGTCCCTCAGAGACAGGCTTTTAAGTGCATGAAATCCAATGTCAATTCAATATCTTTGGCCAACTTATTATTCCTTGGAAGATTGGACAGGAAATGGAACACCAGCGCTGAAAACGGACCAGGGCACTCAGAGCAGGAACAAAGCATGTCAAAAGAAGATTTAAGTAGCAGTTTATTGAGAAAAGGTTGAATTGCATAAGCAGTGTTGCTACTTTTTTGTTTCTTGCTTCCTTTTCCTGCGATTGTTCTCAACCAACGAAAATCAAGTGTTCTGCTCCGAACATCTAATAAAAATGTTTCAGATTTTACATCCTGCATTTGTGGGTTGTTAGTATAGAAAGCAAACACATTTTCAATAAATTGTCAACAAGGGATTTCAAGTTTAAGTATGTTGTTCTTAAATTAAAATTATAATGCGTCCCACTTTAAGCAGCAGTGTTATACTCCTTAATTTAAGCAAGAATGTCCTACGTTGATATATTCTATTAACTAAGTCACCATGGCAGTGCAAACACTCCAACAATCTCAGTGTATTTTCATGCTGTTGATAAAGTGTCAGGAAAAAGCGATCGTGCATATATTCACAGTTTATGTTTTCTTTGGCATTGTGTGCCATTCTCTAATGGGGCTTTCAGAGGATCGACGGGAAACACACCAGCATTTTCCATACATCCGACAGTGCCTTTAAGGACTCTCAAAACACCAGGCCCCATACGTCCTTGAAAACAAAAAATTTACCTTTTTCCACAGTCAGCATAAGTACATGAATAGGAAAGGTTTGGAGGAACATGGGCCAGGAGTAAGCAGGTGGAACTAGTTTAGTTTAGACTATGTTCGGCATGGACTGGTTGAACCAAAGGGTCTGTTTCCATGCTGTATGACTCTATCACTAAGTACAGTGTTATGTCAGCCACGAATGGCACTGATGCTGCTGGGAAGAGGGAAATATTCCATCAGGACTTCACTTCCAATTACTCCTATTGGAAAGTGTGCATGAAAAAGTTGAACGAAGTCAGGATCTGACTCTGTCATGATGTTCTCAATGTTAGTCTGTCTGCTGACACTGATGCTATGAGTTTTTGACAGGAAATCATTTTAGACACAAGCAAGAAGTGAATTTATGTGAGATCATAGCATGATCACTGAAACCAGCTCTTTGCATCCCAGTATGGGAAGGATACTGAATCTATGAGAAAACAGAGTGAAGATTCATGGGAATCATATCAGGATGAAGAAAGGTTCAAAAAATGAGCCATTTCTTCTAGAAACAGAGAGTCACCGCAGGCCAACATGCAGGTGGAGAAAGGTATTAGGAAGTCTAACATACTTAAGGGGATTTGAGTACAGGAGTAGTGAAGTCTTATCTCAATTGCATAGGAACTTGGTTAGACTGCACCTGGAGTACTTTGTGCAGTTTTTATCTTGTTATCTCAAAGAAGATATCATTGCCATAGAAGGAGAGGAACAGGGTTCACCAGACTCGGTAAAATAAAACAAAGAAATACGGATGCTGGGGATCTAAAACAAAATCAGAAAGTGCTAGAGAAACTCAGCAGGTCTGCTAGCATCTGTGAAAAGAAGAAGAAAGTTAATGTTTCAAGTCTAGTGACCCTTCTTTAGAACTTTGTCAGTACTTTCTGTTTTTGTCCTGAGACGGTGGGACTATCCTATGAAGAGACAGTGGGCAGTCTGGGCCTATACCTTCTACAGTTCCAAAGAATGAAGGATGATCTTACTGAAACTTTCAAAATCCTTAAAGGGATACATAGGGCAGATGGAGGTAAGATGTTTCCCCTGGTTGTTACAGGAAGATATAGATGGGTTGGTCAGATGGGCTGACCAGTGGCAGATGGCCTGATAAACAAGATGAGGGAGTATTTAATGAATGACAAGACATTGGGTAGCTTAGAGGAACAGAATTATTTGCAGATCCCTGAAGTCATCACAGCATGTGAATTGGTATATGGGACACTTCCTTTCATCAGTTGTGGCATAGAGTGTAAGAGCAAGGAGGTAATATTGGAATTGTACTGAGTGTTGGTCAGGCCACAACTGGAGCACTGTGTGCACTTCCAATTACATCACTACAGGAAGAATGTGATAAACCTAGAGGGGGTTAAGAGGAGGTTCACCAGGATTTGGCCAGGGTGAATAGACAGCAGCTGTTCCCCTTGGTTGAGGGGTCAATCACAAAAGGGCATTGTTTTAGGGTAAGGGGCAGGACATTCAGAGGGGATTTGGAAAGAAACATTTTCACTCAGTGGGTGGTAGGAATCTGGAATGCAGCGCGTGGGAAGGTCATGAAGACTGGAAACCTTACAATCTGTGAAAAATAGAGATAACACAGTGTGGAGCTGGAGGAACACAGCAGGCCAGGTAGCATCAGAGGAGCAGGAAAGTTGACGTTTCGGGTCATGACCCTTCTTCAGAAAAAAAAATATTTGGATGAGTACTTCAAATATTCAAGGATATGGGACAAATGCAGGAAATTGGGATTAGCACACTTTTATTGGTATTTATGTCAGTGCAGTCTCGATGGGCCAAGGGCTTTTTCTGCACTGTACGAATCTATGGTTGGGGAGTTAGAACCAGGAGGCACAATTTAAAAGTGAGAGGGGTGGCACTTATATCTCAGCTAAGCAGTGAACCTTTTACTCAGAGAGTTCTGAACATTTGGAATCCTCTACTTCAGAGAGCTACAAATGCTCAGCCTTTGATTACCAGTGACATACATGGTTACGGGGATAGGGTGAATAAATGCCTTTGAGGTTCAATCTGCCTCAGTTGTATTGAATAACCTACTCCTGTTCCTATGATCCAATGAGGGGGAAAATAAAAGAAACTTTCAATATTTAGAAATGGTTTGAGAGGGCAATATACTGCAAAACCATTTCTATTGGTTGCTGAATGAGTAACAGAGACTATCATTAGAACAACAAGGCAATTTAGTAAAATTATCTTCTGCAAATAGCAATTAATACAAGCAATGCTTCGCCACAAATGATTATTGAGGGAGGGATTGTAAAATCCTTAATGACGGAATCGAATACGTTTTTGAAAAGGATGAATATAAAAGGGAACTGTTCAGCCAGCTTCAGTTGAGGAATCAGCATCGTGATACATGCACAATGGTCACCTTCTGCACTATTATTTTTCTGATTGTTCTATGTTGCTGGGCTTACCTAAGTAAGTTGGGTACTGGAGAGCTGCCAGCAACTATGGAAGCATAATGATAAGTATGAGTCACCGTCTCCAGGAAGGGAAGGGCAGAGAAAGAAAAGAACTAGAGAATGAAAACAAATCAAGTAACTAGCATATAGTGTTGAGCCTATTTTAGGTTTAATATATACACTGGACTTTCTGGTAAACTGCTTATTTGATTAAATACTCTAGATTGTTGACCTAACTGTGGTGATATGCTAGCTCAATTGGGCTCTCAGCAGTGCAGTTCCCAAGGCTGTGTGCCAATTTAAAAACAACATTTAACTTGGCAGTGGTTGTGACTGCAAATTAGTATGATTACCCTGCCCTGGCAGAAGTTTATAACAGAAGAAATATTAAAGTACATTTTTATTGCATCACCAAGTCAGCATTATTATTGATTCTGATGTTATTGTGCACTGGTGCTGCAGGCATAAACTTAGCCAAATATTCAAGGGTTGTCACAGTGCCAATCGTTCTAAAATGGCAAACAAAAACAAAGTTTTATTAATAACTGAATCAGACAATTAAAAATTGATCAGTATTTAGGACCTGTAACCTGTAGCTAAACACATTTGTCATGGTCAAACATAAGTACAAATCAATGAGTATTGTTTAATACAAAACACTGCAGAAGTTAGTGTTAATTCCTACATGCAATTTGTGCAAAACAAATCAATGACTGATTTCTAATTAAAATGAATTGCCTATTTTAAATTCCTTTATTGCACTTTGTGAAGTGTCAATCAGACATGTTAACAGTTCTTCCACTTGAAACCTTCATTATGGCTGAATGTTCCAGTCCCTAATTACCTTTTCAGACTGCCTTTACTCATGATTATGTGACTAGAAGATACTCGTGAGTGATGCCAGTAAATGAGCATTGAAGACTTTCATACAATACCCTTGACAAAAACAGAAGTTGCTGGAAAAGCTCAGCAGGTCTGGCAGCATTTGTGAAGAGAAATCAGAGTTAATGTTTTGTGTCCAGTGCCCCTTCCCAGAACTGAGCTTTTCCAGCAATTTCTGGTCTCGTTTCTGATTTACTGTATCCGCAGTTGTTTCGGCTCTTACACAACACCCTTGTCTTATTGTCGTAACAATGATCTTAAAGGAGTCATTAACTGAGGTGTTTCTAAAATAAATGGGTTAAAGTAACAAATTGAGAATCTTAAATGCTCATCTGTTGGCATTATCAGGAATAATTTCAACTCCATAGATAGGAAGGAACTCACCTCCCTTTAAAGGTTTATCATCATGGGGACATTTTTTAATGCAGTGACTTCTTAGAATTTTGAATGAACTGCAAAGGGTGTAGTGGAGGCAGAGTCAATCAGAGCTTTCAAAGGGAATTAGATAATTATCTGGAAAGGAAAGAAATTGCAAGTCTATGGGGAATAAGCAAGTGAATGGAACAGATGAGATGATCTTGCAGAGAGCTGACATTGATGCAACCAGCCAAATGGCTTATTGCGTGCTGTAACTATTCTAAATATCAAACCATTCACTTTTTTTGTATGAATAATTATTAACTTTAACACCTGTTTAGATTTTTGTCTGCTCAGTTTCAATAACACCATCAGTGTTGAAGCAATTGGGCTTGGGGCACTTGTGAGTCTAATGGTTTAAGAAATTATGCTCTGTGCAGTTGAAATAGGACAAACACTGTGTTACTAACTAACATTGATGAGGTTCCCTTATGTCATTATCTTTGATCAGTTTCCCAGGTTAAACCTAAACAGATGGGTAAAGAAAGATGCTAAATTAATTTGAATTCTTTTACCTGACTTTTTTAGAAATATATTTGAAGAGGAAGCCCACAAATGTCCACCACCACATTGATGAAAATGCAAGAGACTCACCAAGACCCCTGTGGATTCCAGCTTTTTCTCGTATTTGTTTCTTTTTTCGCTTCAGTTCAAGACACTTGAGTCCACCGACTTTTCCAAAGCACAGTTTTTTGTTGATGAAGAGGAAGAGCAATGCCAACAAGACAACAAAGACTCCAACTGCTGACAAAAAGCCAATGGCCTCAGGTGTGACTACAGAGAGAAGAAAAGTGAAACTAATTATGAGAGAGTCAGATAATTGGCTCCTTTATTCGCTTTTCCTCCTCAGTTATTTCTTTTCACCTGCCCTCTGTCCAGTGCTCTGGATGGAGGAGCAGATCACCGGTTTTCGAGCTGTCTCATAAGTCAGTTGGTTAGAAATACCTAACAGTGCATCTAGCTTACTCCTAGGCCCTGCATTATGTGTGACCATGTCTCTTCTCTGATTGACATCTCCCAAAGATAAAGCAATTATTAAGAAGTCACAATAATTCATGGGCAATAATTCATCATCCCACCAAACCCTTCCACATAGGACCTAAGAGTGCAATACTCAATGCTCTATTTTTTTTAATGTTTTAACATTCCAGAGAATCAAATAAAGATCCACGATTGCCAAAAATACATTTTTTAAAAAAAACTTCTGCCACAACAGTTGTTTTGAAAGTTAATGTTTTGTTTTTAATATCTTATTTATCTCTTGGGATGATCACTGGATTAGAAATCATATAGTTTCCTCTACTTTTTTTGTCTCCCTACTCACTCTCTAGGTTCAGTGCTTGCTGAGATACAGTCCTATCTACAATAGAAATCACACCATTCCTCACAGTGAAAGTCAGCAAACTACTTGACCAGGAAGAACACGACACTTGAGGCAAATCTTATGGTCGTGCACTTCCAACAGAGGTGGCATATACAGACATTATTATCAGAGATACAGCTGGGGTGTACATCAGCAACTATAGCATCAATGAATTTGAAGCAGAGGGAGAGGCTGGTGTCAGCAGCTTATCTTTGGAAGGCCTTCCCACATCCCGGACAATTACCACCGCGTTGTTAAATATGGACATATGAACAGGCAGGACTAGGGCATTCAGCCCCTTCAACCTGGTCCACCATTCAACCCTTTGTCTAACACAAATCAATCTACTGCTATCTTTTGGAAGAATTCTGCTTCCAGCTCCTGTTCAAAAAGATAGTTCCAAAGACTCACAACTCTCTCAGGGGAAATAAAATTGCCAAACTCTGTTTTAAATGGCGACCCTTGATCTTTAGGTCAGTGACCCCTAGTTCTAGATTCTCCCAGAACCAGAAACATCTTCTCTACATCTACCCTGTCAAGGTTCTCCAGGATCTTATATGTTTCAGTCAGAACATATAGGCATTCAAGAAGGCATTACATGATTGTTTGGTTAAAAAAAATGAGCAAGGGTAAAGAGAGAAAGCAGGAGATTGTCACTAGATAATAGTGTTCTTTTAGTGGGCTATTGCAGTAACAATGGGTCAAATAAATTCCTTCTGCACCGTAACACTTCTGTCATTGTCACCTCAAAACTCCAATAGATGCAAGTCTAGTCTATCCAACCTCCTCTCTTAAGATTCCCCTGCCCATTCAGATATTAGTCTGATGGACCTTCACTGAACTGCCTCTAATCCATCTCTTTCCTTCCTTAAATAAGGTCACCAATACTGTACACAGTACTTCAGATGTGGTCTCACCAGTGCCTAATATAACGGAGGGATAACCTCCCTACATATGGATTCAATTTCACTCACAATAAATGATGACATTCTATTAGCCTTCGTAATTATTTGCTGCACCTACATACTAATCCATTGTGGCTCATACACAAGGACACCCAGGTCTCTCTGCATCTCAGAGCTCTACAATCCATCACCTTTCACATAATATGCTTCCTTTTTATTCTTTTTGCCAAAATGGACAATTTCATATTTCTCCACATTAGCCACG
The DNA here is from genome assembly GCF_021869965.1 of Rhincodon typus. Classification (NCBI taxonomy): domain Eukaryota; kingdom Metazoa; phylum Chordata; class Chondrichthyes; order Orectolobiformes; family Rhincodontidae; genus Rhincodon; species Rhincodon typus. The sequence continues at coordinate 26,284,845 of NC_063339.1, forward strand.
TCTTTACCCATTCATTTAACCTATCAATATCTTTTTGTATCTTCCTTGTGTTCCCTTCAAAACTTACTTTCCTACCTATCTTTGTGTCATCAGCAAATTTGGCAATCACACCTTCCATCCCTTCATCCAAGTCATTTATATAAATTGTAAACAATTGAGCTTCCTGCACTGATCCCTATCCAATCTTCCATCCATACCATTGTGCTGACTACTACAACATACGCTTTTATTCTCTGGAATAACCTTTGATCTTATCAAATTCTGCAAATATAAATACATTACATTGGCTGGTTCCCCTTTATCGGCAGTATGTTAGCTCCTCAAATCCAACACATTGGTCAAATATGATTTCTCTTTCACAAAACCATGTTGACTCTGTCTGATTACCTTAATTTATCCAAGTACCCTATTACAACCTTTTAAAAAAATAATAGCTCCTAACATTACCTTGCATTATAAAAGTGAATACACTTCAAAGTACATAAAGGCTGTCAAGTCCTTTCAGCTATCCTAAGATCCTTGAAGGAACATATTATTTTCCTTGAAGGTATTCTCTCATTTCTCTACTGCTTCTTAAAATTGCTAGACAATTAAAGCTGAGTATAAAATGTAACACAGAGCTATTCTGCAATTTGAAGTCAAGCAAAATCAAATGAAAGCAAGGGATAAAACAATAGTTTAAAATCAAAAAGAATATAGCTTCTTCTTTCATTATGTTGAACAAGCTACGAAACGTCCTGAGATATCAGGGTGGTTGGTATGTATACAACCCATACCTATTGTTTGAAATGTGGCAATTTGTGCTCCCTGCTCACTGGTATGATTGCTGTGTGCAGCCAGCACTAAAACTGTTTCTCAATGCCTGTACATACCAGCAGGGGATCAAAACCATAAGTTGCAAACTGACCTGCACTTTCTAAAGGAGATCATGATTGTGGCTACAGAACACGCTAACAGTCAAACAAGAAGTGAATCTGATCTGGGAAACAGTGTAGAATAACACAACATGAGACACAGCTCACTCCAAGCTACACTGGAAGTACTAGTGGAAGAAATGAAAATGGCAGGAAATGTTCTGTATATACAGGGGAATGAGGTCCTGGAGCAGGAGGAGATAATGTGGAAATCATTGCCAGGAGTTTAAGCCTAGGACCTTGATGGAGTGGTACACCTAGTTCGGTGACATCACACAAGTGGTCAAGGTCAGTGAATACAAATTCACCTTGAACAAAGATAGCAATCAAACCTTTGTAACTCCTAAATTCACCACACCTCCATCACTCACCTACCAACAATGTGTAACAATCAGGACTCAACCCAACATTCATATACTCTACCACACCCTTACAGACTTACACTGCTAATACTCTATACCGACATTATGCAAATATATTTCATCACATTAATTCTTGCACTTCCCTCTCTCTTGCAAGACAAAGTGGTACCTGTAGACTGCAATAGGTCATAGATTGGCAAAGTTGACAAGTATGTGCTGCATGCAAGCTAATACAGAGAAACATGAAGTGTTAGAAGAACAAAGAGAAGCAATGTAAACTTAATGGCGCAGTTCCAAAGAGGATGTAGGAGCTGACAGACCTAGCTGGGGGTGGGGGCATGTGCATCAATTCTGAAGGTGGAATGACATTCTGAGAGAGTGGTTAGCAAAGCACATGAGAACTCAGCTTTGTAAGTCCAACCATTAAGTACAACAGCAGGGATGTTATGCTGAGCCTATATAAAGCATTGTTTAGGCTCAAGTAGAGTACTGTGTCCAGTTATGGTTAAGGAAGGAGGTGAGGGTTCTTAAGGAGGGTGCAGAGGAGATTGACCAGAATAGCTCAAAGGTTGGGGTTTTTTAGTTACAATATGCATTAGAAAACTTGGGGTTGTTCTCTTTCGAGAAAAGGAGACCAAGGGGAAATCTGATAGAGGTGTTCAAGATTATAACAGGTTTAGGCACGGTAAACAAAAACAAACTGTTCCCATCAAATGATGGCACAAGGTCTAGGGTACACAGATTTTGAGACTTTTAGGACCCTAGGTAGTGCTTTCAAACAGAGAGACCTAGGGGTTCAGGTACTTAGTTCTTTGAAAGTTGCATCACAGATAGACAGGGTGGTTAAGAAGGTGTTTAGCACACTTGCCTTTGTTGCTCAGACCACTGTATAGGAGTTGGGATGTCATGTTGAGTTTGTACAGGACTTTAGTGGGGCCACTTTTGGAGTACTGTGTACAGTTCTAGTTGCCCTGTTATAGGAAGGATATTGTTAAATTGGAGAGGGTTCAGAAAATATTTAACAGGATGTTGTTGGGGCTGGAGGGTTTCAGTTATAAGGAGAGGCTGGATAGGCTGGGACTTTTTTCCCTGGAGTGTAGCAGGTTGAGGGGTTACCTTATAGAAGTTTATAAAATTATAAGGTGAATAGCAAAGGTCTTTTCCTTAGGGTATGGGAGTTCAAAACTAGGTGAGGGGGCATATTTTTTAAGGAGAGAGGAGAAAGTTTTAAAAGGGACCTGAGAGGCAACTTTTTTCACAGAGGGTTGTTCGTATATGGAATGAACTGCCAGAGGAAGTGCTAGATGCAGGTACAGTTACAACATTTAAAACATACTTGGACAGGTACATGAATAGGGAAGGCTTAGAGGGATATGGGCCAAACACAGGCAATTGGGACTAGTTTAGTTTGGGAAACTTGGACTAGTTGGACTGAAATTATTTTTCCATGCTGTATGACTCCATGACAATGAATGATCTGGAACAAAAACAGAAGTTGCTGGAAAAGCTCAGTAGGTCTGGCAGCATCTGTGAAGAAAAATCAGAGTTAACGTTTCGGGTCCGGTGATCCTTCCTCAGAACAGTGAATGACCTGGAATTTTTTCCCTATGAGAGTGCAAGAAGAGATGCAGAATGATTTTAAAAAGAAATTGGATGTGCATTTATAATAAACTTGCAAGGCTACGGGGATAAAGCAGGGGAATATAACTGATTGATTGGTCAAACAGAGACCTAGATGGGCCAAATGGCCTCATTCTGTATCACTATGACTCCTCAACAATCTGAGGCAGCTGGAACAAACCAAACGGGGTAGCATGCCTGTATGTCCAAACCTTCATAGAGGAGATGATGTTGGCCATTATAGGAACACTTGCAGCTTATGCCATTGTGACCAGCATGCAGAAACCCTAGACAATCAGTATCCTGCTTCCTAATCCACCTTCTCATATTCCACTTCACCCTCATCCAACACCTGCTTCTGACTAACAAGATGTGGATGGTATAAAGGATGCACCATTTTATGTTCACCTTCCTCTCACCATTAGCCTTGTGTGTTTTGCTTTCAGATAGCCAAAAACTGCAACCAGGAAATAGAGGAACACCAAAACAGTAATGCTGGAGGCACATCGACACTTGATATCACCCTCACAGCCACCAACTCAGATACTGGCACTACATGTATCTTACAGAGTGACACTGGGCATATATGTGCTGCACTCTGTGAAGGGGCAAGGAAAGTGCAGGTACCAGTGTGCGAAAGGGGCATTTTCTGCTGCAGAGGACTTAGGTGAAGTTTTCACTGGGCAGGCTACAGGAGAAGACTGATCCATACAACAACAATTTAGTTCATTATGAAGCCTCCCAGAAATACAATGGTGCTCAGTGCCAAGATGCATTGGGAAATCAGCAGCAACTTGGTACAAGGCTTTGAGCATAGTTTGAGCACAACATAGCAACAAATGACTGATGTCTCACCATCCATTGTGGCTACTTCTATTCTCGTCACACTCTTTCTCACACATTGAAGAAAAAATGGAAAATCTAAGCCAAAGTGTGGCGTCTTAAGAACGAGATACACACTGCTCCCACCAAAGGAAGAACCTACTGGATCAAATGCAAGTCACACACTTACGTCAAGTAATCTGTCGGCTAGCACCTACAACGAGCTGTGGCTGACAGGTCCATCCCATCCCATCCCAATCAGAGACCAGCAGCCAGAGGGATCTACACAGTGTCTGGAACTGCTGCCTGCAGATACAGCCATGAAAGCAGGACAAGCGAGAGCAAAGTGGAGGGTGGCTTTCACTCCAACCTGTCAGACAGCCCTGTTTTCCCCACACAGGGAAGCAGGTAATTGTGCCAGTGATGAAATGAGGCCTTGGAGAGGTTGTTCATTCACCATGTAAGGGCCTTCATTGGTAGTAGGTTGGAAAGGTCAGTATTCATGCCCAGAGCCTGAGCTTGGAGATACAGGTAGGTGAAAACCACCCAAATATTTTCCCAGAGATAGTAGGAACTGCAGATGCTGGAGAATCTGAGATAACAAGGTGTAGAGCTGGATGAACACAGCAGGCCAAGCAGCATCGGAGGAACAGGAAGGCTCACCTTTCGGACCATTGGGATGCAGGGTTCCCAAGCGGAATATGGGGTGCTGTTCCTGCAACCTTCAGGTGGCATCGTTGTGGCACTGCAGGAGGCCCAGGATGGACATGTCGTCTGAGGAATGGGAGGGGGAGTTGAAATGGTTTGTGACTGGGAGGTGCAGTTGTTTAGTGCGAACCGAGCGTAGGTGTTCTGCAAAGCGCTCCCCAAGAGGTAGCCCAATGGTATCAATGTGGACTTCACAAGATTCAAAATCTCCCCTCCCCCTACCGCATCCCAAAACCAGCCCAGCTTGTCCCCGCCTCCCTAACCTGTCCTTCCTCCCACCTATCCCCTCCTCCCACCTCAAGCCCCACCCCCATCTCCTACCTACTAACCTCATCCCGCCCCCTTGACATGTCCGTCCTCCCTGGACTGACCTATCTCCTCCCTAACTCCCCACCTACACTCACCTTTACTGGCTCCATCCCCGCCTCTTTGACCTGTCTGTCTCCTCTCCACCTATCTTTTCCTCTATCCATCTTCTACCCGCCTTCCCCTCTCTCCCTATTTATTTCAGAACCCCCTTCCCCTCCCCTATTTCTGAAGAAGGGTCTAGGCCCAAAACGTCAGCCTTCCTGCTCCTCTGATGCTGTTTGGCCTGCTGTGTTCATCCAGCTCTACACAAATATTTTCCCATCCTGCCTGCCATTTCTAAGGACAGGAAAGTCACACCACTAATTTTTTTCCCTCCCATCTGTCTGGAAGGGCTAGGGCCAATGGCAGTATACCTGTTCGATTATTAACTGAAAAGAAAGGAACAGCATAGTATGGGGAAAAGGTGACAAAGACGATAAGTCATCATGCCCATTGGAAGAACAGGTGCAGACTCGACGGGCTGAATGACTTCCTTTTGCATTGCAATGATTATGTGAAAATCATTCGAAGTGAAAAGGGCCAATGCTATATAGTAGCCTCTCACTTTTGACAGAGTCTTCCCTGGCAGCACTGTTAGTTTGATTTACTGAATCCTTCATGTGTTCGAGGTACAGTGAAAAGTGTTGCCTTACTTGCTTTACAGGCAGGGTGTACTACACAAGTGCTGCAGGGTAACGGAACAGAGATGCAGGATACAGTGTTACAGCTGCCGAGAAGGTGCAGAGAGAGATCAACATTAATACTAAAGCGGTCCATTCAAAAGTCTGATAACAGCAGGGAAGAAGTTGTTCTTGAATCTGTTTGTACGTGTATACAAACTTTTGTATCTTGTGCCCATCAGAAGAGGGTGGAAGAGGGTCTAACTGAGGTGGGAGGGGTCTTTGGTTATGTGGGTTACTTTCCTCATGCAGCGGAAAGTACATATGGTGTCAATAGATGGGAGGCTGGTTTGTGCTATGGACTGGGCTGAGTTCACAACTCTCTGTAGAGAGTCTTTTAGTTTAGGGAGGAGCAGTTGCCATACCATGCTGTAATGCATCCAGACAGGATGCTTTCTATGGTGCATCTTTACAAATTTGTAAAAGTCTTTACGGACATGAGGAATTTCCTTAGCCTCCTGAGGAAGTAGAGGCATTACTGTCCTTTCTTGACCATAGTGTCAACATGGTTGACGTGGTGAGCTCCATGTTCGTAACAGTACACAGGTTCAGGATCATAACCTATGACAATGGATATAAAGGCTCAAAAATGTTTTGCTGTCAAATCTATTTTAGTGTCACTGGATACTTGATAAAGCCACAAGGAAACAGTGGACAATGTTAAAAGGCTTCCATTGTGCAAATGTCAAACTAATGACAAATTTATATTAATCCCAGCTGGACTCTGGTTGTGCTCTTGTCTATATTTCAGAAGGCTGAGAGTTCAAGACCCACTGCCGGTCATGGGCATATAAACTAGTCGGACCCTCCAGTGTAGTACTCAACCTGTATCTTACTGAGTGAGAAATTAAACCATAACTCTGTTTGCCAATTCACACCGGTGTTAAAGATCTCACAGCACATCACAAGCAGCAGGTGGCGAGGCTAACATTAATCCTTCGGTGAACACGCAAACAGGCTAAATGGTGATTCATCTGATTTGGCTGTCAGCTACATTGTTGAACTTTGCTGTGAGAAGGCTAACTATCTTGTTTGCACCTTTTTTAAAGCAAAATAATACTTAATCAATTATTCAAGTACATAGAACTCTATTTTTCTGTGCTTTTTCGTGAAGCTGCGCATTTTAAGCATCATGGAGGAATAAGGTAAAATATTTCTGGAACTGAGTAATATACATAATGGTCTTAGCATTGGAAGTTTAATAACATTGATAACACACCCATATTTTTTGTATGCTTGAAATCTGATTTATTGGCAGTAAACCCCGTTTTGGGAAGTCTTGAGGATATCAGTGAATGTTCTTAGATTTTTTTTAAAAAGTCAACAAGTGCTTGTGAGTTGGAGAAAGGAACAAGAAATTCAAGCTGAGCAATTATTTTATTGTTACATCTCTTAGCAAGTGGCAGAGCAGGCTCAGGGACTGCATGGTCTATGCTTCTTCCTTATGTTTTTACATCCTCCATTCACTTCTAGTGATTCTTTGTTTGTTTGTTTATTTATGCAAACAATCTTAACAAAAGGTTTCAAAAGCTGAGCAAAGTGGCTGACAGCTCAAAATCACTCTGAATTTCAGTTCAATGACCTATTGATGACCGTGGGCTCATTTTAACTTGAGATGAATAAATCCCCAAAATTTCAGCTCTTGAATCGAAGATCATGCCAATTCATTAATGTCTTGAAGAAAGAAATCATGGGGACTGTAGATATGGACTAATTTTCTGATTTCTAAACATTAATTGCTGGATAGCTTTAAAATTGTTTAGTTACAACAGCACGCTTCTCCACCCTTGCCGCAGTTCATACAGACACTTTCCCTTTTAGACTGCTTCACATGAAATGGAGTGTTTCTGTAATATAATCACTGTCATAACCTGCAGAAAGGTGACAGCACACTGGCTCCCAAAGCAACAGGTGGACAGAAATAACTGATCTGTTTTAATGATTTTAGTTGCAGGATAAATCTTATTCAGAACACCAGGAGAACTCACTGCTCTACTTGAACATTGCCACAGGATTTTTATTATGTAATCCTAAAATGGCAGACAATCGAAATGTCTCATTCAAAGGACAATACTACTGGCAGTAGAACATTTTCTGTCCCTCAGCCAAGGCTGACAACACAAATTTCCATATAAAATGCAACAGGTTGACATGTCTGATTCTGTTTACTCATTAGATTTGCAGTCATTAGAAGGATGCAGAGCATCCTTTATTTTTTCTTTTCGCAATGCCACACAATAAATGGCACTCTGAATTTTCACCTTTGTGCAATAAGAATGGTGTGGGAGTGAAACTATCCATCACTCTAATAAAATAAACTTCACAAATATCTCCATGCTCACCCAGCTCCTCAACAGATTGCTGACATTTTCCTTTTATATTAAACTGCTACTTACTCACCAGGCGCTCCACACTGCAGCTAATTGTTAAATACTAACCTGCCAGATTCTGAATTATATTGTAGACAGATGAGTGGGTGGAAATTTTAATTATATTGTGCATCTTGATAACAACTATGAAAATGATTAATCAGTCATTAAGATTCCACTTATATGATAACCCACACAATTTTTCTTATGGCTTAAAGATGTAATACAGTTAGTTTGTGAACTCTTTTTGAAGGACTTCTGTAGCTTTTGAAGTATGTGGCTCCTTTCATCATCCAGACAATTGCATGCACAACTGGCATTTCAACCAGGAAGATACTGGAATACTTGCTAAACTGGCAGGTCCAAGCTCAGTTTTCCTTCATTCTTTCAATGGGATGTGAACGCTGCTACCCAGTTACAAATTTTTTTATTCATTCTTGGGGTGTCGGCGTCACTGGCTGGGTCAAACCTTAATTGCCTTCAGAAAAGTGGTGGTGAGTCACCTTCATGTACTGCTGCAGCCCACGTATTATAGACTTTCCTACAATGCCTTTAGGAAGAGAGTTCCGGGATTTTGACCCAGAGACAGTGAAGGAATGGCCATGTAGCATAAAGACTACATCTTTTTTGTTTTTCTTTATTTTTGATAATGGTCAGAAATTGGAAAAGGACCATTTTAAAATCCAAAAACTGTGAAAAGAATTACTGCATTTTTAAAAACAAGTGACTGGAACTCATTGTAAGTTGTGTTTACAATGCTGCTTTGCAAGCGGGGCTGGGCAGAGAGATAAGTCGGCACAGCACCACAGCATCATAGAATCATAGAGATCTACAGCACAGAAAACTAGCCCTTCAGTCCATCACATCCATGCTAGTCAAAAACAACCACCTAACTATTCTAATCCCTTTTACCAGCACTGGGCCCAAAGCCTTGTATGCCTTGGCATCACAAATAAATACTTCTGAAATGTTGTGAGGTTTTCTGCTTTTACTGCCCTTACAGGTAGAGTTCCAGATTCCCACCACCCTCTGGGTGAATTTTTTTTTTTACTTCTCTAAACCTTCTGCTGCTTACCTGCATCTCCGTGGCCATTGATCCCTCCATCAAGGGGAAAAGATTTTTCTGTCTACCCTGTCTATGCCCCTCATTACTGTGTACATCTCAATCATATCCCCTCTCAATCACTTCTGCTCCAATGAAAACAACCCCTGTCTATCCAATCTCTCTTTATAATTAATACTCTCCAGCCCAGGCAACAATCTCGTAAAACTTCTCTACACCCTCCCTGGTTCTATTGCATCCCTCCTATAATTTGGATTCCAGAACCCCACATGCAATACCCTGGCTGTGGCCTAACCAACAACTTGTACAGTTCCAGCATAACCTCCCTGCTAGTGTGTGTGTGCATGGTGAGGTTCACCCTGCAACAGAAGGCTGACTGGTTTGTGCAATCATGATCAGTCTTGCTTGGTAGAGGTTATTAGCCTAACAACAACTCTCTGATTGGTTCTGGGTCAGCTGAACAGCTAGTGATCATGAACAATACAGAGGCAGAAGGACTTCAGACTGGGAAAAGCTGGGTCTCTATCGCTCTGCTCTGAAGAAGAATCATACTCAATGTTCCCTCTTGCTCCAAGGTTCCACACACAGCAACTAGCCTCAGTAGGCTGATCACAACATTGACTTGTAGCCAACATAGCCGGAATGAAAATTAGAGGGAGATCTATCCATACTGGACTCAAAATGTTAACTCTGTTTCTCTCTTCACAGACACTGACAGACCTACTGAGTTTCTCCAGCATTTTCTGTGTTTGCTTCATGTCTATATCGATCTCTCTCCAGTAAAGTAACTCAAGCCTGAAGACAGTCAGTCCATTGTTCTCTCCAACTATTTGCTATAAATTGTTGCCTCACACCAATGACTGAGAAACTGAACAATTAATGTGTCTCTATGGCAAAGATCTGGAAAGGAGGAGGTTGAAGAATCGAAGGTCTGGGGCAGAAAAATGAACATCTCATTGAAGCCTATGTACTGGTGCTATTGAACTATAATTTCTCAGGACTTTCTCCGCCAGACATAACACCCACGTTTTTGTTTTTCTGCATGTTCTAAAACAGAATGGCATCTTGCTTGGGGTGGGGATTTTGCAGGTAATCCCAAGCGTCTGCTCCCCTTGTTATTCTAAATGGTTTGGTTGGTGCTACTGAATGAGGTTTGGGGAGATTCTTGCAGAGGGAGCTGATTGCTGCCGTAGGCCTGCGTGCTCAAAGTTAGAGAAGAAAAGAAAAACATCACATTTTCCACTCTTCACCATTATGTAACAATCTTTGGTAAAGCACGGACAGCGCGGGAGGCCAAGTTTAGATTCTCCCTTAAAGTCACTCTTCAAGTCGCTGGTTGATACTTATCATCATGATTCATAATTAATGACCAATTGAGCAAGATACAACACTGCAGCCAACACTCCTCAAAGTCTCCACATTAACCAAGAGTTTATAAAGGAAGGAGAAAACTAATGAGAATGGACAAATAAAAAGGCTATGCCCCTTCAACCATAAGAATTAGGCCAGTAGCAGTTTTCAAATTTTCTGATTTCATCCTCATTTGCATAACCTGAACTTTTTTTTTGCTATTGCACAAACGGAAGCCACAAGCTCTAATACAGTCACAATAGAAAAAGCTTATTTGTGGAAGCATTGGTTGACTGGAGGGTTTGAGCTATCGGGAGAGGCTGAATAGGCTAGGGCTATTTTATCTGGAGCGGCAGATGCTGAGGCTTATAAATCATGAGGGGCATGGATAGGGTGAATAGGAAAGTCCAAAACTAGAGGACATAGGTTTAAGGTGAGAGGGGAAAAAATTAAAAAGGATCTGAGGGGTAACTTTTTCACGCAGAGGGTGGTGCGTGTATGGAATGAACTACCAGATGAAGTGGTGGAGGCTGGTATGTTTACAATTTTTAAAAGGCATCTGGATGGATATATAAATAGGAAGAGTTTAGAGGGATATGGGCTGAATGCTGCAAATGAGACTAGGTCAGATTGGGACTCCTGGTCAGCACAGATGAGTTGGACCCAGGGGTCTGTTTCTGCGCTGTATGACTCTATGACTCTAAATATATACCGATAAAACAACCAATTTTTGTATTTGTTGTCCCCTGCTCGTTCCACTATTGTGTCCTCTTTCCAAATGTCTGACCCTTCTTTTACGCCATCAGTCCATGCCCTGGGAATCTACTTTAGGCAGCGGCTCTCCTGGTTAGATTGCCTTTTCTTGCTCTCCATGATCAGAATGTGTATCAGAATCTAACCCTTAAACTGTCAGATCCTCTCCCACCTGATTTGTACTTGTAGAACACATGGTGATGCAATATACCACATCCCCTGTCATCATCACCTTCTCCCACATTCTCAGAATTTGAAAATTCAGAAGGCTTCCCTAATATTTGCAAGGAATGACCATGCTTTATTAAGACAGTCTTCCCATACAATTTTTCTCAGCGTTCTCCACCTCTCTAAGCCCTAAAAAATCTAAAGCCTGGTAAACTGCTAATAGTTCAGGGAATGTTGTCGAGTTGCAAGGCTTTCCAGAAGTAGTCAAATCTTGAACTGGGATGTTACGGGTTGATCAGTTGGAAAAGAGCCCGAGAAAGCGACACCATTCAGACTGTCATGACCAGGGGAGGGATGGTTTATAGAAATGTGCCTTGCTGATCATAATTGTGCCAATAAAAACATGGGAACTAAAGCTGTTGTCAGATAGAAGGCTGACTCACTCTGAGTGAATAAAGAATGTGGACCTGTGTAGCGAAGTAATGACAGAAATGCTGCAAAATGCTTGAGGTTGTGCAAGACATATCATTGTTGGATCATGTATTTAAGGTCACAATTATCTTTTCATCTGAAGTATAATTTGCATTTATTCTTATATTATTTGTGTTAAAGTAAGAGTTGCTAAAAGAGAAATCTTGTTGGTAATTCTTTCACTTGGGGGTCGATTGGTAAAATTGGTTGTGTTGGTTTACTAATACAGATTGTAACAATAAGAGACAATCCACCTCTTTCCATAGCAAATGTTTTCAGAACATCAAATGAAACACAATAAATAAGGCACAGTGGCTCAGTGGTTAGCACTGCTGCCTCACAGCACCAGGGACCCGGGTTCAATTCCAACCTTGAGCAACTGCCTGTGTGGGGTTTGCATATTCTCCCTGTGTCTGCATGGGTTTCCTCCCACAGTCCAAAGAGGTGCAGGCCAGGTGGATTGCCCATAGTTTTCAGGGATGTGTAGATATAGTGGGATGGTGTGGACTTTTTTGGGCTGAAAGGCCTATTTCCACACTGCAGGGAGTCTATGAATATTAAGGTGCACTCTACTACTTGCAAAATGATGCAAAATTTACTGTAAAGTATTTTGTGACATTCTGAGGTCACAAAAGTGCTAAATTTTCTCTTTGCTACTGCAACAAGTGGTGTTTTATGTTGCACATTTATCTACTAAAAATCACAGCCTAAAGGGGTTGTGTAAGGGTTGTGCACAAGACACAGGGTGGATGGGAGAACCATCAACTGTTGTGTGCCAATTATCATTCGATGCACACATTTAAATGTCACTTGTAGTCACATACATCTCCCCTCCTTATGTTCCACACTTTACAATGTGGATGCTATGAACCTGTGTACCAATCAAAGTATGTTAGACAAATGTATTGACCAGGCAAAAATCACTCTCATCTTTTGACAAACAGCATGAAATTAAGGTTTGGGAGCTCTTCAATTTTATCTTTGTGCACTATGTACATGGAATGTTGATATACCACTTACAGAATGCTAAAACACAGCCCTGCTGTGCCAGACACAATGGGAAGGTGCACGGATGTGAATTTGCTGCTGAGTCAAGATTGTTGCTTACCGCAGGGTGAGGGAAAAGCATAGAAGTTTTCAATAGTCCCAATGTCAATCACAGAGGAGATATGAAAACATCAAGGAGCGTGTTTTATGTTTATTAAACGTGGCTTTCTAGATATATTTCCTCAGAGTGCTGCATTCCCTACTGCTTGCCTCCCAATTTCCCTTAACAATAAGTTTGTAATACACAGTGAAGTAATTTAGAAGAAATTCGGACAAGTGCAATACTCGAGTAAGCACTGTTTGATTTATTTCAACAGTTCCATTAGCGAAGCAGACACAGCTTTACCAAAGTTGCACTGAAGGTGTAACTGCTGCAAAATCATGTCAGAAAGCAATTATGAGAACAGGGTAGCAATTCAGCTGCTATTGACCTTTGATCAGGCAGGGCTCATTTTGCAGAGATAGGGTTGTTTTGCTACAACAGCATGGACCCATGCAACTGGGAATCTTTAAAATTGAGTCATTCCTCAAAAATTCATCTGGGAACTGCAGCAGCTCAATTCGACATGAGCAACTCATATATATTAAAACAGAATCGTATTGTGTATTGGATACTGGTTTATAATTAACAGCTTCATTCACTGCTTGAAGGCTTCTCTCATCTCTCCTAATGATTGGAAACAAAGGTTTTCTGTCACATGTGTTTATTTGAGTGGTTATGGATTAATTGCATCTTGGGAAATATTTCCTGCATTAAATTATCTAAGGGAGACTTTAACTGTCAGTCTTTTTGCATTCTGTATGACCCAGGAGAGATTAAATCAGTCCAGAGTTGCTTTTTAGGCAATATTAAAGGATAAATTACTATAATTTGTCTGTACAAAGACTGTCACTAGCTAATTAGTGAAATGGCACAGAACAGAATATTTTTGCTGATGTACTAATGCATTTGTTTTCTACCTGATTGTAATCACGGCAAACAATTGTATATGCATAATTAACAATTTTTCAGGAATTGTTTAATGAATCCATTTTGCTTTGATTTAATAAAACTTTTCTCAAGTCTGTTCATAATATGTCAATTCTTTTTCTTCTGGCCTATAAAATCCATAGAAATGTAACCAAAATAATCTCTAAGCAGAACAAACATTTCTGCCTTTCAAAATGTTATAATCATTACAAAGTGGATAATATTGTTCTTTTTCATGGGTTAGGTCAACATTTATTGCTCATCCCTATCCATACTCGAATTCCTGAACTGCTGCAGTCCATCTTTTGCAGGTACACCTTTTTAATGTCCATCTTTTTTTGGAAGGGTGTTCCAGGTATTTGACCTGGCAACAGTGAAAGAACAGTGATATAGTTCTAAATCACAGTTGCGTGGAACTTTAAGGGAATCTTGCAGATGACAGTGTTCCCATATATCTGCATCCCTGTCCTTACATCTGATGGAATTTAGAATGTGGAAAATATTTGGAAGGTGTGGTCGTAGGAGCCTTAGCAAGTTGCTGGAAAGTATCTTTTTTATAGTGCACAATGCTGCCACTGCGCACTGGTGGCAAAGGGAACAAATATTTAGGTGCTTTGTGGAATGCTGGGGTGTATTGTAATGGTTGGTGTCAGTTCCTCGACTGTTGTTGCATCTGCACTCATCCAGGCAAGTGGACAATCCTTCATCAGACTCCTGACTGTCTCTAGTAAATGGTGGACAGACTTGGGACAGTCGGGGTTACTCACCACATAATACCCAGCCATTGACATGTTCTTGTAGAAACATTTATACGACTGGTCCAGTTCAGTTCTGGTCAATGGTGACCACAAGAATGTTGATGGTAGAAGCTTAAATGATGGTAATATCATTGAACATCAAAGGGAGAAAGTTAGATTGTTTCTTGTTCAAGATGAACATTCCTTGGCACTTGTGTGTTGCAAATACCACTTGTCACTTATCAGTGCAAGCTTGAATGTTGTCCAGAGCTTGCTGCATGTGGGCATGGACTGTTTCAGTATCTAAGATGTTGAAAATGTTACTGAACATCATCTGTGAGTAACCTACTTCTGACATTATGTTGGAAGAAGGTCATTTACCAAGCAGCTGACTCAGACATTCCCCTAAAACCTGTGGAGCTCTGTGGCACAATGGACAGTGAGTTGGACTTTAATCAGTTAAAGGATTCCTGTGGCACAGTGATAGGGTCACCACCTCTGAGCCAGAAGGTCTGGGTTCGAGTACAACCTGCTACTGAGGTGTTTCATAAAATGTCTTAAGAGGTCGAATTGAAAATATCTTCCCTGAAACCTCCAGCAGCAATGTCCTGGTACTGAATCAATAGGCCTCCAATAACCACAACCATCTTCCTTTCTATTGGCAAGATTCAAACCTGTGAAGGGTTTGCCCACTCCCACTGGATTTTGAGGCCCCTTGATGCTGTACTCAGTTCAATGCAGCCTTGATCTCTAATTTGGAATTTAGCTCCTTTGTTCAAGTTTGAACCAAGGCTGTAAAGAGATCTAGAGCTGGGTGAGCCTAGAAGAAGCAAACCCGAGTACTGGTGAGCAAATTATTGGTGAGAAGATGCTGTTTGATGCCAACTTAAAACAACTTGTTCCATCACTTTACTGATCATTGAGAGTAGGCTGATAGGGTAGTAATTGGCTGGACTGGATTTGTCCTGCTTTTTGTGGTCAGGACACACAATAGTCACAATAATTTTCCAGATAAATATTGTAGCTGGACTGAAATATCTTACTTAAGGGTTCAGCCAGTTCCGGAGTGCAGATCTTCAGGTCTTTGGCTGAGGTGCTGTATAGCCCATTGGCTTTTTATAGATGCAGGCTCTTCAACTATTTCTTGATATATTGATGGAATGAAATTGGCAGCAGACTGGCACTGGTGATACTGTACTCCTCGGGAAAAGCCCAAGAGCGATAATCCACTTGGCACTTCTGGCAAAAATGGTTGCCTATGCTTCAGCCTCTTCAGCCTTTTGCATTTTGTACTGACCCTGCCATTATTGAGAATGGGGGTGTTTATGGTATCCCTTCCTGGTGTTAGTTATTTAATTGTCCATCACAACTCATGACTAGATACAACAGGATCGCAGAGCCTTGACTTTATCCATTTGTTAAGGAGTCTATCAGTTGTATGCTGTCTCCACTTTGTGCTAGCTTTGCCAAGTTGACAACTCATTTTTACGTACATCTGGTTCTGTTCCTGGCATACACTTCTACATTCTTCATTGACACAAGATTGATCCCCTGGTTTGATGGTAATGGATAGTGGGCGATGGACCAGGACATGAGGTTACAGATTGTGGTTGAATACAAGTCTGCGGCTGCTAATCCCCCATAGTGCCTCATGAATGTCCAATTTTGAAATGCCTGATTTGTTCTAAATCTTTTTGCATGTGTGGTAGTGCCCCACAACATGATGGAAGCTCTCTTCAGTTAAATGTAGGAAGAGGCCAAATGGGTTTTTCATGTTGTTTGTTCTCTCCAGCTGCTGCAGATTCAATCTAGTGAATATTCAGGCTGTTCAATCAGTAGTGATGCAACTGAACCACTCTGAGAAATGGAGATTGAGTGTCCCAGCTAAAATATATTCTATGCCCTTGCCACCCTCAGTGTTTCTTGCAAGTGACCTTCAATATGGAGGAGGACTGATCAAACATCTACTGCCTTCCCATAAATGATTAATCGTCAGAAGGCTTACTTGACCATTTTGACTCAATAGCATGTGACATCACAAGGTCCAGAATTAATATTCTTCAATTTCTAAACAAAAAGAAAGAATAGCTAGCACCCTCAGACAGCACTGCTAAACGCATCGGCAGCCTCCAGCTCTAACACCTTTGGCATAGATTTTGCTACAAAAATAAAGAATAGTTCAGAACCGTTCTGAGGAAGGGTCACCAGACCCGAAACATTAATTCTGATTTTTTTTTCACAGATGCTGCCAGACCTGCCGAGCTTTTCTAGCAACCTCTGTTTTTGTTCCTAGTATACCCCTGGTTGTCTAGTTCAAACCGCCAACTAATGCTTGTATCATAATGCATATGGGACTGCAAACTGAAAAACACAGGAACATTTCTGTTGATTACAAGATAAGATGTGAGCATTACCGGCTAAGCAGGATTTATTGTCCATCCCTAATTGCCCTTGAGTAGGTGGTAATGAGCCACTGATAGGCACGGTGGCACAGTGGTCAGCATTGCTGCCTCACAGCGCCAGGGACCCAGGTTCAATTCAATTCCAGCCTTGGGCAACTGCCTGTGTGGAGTTTACACATTTTCCCTGTATCTGTGTGCGTTTCTTCCGGATGCTCCGGTTTCCTCTCACAGTCCAAAGATGTGCGTGTTGGATGGACAGGCCATGCTAAATTGCCCATAGTGTCTAGAGATATGTAGGCAAGCTGGATTAGCCATGGGAAGTGCAGGGATAGGGTAGGGGGGTGAGTCTGGGTAAGATGCTGTTCAGAGAGTTGGTGTGGACTTGTTCGGCCGATTGGCCTGTTTCCACACTGTAGAGGTTCAATGGAAATGAAGAAATAAATCTTTTGTTATTTAAAGCCACAGGCCGGTCTTCATAAAATTCAATGACAGGAGAATCGCATTGCTTATCAGTTCTATGTTTTTCTATCATCACAAAGCAATAATCCTTTTCATGGCAACCCTTCAACTTGAAAGCCATATCGTGAAATGCTAACACATACACGTGTTTTTTTCAAGTTCTTTTTACACAGAGGAGACACAGGTCTGAGTTAAATGGTTTAACATCTTTTTGAAAATAGCTGAGAAAGGAATGGCAGATCAAATAATGCCACAGCCTAATTTGAGATTTTATGTTATTTAATGTCTTCAATGTCTTTGATGTTACACTCGGCCCTTCTTAAGTATTGCTTTATCCACAACGACCTCTAGAATTTTTAAAAAATTCATTCAAGGGTGAAGGTGTCGCTAGCTAGGCCAGCATTTGTTGCCCAACCTAACTGTCCAGAGGGTAGTTAAGAGTCATCCACATTGCTGTGGGCCTGGACTCACATATAAGCTAGACCAGGTAAGGATGGCAGTTTCCTTCCCTAAAGGACATTAGTGAATCAGAAGGGTTTTTCCAACAATTGACAATGGAGTCACGGTCATCAGATTAATTCCAAATTTTTATTGAATTCAAATTTCAGCATCTGCTGCAGCGAGATTCAAACCTCGATCTCTGGAACATTATGTGGGTCTCTGGATTAACAATCCAGTGATAATACCACTAGGCTGTCACCTCCCCAGAAATTAGGAGTTTTGTGATGTTGGGCCTTAAGGAATGACGTTTCATTCAGAATTTGTAGCTTATTTTCAGCAGTAAGTTACAGGAAAATTCTGGACTGTACTATTGGATATTACCCAATGGAAAATGAAAAGCTGATAGCTAAACATCAGGTAATGTAAATGATTCATTCAATTTGGGCTCCTAGATACGATAATTTATGGTGTAAAAACATTTATGTTTCAGAGACCCATCTTGGCAACAAATCCTGCACTTTCTGCAATACAGCATGGCCTGTACTCACCTCACGCTACATTAGTATGCAACTTCTTTCCTGTCAATTTGAGTTAGAGGACTCCTGTTAAATGAATCAGAAACTCATGGGTCAAAACCCCACTCCTGCTTTTGAGTGTTGCATTAATCATTTATATCTCATCTGGAAGATGTGCAAAGCAGAAGACCTGCCACCTATTTGAGGATGTGAAGAATCCTGTGATGGCAGTCAAAGAATTACAGAGGAGCGTAATGTAAAATTGGTTGCTGCAAGTGCAGACTGGATTTTATGACAAATGATGATAGCTTCAGAGTCATTGTTACTGAGATTAGCCTTCAAGTCTGGATTTAGTCACTGAATTTAAAGAACACATGTTGAACATATATTTTCTCTTTTTCTCTACCACAGAAAGCCTGTTCATTAGATATATTTGAGAGAGAGCTGGACATGCCCCTTGCAGCTAAAGAGATCAATGGGTATAGACAGAAAGTGGGAGTGGGACACTGAAATTGCATGATCAACCATGATCATGCTGAATGGTGGTGCAGGCTTGAAGGGCCGAATGGCCTACTCCTGGACGTATTTTCTATGTTTCTACATTTCTGGGCCACCAGATTCACTATCACAACATCACCATCTCTCCAAAGTAAAGAGATGGAAGCTTTCTCTCTGACAGGCTAGTCCAGCACAAGGGAGCACAACTTTGTAATTGCAGCCCGGGTTGCTCAAAACTGATGTCAAAAAGCTCTTCTTCACATAAACAATGGGAATCTGCAACTCCTCCTCTAAAGCTGATGAGGCCGGGTGAATTGAAAAACCCAAAAGATTTACAAATTTTACTGGAACTGGGTATCAAATGTTACAGCAGCAAGCCCTGGTAGATGCAGTTAAGATACAGGTCAGCCATGATTTAACTGAATGTCGGAACAGGCTCAAGGGACTGAATAACCTACTTCTGTTCCAATCGTCCGACAAATAGTGCCTTTCTCCATTGTTTTAAAACTGGTGTGAACGCTGGTTATAATGTACGCAATGTTCGAAAAGCAAAGACAGAGACCCTGAGGATGTGGAGGAAGGAAATGATTTTTGTCAGGATACACAGGAAGGTGAGGAACCACAACATTCTCTTCCTCTAATGAGAAATCCAGGGCCCTAATCAGTTTTGATGGCGTGAGCAGCTGTCTGTTGATTGATTTAAGTTGCTGGCTCAGGGACTATTGGAGAGGGAAACAAAATAACTGAAACTATAATAGGATATCAGACAACTTAAATAAAAACATTTCCACTAGAAATTGGACAATGTAAAATCAACTTACCTTAGGCAAGCATTATTCAGTGGGCATTATTAAAATACATTTCAAACAGAATAAGGTGCTGTAGCTTTAAGTAATTTTCAGAGAATAGAAAATAATTGAAATGTCAAACAAAACGCCACCATAGAACTCTTCAAGGTCATCTCTTCCTGCTTTTGACACTGTGCCAAAATATCTTTTATTAGCTTAATTGCTATATGCTAGCTCCAGAATGCAGATTTCATAATCTGCTTTGATGATGCTAATTTTAACTGCAAAAGTCCTTCTTCACTAATAGTAACGACTGTAAATGGGAAGATGCAATCAGGACTGGGAGTTTAAAGCATCTTTTTAATTATACTCCTGTTTCCGTCTAGTTTTGGTCTCTTCGTTGACCCTCCTTCAGTAGTAATAAATGCAACACGTAAATTTGGATTAAGTCCTACCAGATTTTTCATTCTCCTGATGAGGGCTTGATTGAGGGGTTAGCATTCAACAATTACAACACGCACCCCGCACCCTCCCCCCCTTCCCCACCCCCACCCACCCACTGCACCCCCCGAGAATTGCATAGGCTGAGTCTTTGGTTCAAATACTCTAATGGCCATATAGTCATTGGAGCAGCGTAGACAGGAGTTGCATGTCAGGACCATGCAGAATTCCTCATGGAGCTGACTCTATGGGAATTGTCAGGAAATTGAAACTTCAAAGGGCAACTCTCCAGCATCTGGAACCCTGCATTCAAAAAAGCTCTTACAGTCACACACTTCAGAAGATTCCGATTTGGTTAAACTTAATAGCCAAACAAGAAAACTGAAGAGGATTAAAGACCAATTCTAATTCATACAACCATATGAATTAAGAAATTAGGAGCAAAAGTAGGCTATTTTAGAGCCCTTGAACTTCCTTCACTGTGGACCTTGGCTGATTAGTTTGTGTTCTGAATTCCACATCTATCTTCAACAACCTTTGACTCCTTGCCTAGCAGGGATCTACCCAACTCCACCATAAAAATGTTCTATGAGCTGCCTTCTGAGGCAGAGAGTTCCAACATGCACAACCTTCTGAAATATTTCCCCTCATCTCTATCCTAAAACGTTGACCCCTAATTTTAAAAACAGAGCTCAGTTCTAGATGATCCACCAGAGGAAACATTCTTCCCACATTTACCTTGTTACAGGCATTCAAGGCCTTACAAACTTCCAAATAAATCACCCTTCACTCTTCCAAACTCTAGTGAAAACAAACCCAGCCTGCACAATCTTTCCTCATAAGACAAGTCAATTCCTATAACTATGGCAATATTTTATATTTGGTAGCATCGGTAAAGGTTCCATCAATCCAGATAGAGATCAACTCAAGCAAAGAGTTTCTGTACAGCTTTATTTTTTTTAAAACCTGCCCTTGTCCTCTTTAAGCTTCCAAAGTACATCAGTCATTTCTCTATTCCTAGAGATTTTTCTTTTCTTTGATTACTCTTTCTGAAAGAAGTTCCCTTTGATTAACACTGACATGATTTCTGATCACAAATGTACTAAAAAAGTTACTTTCAACTTTATGATGACAAGTGAGCACGCAGCAGAGTTCATCCAGGACTTTGTTTCTCCTCCACAGATGCTAACAAACCTGCTGAGTATCTCCAGGACTTACTATTTCAAATTTAAATGGATGTGGAATGGCATGGTCCTTTTCATATTTCTCACAACTGTTTAACTTGAAGAATGCCCTTAATAACATTATCCTGAATATTTTTTAGTATTCATTGACATTTTATTCTCTGGAAGACCATTATTATTACAAGACAACAAGGTGCAGGGCTGGATGAACACAGCAGGCCAAGCAGCATCATAGGAGCAGAGAGGCTGACGTTTCGGGCCTAGACCCTTCATCAGAAAAGGGGGAGGGGAAGGGGGTTTTGAAATAAATAGGGAGAGAGTGGGAGGCGGATCCGCCTCCCACTCTCTCCCTATTTATTTCAAAAATCCGCCTCCCACTCTCTCCCTATTTATTTCAAAACCCCCTTCCCCTCCCCCTTTTCTGATGAAGGGTCTAGGCCCGAAACGTCAGCCTCTCTGCTCCTATGATGCTGCTTGGCCTGCTGTGTTCATCCAGCCCTGCACCTTGTTGTCTCGGATTCTCCAGCATCTGCAGTTCCTACTATCTCTGATTCATTATTATTACAACATAGCTTTCAGTCCAAAATGTTTTGATGAAGCTTCTTTGCAATTGATTATTGGTTTTCTATTCATGATTCCCCTCAATTAGCCTTCAACTTTACATATTGGCCCTGTAGTGATTTTAACAAGGTCAGTCAGGTGAACCTCATCGAATACAAGTTCCCTGACTAGGGGTGTTGACCTGGTCCAATCAGGGAGCCCGAGCTGACAAATATAAACAGGAGTGTTAGGGATTCTGTGAGCTGGTTCTGAGGAAGCTGGACTAGTGCCAAGTACTATGAACACATTTTTTTTATAAAAAAAAAAAAAAAAAAAAAGAAGGGGTGACTTGGTGATGGGATACCAGCCTCTGTGGAGTCATTTCAGTGGTGACAAAAGAAAGAAATGCATTCTGCAAGAAATTCGCTCACAACAGTCATTGTGGAGTTGGGGTAAGAATTTCTGACGTCATGCCGTTATTTGGGTAGCTTAACTCAAAACAGTCATAGACTTGTACAGCACGGAACAGACCCTTCAATCCAACCGGACCATGCTGAACTAATCCCAAACTAAACTAGTCCCACCTGCCTGTGCCTGTGCCTGGCCTACATCCCTCCAAATTTACCCCACTCATGTACCCATCCAAATGTCCCATAAACACTGTAACCACACCCATATCCACCACTTCTCTGGAAGTCTACCCCACACTCGAACCAGTCTCCATGCTTGTTTGATCCTACTGAAGACCGGGCCCAGTGTGTGGAAAGAATGTGTTATTTTTTTTTTTTGGGGGGAAATCATATTGGGGCAGCTGAAAAGCAACAAGTAATTCTCCTGACAGCTTGTGGACCCACAGCTTTTTTGCATATTGGGAGGCTAACATTTCCTGAGGCACCATACCTTTGAAAAAAATGATGGATTTGGTTAAGGAGTATCATGATCCCAAGCCTTCTTTAATTCTTGGATGCTTTCAGTTTTACTCAGTCGGGAATCCATGTCAGGATTTTTGATGATGTTTAGAAGACTGGCAGAGGTATGTGACTTTGTTTAACCTTAATGAGAGAGAGACCCCGTTTGGTATGTCGGATTAACGATGTAACCATGCAAAAGCGCCTACCATCTGAAGCCCAACTGGACTTCAAACCGGCACTACAACTGGCTTTATCATTGGAAAACGCGGCAAGTGGAGCATATGAGTTACAGGCTATGTCGATGGAAGTGGACATCCTCGCCAGGCTGACTGAGCTTGGGAGACACCACTTGAGTGAAAGCAACTGCATAGCCTCACTCAGGACACATTCTGAACAGAGGACAAAAATTACCACCAGCAGCTTTCCCACGTTCATGGGAATGACTGGGTAAACCCTGCTTTCAGTTACACATCGACATCTTTCATCAGCTCAACATTCTGAGTCATTGTGGACACCTATTCAAAGTGGTTGGACAGGCATTGAGTTCATTCGTCAAACACGGGAACGATGATAGAAAAACTGTGCACATTTTTTGCAACACGCAGACTCTAGGAAGTGTTGGTCACAGACAATGGGCCATCGTTTACCAGGAGGGAATTCAAGTATTTCCTAAAGTCTAATGGAATTCGGCATATAAGGACAGCTCCATACCATCCATTGTCCAATGGGTAAAAGAGCAGTCCAAACTTTGAAGGCAGGCTTAAAGAAACTTCGCTCAATGCCAAACTGTCCCAGTGCTATTGATTATCAGACCACACCTCATACAACTAGCTCCTGTAGAGTTGCTTATGGGGAGAAGGCTCCACACCCAAGTTAAATCTGATCTTCCCAGACCTGGAGGGTGAAATCGTATCAGGAAAGCCAATGCCAGACACACAACTTTGCTAAGCAAGAGAGATAGTTAACTTAAGGGGGGTGAAGTTTGGTGATGTAGCTACAGAAATGGCCCTGGATGGGTAAGGGGCATAGTCGACGTGAGGTCAGGTTTCAAGACATACAAAGTTCAGGTAGGTGAGGCAGTCCTGGACAGGCACGTAGACCACATGAAAGCTACAAACTCACAAACAGGACTGGAGCAAATCATACCCGGTCCCTCAGAACAGCTGGCAAGGCTGTCGGAACCTTTGGGTTCTTGCTGTCTCTGTCTTAGCGTTGAAGAAACCTCAGAGACTAGGATGGACATGACGGATGTCGCAGCCTCAATGCTTTTACCGCCTGAAGATGATGAAATTCTTCCAAGATGCTCTGGGTGCAAGAGGCGGGCTACAGTCCGCGACAGGCTGCCCGTCTCTGAGGCTGAGTTGGAGGAACTGGACCCGTGGCGAAAATTCTCCAGGAGAGGCTACAAGAAACAGAACAGGCCTTGTCTCAGGACTTAGACGGGGGAGGGTGCAAGAATTGTAATGAGGTCAGCCAGCAGGACCTCACAGAATGAGTTCCCTGATTGAAGCTGTTAAACTGGTCTAAACTAATCAGGGAGCCCTGGCTGATAGATATAAACAGAGCTGGCTCTGAAGAACACAGCAGGCCAAGCAGCATCATAGGAGCAGAAAGGCTGACGTTTCGGGCCTAGAACCTTCATCAGAAAAGGGGGAGGGGAAGGGGGTTCTGAAATAAATAGGGAGAGAGTGGGAGGCGGATAGAAGATGAATAGAGGAGAGGATAGGTGGAGAGGAAACAAAACAGGTCGAAGAGGCGGGGATGGAGCCAGTAAAGGTGTGTAGGTGAGGAGTTAGGGAATGGATAGGTCAGTCCAGGGAGGACTGACAGGTCAAGGGGGCGGGATGAGGTTAGTCGGTAGGAGATGGGGGTGCCGCTTGAGGTGGGAGGAGGGGATAGGTGGGAGGAAGAACAGGTTAGGGAGGCGGGGATGAGCTGGGCTGGTTTTGGGATGCGGTAGGGGGAGGGGAGATTTTGAAGTTTGTGAAATCCACATTGATACCATTGGGCTGCAGGGTTCCCAAGCGGAATATGAGTTGCTGTTCCTGCAACC
>NC_063339.1:26309858-26325732 GCF_021869965.1 Rhincodon typus
CACCACACCCGGCACTTTTCCCTGCAACCGCAGGAAGTGCTACACCTGCCCCCATCCCAGGCCCCAAGAAGACTTTCCACATCAAGCAGATGTTCACCTGCACATCTGCCAAAATACTGCATCCGCTGTACCCGGTGTGGCTTCCTCTACATCGGGGAAACCAAGCGGAGGCTCGGGGACCGCTTTGCAGAACACCTACGCTCGGTTCGCAATAAACAACTGCACCTCCCAGTCGCGAACCATTTCAACTCCCCCTCCCATTCCTCAGACGACATGTCCATCCTGGGCCTCCTGCAGTGCCACAATGATGCCACCCGAAGGTTGCAGGAATAGCAACTCATATTCCGCTTGGGAACCCTGCAGCCCAATGGTATCAATGTGGATTTCACAAGCTTCAAAATCTCCCCTCCCACTACCGCATCCCCAAACCAGTCCAGATCGTCCCTGCCTCCCTAACCTGTTCTTCCTCCCACCTATCCCCTCCTCCCACCTCAAGCCGCACCTCCATCTCCTACCGACTAACCTCATCCCGCCCCCTTGACCTGTCCGTCCTCCCTAGACTGACCTATCTCCTCCCTAACTCCCCACCTACACTCACCTTTACTGGCTCCATCCCCGCCTCTTCGACCTGTTTGTTTCCTCTCCACCTATCCTCTCCTCTATCCATCTTCTATCTGCCTCCCACTCTCTCCCTATTTATTTCAGAACCCCCTTCCCCTCCCCCTTTTCTGATGAAGGTTCTAGGCCCGAAACGTCAGCCTTTCTGCTCCTATGATGCTGCTTGGCCTGCTGTGTTCATCCACCCCTGCACCTTGTTGTCTCGGATTCTCCAGCATCTGCAGTTCCTACTATCTCTGGCTCTGAAGAAGCTGGACCAGTGTCAAGTACTAAGCACATATAAATAGTGGGTGACATAGTGATGGGATACCGGCCTCTGTGAAGTTATTCCAAGTCCCACCTCATTAATTCTCATCCATCATCAAGAGGTTCCTTCCAATACAAATCTCTCTAAATGCTTTCCTTCCTCTTCTATATATACTGCATTATAGTTAGAAAGTCAAAATGTATTGGTAAAGATCTAGCCATTTTCACTGTGTAAGATTTTTCTACATTTGTTATGTTGATAATGTTGCTAGACCAGACATACCAAGTATATTGCGATACCAGAGACCCCCATTTTATATTTCCCATTTTGAGGTCTACATCACCAAAAGAGAAGTTTGGTCAGCCCTTATTAAACACTGCCAATGCAAGTGCTCATCATACTACATGTTCCATTTCAGCAGCTAAGATCATTCATTCCATCAGATGGGAAACTCTGCACTTGTTAACCAACTCTAATCTCCAACACAGAAACCCTATAGTGTGGAAGCAGGCCATTTGGCCCATCAAGTCCACACAGATCCTCCGAAGAGCATCCCCACCTAGACCCATCCCATTCCTGTTATCCTGCATTTCCCATGACTAATCCACCCAGCCTGCACTATAGGCAATTTTGCGCGGCCGAAGAGCCTAACATGCACGTCTTTGGTCTATTGGAGGAAACCAGAGCACCTGGAAGAAAACCACACTGACACAGGGAGAATGTGTAAGCTCCATATAGACAGTTGCCCGAGGCTGGAATGGAATCGTGGTGCTGTGAGGCAGCAGTGCTAACTGTTGAGCCACCGTGTCACAATTCTGGTCATGCAAAATAGGTCAACAATATTGTATTGCAAGAGCCCCAATGTAACATATTTGCCTCAGAATAGCCCCATTTTGAAATACAATTTCAAAGGCTTTTTGTTTTTATTCACAACACAGTGACTGTCACTGCTTAGTTGAACACCACATTGCAATGTGATATGTCAAAGACAAAATGACAGTGTTATACACGAGGTGTCTCAAATTACATTCTTCAAGCTTTACAGAGGCCATGAGTTTCCCTGTTCACATTCGAGTATCCTAAAATGCTAGGTAGTTCACAGAAAGTGAAGACTTCCCTGAAATTCATGACACCAATAACTGTGAGAGAACCACATACCTCTAGTCAGCAGCTGGCATGTACCTGTACTTTGACATGTCGATCACTGTAAAACTAGCTTCAAAAGATCTGATTCAAACACAATTTCAATGAGTGGTTTCCCTGTTTGCATCACACATTTGGGAAATGAATGCATTAAGAAATTCGCATGAACAGTACATCTTTAAGAAGCAGCTGGGCATGTTCTCCCACAGTTTGCTTTTTGAAAAGTAAAGCCACACCTCAAGTGGTTTGCATTCCAGTTTCAATATCAGTTCCAGCCAAATGTTTGTGCAGAGTCTGAGGACTCTTGTGGTTTATAAAATGATAAGAATTTCTGCAATTAGGGACTGAGAAGAAATACCAGGCCTGGTCTAGTGACGTCCACATCCCAAGGAATACGTATTGATCTGTAACTAGTTATTCTTGATGACATAACTCTATTATTACTGGTAATGCTTTTGGGGTATCAAATGACTCATGACCACCAAAAAAAGGTTTGTAAACCTCATGAGCCTGAAGCCATTAACATTGAAGTTTAGAGGTAATAAAAATGTAGGTTTGTGATTTGAGATTTAAAAACAAAAGAAAAATTGTTCCATAGTTAACATATCAAGAGGACACACAAAAAAATCCCATATCTGTCATAAATGTAAAAAAAATTTAAGCCTTTTCTGCATGATGGGTTTATAGTTTTGGATGAAACATGAGAATGTACTACACACGTCATGCTTCAAGATATTATCATGAAGGTTAATCAGAAAGCAAAAAGTAAATTAATACTCACCAACGCTCGACAAAACACAAACCTGAGAAATAATTTATTTTTGGCACCATGTATAGAGCATTATTGAAAAGTCAACAGACACTGATTAAATGGAGCAAAGCAGCAATATTACTCAAGTAGCATCAGGTTACCACACTGACTGCCCTCGTCATATCCAACGCCCAGCTGAAACTGCCTAAGGTGTGTTTCCAGGCCAACAAGTTTCAAATCCTACCTGAAAGTAACCATTAAGGTCCGCTCACTGACGCCTTTCTTTCAGCCCACAGGGAATCGCACATGGAACAAAGAAACCACGGAAAATCTGTTCTCCCTTCACTCTTTTGGGATTTTTATTTTTACTTCAGTCAGAGAAGACTTCTAGAGAATAGCCTTCCTCCTTTGAGCACAACTTCCTGAAACTTTAGGTGTGGTTTGATTCATTGTGAGTTCTACTTACTCACAAAACAATGAGAATGTTTGCAAAGGAGGCCAGATCACAAAACCACAGCCTTCTGATTTCAAACAGGTAAAATTACAGCAAGCCTGATTGGTTTACAGATTTTATACTAAAATTGAAATACCTTGGATGAAAATTGATGAGCTTTTCTGGACTCGAGTAAACTTACAATTTTTTAAAATCATTTTGCCACTGTAGAATACTTGTGATACCATTATGCTGAAGCTCCAGGACAATCATCCTTTGCAATTCATCTAACAGCACAACGGGTCCATGGTAGATGCCATCTCCTTGGCCCTAAACTCATCCCTGGAACATCTGGATAACAAACATACCTAAGTCAGGCTCCTACTTTTTGCATACAGCTCCACCTTCAACACCATCATTCCAAACAAACTCATCTCTAAACTCCGAGACCTAGGTCTGGGCTCCCCACTCTGTAACTGGATCCTTGACTTCCTGACCAATAGACTGAAATCGGTAAGAATAGGCAACAACACCATGATGGAGGACCATGATAATCCTCAACACCAGTGTCCTGCAAGATTGCGTATTCAGCCCCCTACTATACACCTGATACACTCACGACTGTGTGACCACATTCTGCCCCAACTCCATTTACAAGTTCGCTGACAACATCACCATTGTAGGTTGGATCTCAAACAACGATGAGACAGAGTACAGGAAGGAGATTAAGTGCTTGGTGGCAATGGTGTAAAGACACCAATCTCTCTAACAACATCAGCAAAACAAAGGAGCTGGTCATTGACTTCAGGAAGTGAGTTGGGGGGCACTCCCCTGCCTGCATCAATGATGCTGAGATGGAGATGTTCGAGAGTGTCAAGTTCCTGGAAGTGATGATCACCAACAACCTGTTCTGGTCTACCCACGTCGACACAACGATCAAGAAAGCACAACACCATCTCTCCTTCCTCAGGAGGCTAACGAAATTCTGCATGTCCACAATGACTCTTACTGATTTTTATAGCTACTTCATAGAAAACATCCTATCTGGATGCATCACAGCATGGTTTGGCATTTGCTCTTCCCAAGACCGCAAGAAACTACACAGAATCGTGAACATAGCCCAGGCCATCATACAAACAAGCCTTCTATCCACTGACTCCATCTATACTTCTTGCTGCCTCGGGAAAACAACCAACATAATCAAATACTCTCTTCCACCTGTTGGCAGCAGATCTAAAAGTTTCAACACACAAACAGATTCAAGAACAGTTTCTTCCCCGCTGTGGTCAGACTTTTGAACGGACCTCTCAAATGTTAATTCTCTCTCTGCACCTTCTCTGTGGCTATTATACTGTACTCTGCACCCTGTTCTGCTAGCCTGATGCACTTTGTATGGTATGATCTGCCTGTATAGCACGCACAACAACACTTTTCACTGTACCTCAGTACATGTGACAACAATAAATCAAATCAAATCATAATATATATTAAAAAAGTCATTTCCTTGAACATTTTTGATTCTTCATTTTACCAAATACCAGACTCTATGGCTGAAGGGTTACTGATTGCTCCTGAACTACATACATCTTGTGCGTTCTTCCTGTCCCCATCCCCAGTTTAAGAATTCTTCCATTTCCGGCTTTCTTCAGTTTCCTCACCAAAAGGTCCTTATGTGGAATCTCCTGCTTTTGTTGTGGAAGCCATCAAAACAGGCCAAATGCCCTCCTTCCCCATTACCGCACTGCAGATGGGAAAGCCTACTGGACCACATGCCTATCACGTAGTCGGCTTTCCTTTGGGATCCCTTCCTAGTGATATCCTGCCCGCATTTGAAATTGCCAACTAATCAGAGGCAACATCAGTGGGACAAACCGCTGTGGCACTGCCATGTGGAAGTTCAGAAACAGCTGACACTAGGGGGTACATTTTATGATGGTGCTGGTACCTGTGTGGAGTTTGCATGTCCTCCCGGTGTCTGCAAGGGTTTCCTCTAGGCGCTCTAGTTTCCTCCCATTGTCCAAAGATGTGCAGGTTAGGTGGATTGGCCATGCTAAATTTTCTACAGTGTCCAGGGGTGTGCAGACTAGGTGGGTTAGCCATGGGAAATGTACGGTTATGGGGACAGGGTGAGATGCTCTTTGGAGGAGGGTGTAGACTTGATGTACCAAATGGCCTCTTTTTGTCCTGTAGGGATTCTATGATTCGTGCCCTCTGGGAACAAGTGGTAATCAAGGCAGTAACAATGTACAGGCCCATAAACTGGTCATTAATTGACCACTTAACAGTATCAATTGATTGCCCAGAACTTAATTCCTGTGGTACCCAGAAAGCAGTGTGAATCAGCCAACCTGCCCAATTGTCTTTCTGTGGAGGACAGCTCTCCAAGTTGTTGCAGAAACTCTGTAATTAGGGCTTTGCAGGGTGGGCAGGGCAGGTGTTCTGTTTTTCCAAAACTAACATTGATAGCAGGTAGTTCATCCAGTTTCATTCTTTGACTTCTGTTTGGTTTGGTATGACTGAGTTCTTTTGCTCAGACATTTCAGAGGACATTTGGAGTCAAGCCCATTGCTGTAGCTCTGAAGTCACAGGTAAGGGTGGCAGATTTCATTCGCTAAAGGACGTTAATGAACAGATGGATTTCTTACACCAATTACTGATAATGTCATGGTTACATCTTTGAAACCAGTTTTCAATTCCAGCACTTCTTTAATTTAAAAAAAAATGAATGAATTGAATTTAAATTCAATTTCTAACCAGGGTGAGATGTGAACTCACACTACCAGGGCATTAGCCTGGGCCTCTGGATTATTAATCCAGTGACAATGATCTTCTCAAACATTGAGTGATGCACTGTAGAAATTCACCAAAGATCCTTTGACAGCTCCCTCCAAACCCACGACCACGTCCATCTAGAAAGACAAAGGCAGCAGATATATGGGAACACCACAACCTTCAAGTTCCCATCCAAGCCACTCACCATCCTGACTCGGAAATACATCACTGTTCCTTCACCGTCACTGGGTCAAAATGCTGGAATTCCCCCCCCACCAATGGCATTGTGGTCAACCTACAGCAGGTGGACTGCAGCGGTTCAAGAAGGCAGCTCACCACCACCTTCTCAAGGGCAACTAGGGATGGGCAAGAAATGCTGGCTCAGCCAGCGACGCCCACATCCCACAAATGAATAGAAAAACAACCTCAGCATCATAGTGCAGTTGGTCTCAAAGCCGCACTAAGTTGAAAACCCAAAAGGCTAAAATGGTATATGCTTCTTTGCCTCACTGTAGGACAGAATCTCATTCTAAATCACAGTGACAACTTTACAGCAGAGCTGACAATGCTCACAACAAATACTGACTGGGACGTAAGTGTGTTTTCTTACCACTTCCATACCATTATCTGCAATATCTTCAGGCTGAGCTTGATCAATTTGGAACAGGGCCTATTTTATCTCCACTGCTAGTTAATGAAATGACATGTCAGACCGACAATCTAAATAAAATTATTCAGTAACTTATAAAAACACCCAGTGAGACACCAATGCAGTATCCAGTGGATGTAGTGAGAGTGGGAGTAAATTACATAAGTAGTAATCTAATTAAGGATTTCAGTGATGTTGAACAATGAAAACAAAGCTTAATAATTTATTAAATGAGAAAATAATACAAGAGGTAATTTCAAGTTGCCCACCAGTTTTTATTGGATTACACCAATCGAGATGTCAAGCGAAATGTATCCATGTATTCAATTCATTTAAAAACACGAGTGGAAAACACTCTTCCACAATTTTTCTTCCCTTTCAATCACTTGATTTCCCCATATTGAGGGGCTCACCAATGCCTGTCATTATCCGTCAACCAGCTATTTTACTTTGCTTTATTATAGAGTTGGTATTGCAAGTACATTTTGCTCACTCACTGGCAGGTCAGTGTGACCAATTACTGTCCGTGGGGTTACTCTCAGTCATCAGTAGACTGATAGACAGCTTCCACCAAGCAGGGTCAAGGGCAGAAATCACAAGCTCCAGTGCTGTGCCTGACCCAGGACGCCCAGGTCCAGCCCTGAGCACAAAGGCCCCATCCCTGACAGTACTGAGCCCTGGTTATTGGGCCAAGGCATATCCAATGCTTAGTTTGGATTCCATCAGGACCCTTGGCTCCTTTCCTCATTACAGCTGTTGTCATGGAGAACAACTTTGAATTACAGTAATAAAGTGAGTTACTATCAAGAAGCTGCAGTAAAATTGACATCAATGGGAATCAGATGGAAATATCTCCACTGACTGGAATCATTCCTTGCAAACAGAAGGATGGTTGTGGTTGTCAGAGGAATCATCTCAGTCCTACAGCATGGCCCCAGGAGTTCCTCAGGATAATGTCTTCAATCCAACCATATTCAACTACTTCATCAATGGCTACATCCATTGTAAAATCACAAGGGAAATGTTCATTAATGATTGTATTGTTCCATACATGGCTCTTCAGATACTGAAGCTGTCCATCCCACATGCAGCAAAACATGGACAACATTCAAGATTGGAATGATAAGTGGCAAGTAACAATTGTGTCATTCTGTACTCAATGACCTTCACCAAAAAGAATCTATCCACCTTTCCTTATGTTAATGAATTTCCCTCAACAATATCCTCAGGGATCAATGTTGACAACAAGCTGAACTAAATCAGCCATATAAATACTACATATGAATGGCTACAAGAACAAGTGACAGGCTAGAGATTCTGTAGCAAGTATCTCACACTGTAACAGGGAAAAGTGCGTCTAGCACTTACAGGGGACAAATCTAATGTGAAATTGATTACTTTCCATTTGCCTTGCTAAGTGCAACCCCAAAAGCATTTGAGAAACTCAACACCGTCCAGGATAAAGCAGCTTGCATCTGTCACCTTCGACATTCACTCACTTCACCACAGGAGCACTGTCACAGAAACTCGCCAAGGCTTCTTTAGCAGCACCTCCAAGAGCTTTAGCCTCTACTAGGTAGAAGAACAAGGGTAGCAGGTGCATGGAAACACCATTACCTACATGTCACACACCATCCTGATCTTTCAAAAGGCAATTAAGAATGTGCAACAAAATATTGACTTGGCCAGCAATATCCACATCCCAAGAAGAAATTAAACAAGCTGAGGCAGACAAACTATTTTTTTTAAAATTCATTCACAGGATAAAGGGGCATTAGTTAAGCCAACATTTATTGCTCATCTCCAACTGCCCTGAATTAGGGTCATTATGGATTTATAAGGACATTACTGTTTTCTAAGGCTGTCAACAGAAGACTGATATACAAAAGGGGCATAAAAGCTGCAGAGGTGTACCTTGTTCCCAACTGCCTTGGTTCTGGTAATCTCAGTACTGAAATTCATGAACTGTACGTCAAAACCACCTTTCATTTCTATAAGATACTGGGAGCATAATATCTTTTGTTTCTGCAAATACCGATTTACCATTTTTGGATTCTGTGTGTAGCACAGTGCCCTTTGTGGACTTTACACAAAGAATACTGCAATAGCTGATTGCAAAGCAAAGCAATCTGTTGCTTTGGCAACATGAAGCTCACCAAGACTTAAACCAATATGATGTTGTTCATGAACTCTGTGGATTTTTAGACCTTTCTTTGGTTAAGGGAAGCTGATAAAGCAGAATCCAGGTTACATTTTTCCCAAAAGGTTTTGGTTTCTCGTGTGTACGAAAGAAGGGCTGTATACTTCCATTTTTGGATGCATTCATGTAAATGAGTTGACTCGCTCTGCTCAAATTATTCACACTGTGAACTAGTGATTGAATTGGCTGTTTCTCAATTCCAAGTAAACTTTCAATGCTTGACTTTGACCACTAAACAAAATGATTAGCCCTCTTTGCCACAACATTATGGCCATTTATCAAGTAACAGTTTGTGAATGCATTATATTCATTTCTGAGTTAAAGCAATCAGTTGCAGCTCTCCAACTGCATTAAGATGAGTTGGGCAAACCAGCCCCAGCTGATCTCCTCCTAAATGTCCTCTTAAGGCTCTAAACGACTACAGTTTTACAGGAGCGAATATTGTGAAATCACAGCCGTGTTCCTCATTATTTATAATATGTGCCTAGGTTAGATTGCTTATTTGGTTTCGAGGCCAAGATGTTGTGAAGCATGTCGTGTTTGGTAATTGAAGACTAGTGAGCTGAGCTCAGTTTGATCCCCACAATATTCAGATTCTCCTGATCATACCCCTATGCGAGTTTTCAGAAGATTGCAGTGATTTCCAGGCAGAGTTCTCCACATACTGGGTTCTTAAATGTTCCAAAGTGGAAAATGATGCCATGACTTACAGCTGTACAAGACTGTTTGTGGGGCTGCAGCAATTTGGAGATGTATAAGTACAAAGGGAGATGTTTAAGGAAAGTCTTTTTTTCCCCCACAGAGAGTGGTAGTTGCCTGGAACATGCGGCCGTAGAGGTGGAAGAATCAGATACGATAGCAAAGTTTAATAGGTATTTAGACAGTTACATGAACAGCCAGGGAATAGAGGGATATGGATCATGTGCAGGCAGATGGGATTATTTTTGATGGCATCATGGTCAGCACAGGCATAGTGTGCCGAAGGGCCTGTTCCTGCGCTATATTGTTCTATGTTCCAAGAGATACCATGGGCCTAATTGTTTAATAACTCAAATTAGCACCAGTGTTTATTTCAATTTTACTGCATTGGATGGAAATCCAAAATTTGTCAAAGTTTAGATTTTAGCTCAGTCCTCACTTTGAATGATCTCTCTGCAACCAGCCAAATTAGGACTTTTTATCTGTGTGAAAATAGCTGAGCTTGTCATGTCACTCCCAAACCTGTTGTTCTTCATAGACATGAATTTATCCTTAAATGAGCAAAAGGTAGATCAGAGATAGTAGGAACTGCAGATGCTGGAGAATCCGAGACAACAAGGTGCAGGGCTGGATGAACACAGCAGGCCAAGCAGCATCATAGGAGCAGAGAGGCTGACGTTTCGGGCCTAGACCCTTCATCAGAAAAGGGGGAGGGGAAGGGGGTTTTGAAATAAATAGGGAGAGAGTGGGAGGCGGATAGAAGAGGGATAGAGGAGAGGATAGGTGGAGAGGAAACAAACAGGTCGAAGAGGCGGGGATGGAGCCAGGAAAGGTGAGTGTAGGTAGGGAGTTAGGAAGGGGATAGGTCAGTCCAGGGAGGACGGACAGGTCAAGGGGGCGGGATGAGGTTGGTCGGTAGGAGATGGAGGTGCGGCTTGAGGTGGGAGGAGGGGATAGGTGGGAGGAAGAACAGGTTAGGGAGGCAGGGACGAGCTGGACTGGTTTTGGGATGCGGTAGGGGGAGGTGAGATTTTGAAACTTGTGAAATCCACATTGCAGCCCAATGGTATCAGGGTTCCCAAGCGGAATATGAGTTGCTGTTCCTGCAACCTTCGGGTGGCATCGTTGTGGCACTGCAGGAGGCCCAGGATGGACATGTCATCTGAGGAATGGGAGGGGGAGTTGAAATGGTTCGCGACTGGGAGGTGCAGTTGTTTATTGCGAACTGAGCGTAGGTGTTCTGCAAAGCGGTCCCCGAGTCTCCGCTTGGTTTCCCCGATGTAGAGGAAGCCACACCGGGTACAGCGGATGCGGTATACCACATTGGCAGATGTGCAGGTGAACATCTGCTTGATGTGGAAAGTCTTCTTGGGGCCTGGGATGGGGGTGAGGGAGGAGGTATGGCGGCAGGTGTAGCACTTCCTGCAGTTGCAGGGAAAAGTGCCGGGTGTGGTGGAGCTGGAGGGGAGTGTGGAGCGGACAAGGGAGTCACGGAGAGAGTTGTCCCTCCGGAAAGCAGATAAGGGTGGGGAGGGAAAGATGTCTTTGGTGGTGGGGTCGGATTGCAGATGGCGGAAGTGTCGGAGGATGATGCGTTGGATCCGGAGGTTGGTGGGGTGGTACGTGAGGACGAGGGGGATTCTTTTTTGGTTCTTATTGCGTGGACGGGGTGTGAGGGATGATGAAAAGGTAGATCAACCAGGTTCTGAAGGCAAAACTGCAGTTAGGAAGATGTCAAACAATTGCCGTTAAATTAACTGCAATGAATTTAACTGTCATGGACTTGTTTGCAGTTAAGGCCAGAGCAATTTGTTGCATACACACACCACTCCCCCTTCAAAGCCCTCCTCAAGAAATTACAGATCATTATAATGCCCTGTGAATGAAAAGCTTCGTGCAAGTTAGTTCCATCTTAACCTCAAGGGTTCATTTTAGAAAACACAAAACAAGCCGATTACCATCACCATGTAGATCATAGCTTACAAGTCGATTTGTGAAGCCTCCAAAAATCTTCCAAAAACAGGGTCAACTTATGCTCTAAGTGCAGAAAGTGAATGGCTGATGTGATCAGAAGTGGCCACAATTTTGAAATATGCAAAAAGACACAACACCAATAATTCATGTTAAATTAATCTGGCACAATTAATTAATTGTACAAAGCAGACTGACCAACTCTCAGTATTTAAATTAAAGGGACGACTGCAAACCTAAGGGTGTGCTTTCAGAACTGGATTCAGGAGAAATTGTACTGGCCCTTAACTGCTGTCGCAGTTGGCCATGTTGTTCTTGCCCTCAGTCAAGTTGCAGCCTAAACACAAGCTGAAACATGATGGACAAACACTGAAGTGCAAACCATGATGTTTCAGGGACTGACATAAACAAACACAAAGAATGGAGTGACAGATGAACTCTAGCACACAATATATCCCAGGCCTGACAACATCTGTAGAATGGGAAACTTCAGTTCCAGTTCTGAAGAAGAGTCATATCAGACATAAGACATTAACTCCGTTTCTCTCTCCACAGATACCCCTGTTCTGTTGAGTTCCTCCAGCACTTTCCGTTCCTATTTCAGATCTCCAGCATCCACATTACTTCACTTTTATCAAATGGGACTGCACCTTGCACTGTCAAGTGCTTCTTCCATTCAGCACAAACATGATCCTTGAATGGTTTGTTGATGGACAAACACTTTCAAGGAGTGAACAATAGAAAAAACCCTGATATAACTGTAACGTGGGAGCTATTTCTTTGCAGGTACCTCTTAATCTCATCAGATCTGAGCACTGCACAGTTTGGATGATGAACATTTTGAAATACATGGGTTTTTCATCCATCTTGCCATTGTGACTTAATGGGAACTTTCTTATTGCCATTGTCTAACTGAGGAATCCCTAGAAACCAGTAATTTTGATTTCAAGGTTCCTTAGTAGACTCTGAACAATCTTAGTCTTCGTTTGCAAATCTAGACTGCTTTGTTCCATAAACCAGCTAGCTGTTGCTCCGAAATCCTTCCCTAAGTGAGAATACCATGTGACTTCAATGCTGATTTTGAAAGACTCATTCTGATACATGTTTTTCAAGTACAGGGGATTGGATGGTCCTTGTTCCAATGTTCGGTTTGGTCTTGAGCACCTGCATTAGGACAGATTCCCTCTTCCATTCTCACACTAGCCTGTTCATTAAACAAGAAATTCCCTTGTTGCAGTGTTATTTGACAAGTTAGCAAATGTCATGGCTTTTAGCTTAAAAGCAGTTTCATTCTTGATTTGTTTTACAGTTTGTCACTTGCCATGTCCACTCTGGATATTATTTAAATTTCCTCATATGATCTTTACGACTCTGCATGATCCTATGTGTAACTTGTACTGTAAGTAAATAATCAATATCTTGTTGCCACCACCAGGCCACGTCTGTACACAGAACCCCTTGGCTCCAAAGCACCTGCAACCACTTCAATTGTACAAAGAGCTGTTTACACAGTGTTTGCGAAAAAAATTGAAATCAAAATTACTGGTTTCTAGGGATTCCTCAGTTAGACAATGGCAATAAGAAAGATTACTTGCTTTTCAAAACATGCAGCAATCCTTTAAAACACTGGTTTTAAAGTAGTACTTCCTCATGTAAGTCCACAATGTTTAAAAAAAAAACACAAAAATAAATCCTTGCAAAGTTACCACATCCAAAATAACCTGATCCCGAGTTGGGTCTATGACATATTGTTGTAGGAAGCTGTCCTGAATGTACTCTATGAATTGTTCCTTGTGGTTACCTCTGCAAGTTTGATTTTCTCAAATTGTCTAGAAGATTAAAGACACCTATAACTAATGCATTGCTTTTTTTATTCCCACATGCCTTCATTATCTCCTTATTTATGCTCTATCCTACTGCTGAACTACTGTTAAGGAGTCTGTAGGATATTTCAACCAGCGTCTTCCACCCTTTGTTATATCTCACCCCAATCCTAATCCAAATCATATCATGCTGTTGCACTTATTTCATCCTGTAACTAACAAACATACCGCAGCACATTTACCTTTTGAAAAGTCACATACTCCTGAATATTTAGTTCCCAGCTTTGATCTCCCTGTAACTGTCTCGGTGGCCATAAGATCATACTATTAAACCTCCATTTGTAGCTTTTAAGTCATCTAGTTTATGACAAATACTGCACAAAGAGCCATTAATTTTGCATTTTTTCAACTTGCTGTTTTCTTCCCATCTTCCCACCAAATTATAGGTAGTTTTGTTTTATGAACATAAGATTCACAATGACCTGAGTTGACAGTGGACTCATTCCACTTGACTGCAGTAAAGGAGACCATCATCTCACTTTTCCTGGATATTAATTTTTTAAAAAAGACTTTAGGAAGCCATCAAGGCTGCATTTTCTTTTCCTTTCTCATCAACCTATTCAGAAATGTTGTGACAAACTTCTGCAGCAGTTGGGACCTAGGTCTCCTGATTCAGAGGTATGCTTTCATTATCCTATTGCATCTGCTCACCATGGCTTCAAGATTTTCTCAGCAACTTGTTTGGAGGATATTATGTACATCTGGAGGAGGTGGGACTTGAATGCGGGCCTCCTGGCCCAAAGTTAGGGACACTATCACTGCACCACAGGGACCTATGGGGCTGTTCTTTTTTAAATATCAGAAGTGCTTATATTATAAACACAAGTGAAATTTTCCTTCCCCCATCATCAAATCACGGGGTTTTCTTTCACCTATTAACCACCACCAGTAAATCACCCATGCTTCCAATTGAATAATTTACATATAATGCAAACCAATGGTGAGACAGAAGTCGGGAGACTCGGACTGGTTTTCTTCTCTATATCCAGAATTGCTCTTACACTCAATTAAAATGCTTTTGTTCCATCATCAAATCACCTGTGAATTTTTTTTCCATCTGTTAACTACCGTCACCCATGTTACGAACTAAATAATTTACGTACAAAGCCTGTTAAAGGCAATGCAAACCATCAAAGGTGAGGGAGAGGTAGAGAGATCAAGGCTTGTCTTTCTTTCCCCTAATTAACCAGTGCAGAGGTGTGATGGTACCCCTCTGGAGCAGGTGGGACTTGAAGCCAGGCTTCCAGGCTCAGGGTGGGGACACCGCCACTGCATCACAAGTGCCCACTGGAGCTTGTTGTGAATTCTAATCATAAAGTCATAGAGTCGTAGAGCTGTACAACGCAGAACAGACTCTTCAGTCCAACTTGTCCATGCTGACCAGATATCCTAAATTAATCTTGTCCCATTTGCCAGCAATTGGCCCATTATCCCTCTAAACCCTTCCTATT
The DNA here is from genome assembly GCF_021869965.1 of Rhincodon typus. Lineage (NCBI taxonomy): Eukaryota > Metazoa > Chordata > Chondrichthyes > Orectolobiformes > Rhincodontidae > Rhincodon > Rhincodon typus. Next base: position 26,324,676 of record NC_063339.1, read on the forward strand.
CATATACCCATCCAGATGCCTTTTAAATGTTGTAATTGTGCCATCCTTCACCACTTCCTCTGGCAGCTCATTCCATACACACACCACCCACTGCATGAAAAAGGTGCCCCTTAGGTCCCTTTTAAATCATTGCCCTCTCACCTTAAACCTATGTACTCCAGTTTGGGGGAAAAGCCCTTACTTATTTACCTTATCCATGCCCTTAACAATTTTATAAACATCTGTAAGTTTACTCCTCAGCCTCCGACACTCCAGAGAAAATAGCCCCAGCCTATTCAGCCTCTCCCTATAGTTCAAACCCTCCAACCCTGGCAACATCCTTGTAAATCTTTTCTGAATCCTTCCAAATTTCATAACATTTTTCCTATAGCAGGGAGGCTAGAATTGCATGCAGTATTCCAAAAGTGTCCTGTACAGCCACAACATGATCTCCCAACTCCTATACTCAATGCATTGACTAATAAAGGCAAGCATACCAAAAACCTTTGACACTATCCTGTCTACCTGGGACTCCACTTCCAAGGAACTATGAAGCTGCACTCCAAGGTCTCTTTGTTCAGCAACACTCCCCAGGACCTTACCATTACATATATAACATAGAACAGGTCACATCAATTCAGCCGCACATTAAACATCTTTAGGGTTCTTGTGGCAAATTGGTAGTGCCCTTACCTTTGAACCAGGAGATCTAGATTCAGGTCCCATCTGCACCAGATTTATGTAATAACATCCCTGAATAGGTTGCTGATTTTTTTTTTTTAAATCTTTCCCTTCCAGCTCTGTTTTGATTTAGCCCCTCAACTCCAACCTTTCCCTCACCCTTGACAGTTTGCAATGTCCTTAACAGGCTTTCCACTGGCTAAATTATTCAATTGAAAATATGGGTGATTTACTGGGGTATTAATAGGTGAAAAAAAACCCAGTGGTGATTTGGGGATGGAAAAAAACATTCTGTTCTGTGTAGGAGCTCATTTGCATATTTAAAAAAATTTAACCTGAAGTAGGAGAGATAGTAGGAACTGCAGATGCTGGAGAATCTGAGATAACAAGGTGTAGA
>NC_063339.1:26326132-26366620 GCF_021869965.1 Rhincodon typus
CTGAAGAAGGGTCCAGACCCAAAACATCAGCCTTCCTGCTCCTTTGATGCTGCTTGGCCTGCTGTGTTCATCCAGTTCTACACCTTGTTAACCTGAAGTAGGCCCAGGTTCAAGTCCCAGCTGTTCCTGAGGTGTGTAATAACCTTTACAGGTCGATTAGAAAATATCAACATCTTTCTCTGTTTTTATTTCCACTCAGATTGATGTTTTATAAATGGCTGAATTGGTAATCACACAATTACCCCCAATCTGAGATTGTCTTCTTCTCTCCATGTGATAATGAACCATGATTAATTCAGCGTTAATCCTGAATTCTGATCGGAACAGAGAACATTTCTTGGAAGAATGAGTCATGGCCACTGCAGTTCTGAGGTATAAGCTGAATTAATTGAAAAATGAATTTTAAAAATTGAATACAATCCAAGGAAACCTCAGTAACTTGGGTCATCCATCTCACTACTCATGTGCTTTCTGCCTACTTGAGTTGAACTGGTACAATTTTAAAGCCACCAAAAGTTCATTAATTGTTTGAATTCAAGGTACAACAAAGCAGTACATCCTTGACTACCCTGTGACATTGGATATGCATATAATTAGGAGTCTCACTGTAACCTGGTGCAGAAAGAGGAAAATCTTGTACATCAGGGAGGGAGACATGCAAAAACGAGGACTCCTTGTTCAGAGTGGAGGGGATAATTTTCCATCCCATATGGAGGCTAGGGTGACAATGGGCAGGTAGGAAATTTGCACCATTGGCCAATGTTAGCACGTCCTGCTACTGGTCCCTTTTCCAGAGGCAGAATGGTAACTGGCAGCTCACTGATTAAGAGATAGTAGGAACTGCAGATGCTGGAGAATCTGAGATAACAAGGTATAGAGCCAGATGAACACAGCAGGCCAAGCAGCATCAGAGGAGCAGAAAATTTTCTGAAGAAGGGTCTAGGCCCGAAACGTCAGCCTTCCTGCTCTTCTGATGCTGCTTGGCCTGCTGTGTTCATCCAGCTCTACACCTTGTTAGCTCTCTGATTAAGGTGGGTAAATGATCATTCGAAACTACTTGGTAGAGGCTGGCTGTGATTTCCGCTTGGTCTGCAGGCAGTCTGTAGTGTCAAGAGCAAGCCAGCTACCTTGAGACACTTTCCCAGCATTCCAGGATAGACTTTAAGGCCAGTCCCACCTGCCAAACTACAGCTGCAACCACGCTGGGGAGGACAGGGGGAGTCACCCTCCACAATAGGTAGAGCAGTCAGATCAAATTGCAGATTCCCTCCCCAAAGTCTATTTTGGAGAACACGTCCCACATGAAGGTGTGTGATATCCTGTCAAAGGCTTCCTCCTGCTCTGGGATTGGTGATTCACACTGAGCAAACCTATGCTGTACCAGGCAGGTCGAACTCTGAGATCATCTTGGGCTCCTCAGGGATATGATCACCTATGTGCAGAACAGCAGGGTCAACATCTGCCTCATCAGCCTGGACCAGGAGAAGGCCTTTGACAGGATACCGCACACCTGTGAAATCCTTCATGTACGTCTGGACTGTCTGCACCGCAACACGTTGCCCTTGTAGTGGCTTCAGGAGAGTACAGACTGTCACACATCTCCTTCTGGAATCTCCTTTTTTGAAAAGAAAGTCTGGAGAAAGATGCAGTGGCTTTTTTTGAGGTTTGCCATGAGCAACTCTATAATTCTGTATTCTATGGCCTGTTCCATGGGGCACGCACACCGAGACAAACATCGCCTGTGCCTGGAGGACCATCAACTCGGTGAAAGACGCTCTTTGGTCTGCCCGAAACTTGTTGATCTTCCAGGACAAGGAGTTGACCTGACTGAATGCTGCTGACTGACACATTCCAAGGTCGCGGACTACGAGCTGAGGGACGTACTAAAGCGTGGGGGCATCTGTTGCCAAGGCGCAGTGGGGAAAGAATGCCATCTAAAGTCTTTCAGCCAAAGTACAATGGGCGTCTGCTCAATTATCGAACCCACCCAGTGCCTCAAATGTATCTAAATATAGTCTGGTGTAAGTAAGAAATCGCAGAATCACTCCAGTGACAATGTAGGGTATATAGAGATTTATTTTTATGAATAAAGTATATTTTTGAAATAAAAGAAGGGAAGCACTCCAGTCACAACTGCACTGGAGAGTCATGTGGCATGTAAGAGGGACTGAAGCAGACTTCTCAGAAGGCAGCATGGGAAGCTGTATTGAACACAAAGAGCTTTAGCCTTCCGAAGTCTAAGGTGTGATTATTTGTAACATATGGGAACCAGAGTACATCATAATGGGTCAGACTACATTGTAATCATGGGTAGGTCTATCACCAATCATGTGTTAAACATAGCGATCCCTAAATTGCAAAAATCTGTTGAGAGAATCACCAAGACTTGGAGGTTAGTGATATCTCAAGGGGCAGCGAAAAATTATGGGGTGAGCCAGCAGAACAGCAGGTTAATCCCAAAGATTCTACAAATTCTACTTAAGTCTACGTACAAGTGTGCTTGGTCCTTCACATATTAAGAAATATCACGCTCCTGAAAACCCTCAAAACAGAACCAATAAATTAATACTTAGTTTAGAAACACTGAACTTTTTCTAGATGTTCAGGCAAATGGGGCCTTTTGTTTACTTTTCAGAACATACAGACCTTGGGCAGATTCAACTGAATTATTTAAAACGATGACATGTGGACAGCTCACTTGAATTGGATGCGCCTGAGAGAATGAGAGGACTTGTGTGCAAGTTATGTAATCACAGAACTAGATTAGATGTCAGGAGGTTCTTCTTTGTTCACAGGGGGTCATTGACCTCTGGAATAAATTTCTGGCTCGCATAGTGGGAGCAGGTTCACTGCAAATGTTCAGAAGGGAAACAAACTAATGTCCCGGAGGAAACTGATATCATTGCAGACAAAAGCTAGGTGGAACATTAGGGATTCCACCTTTTAGTCATGTTTATCTACAGGAACTTTTTTGTGTTTGCCTTGGATGAGGCAGACAGCAATCCAAAAAAAAATCAAGGGTTCTGTTTACCCAGGATTTTACCCTGTCTGCTTTTAGTTAACCTTTCCAAAGACCTACATAGGTTGCTGCTGAGTGTTAAGGGGTCATGTTGCTTGGATGGCTTATTGAATGAGCTGGTCTTTCTGTGTTTTCTATATGTTTTTGTGAGAAACCACTATTAGCAACACCAATCGTTTTGATATCAATTTACTGGTTTTCACTTCAAGAACTCTCATTTATATACATAGCACTTTCACATATCCTCAGGAAGTCCCAAAGCACTTTGTTACCAATTGATGAGCATTGAAGTGTATTTACTGCTGCTTTAAAGGAAAGGACAGAAGCCAGTTTGCATACTTCATAGTGTCACAAAGAGAAGTGAGATGAATAACCCTGTTATCACTGTGCTGCTGATGAAGAGGAATTTATTAGCAAGGAGACAGGAGCACACTGTGCTCTTATGTGAGTCATGCTATGGATTATTTTACATCCCCCTGAGCAAGGCAGATAGGATAGTGGTTCAACAGCACCTCCAACAATGCAGCCCTAACTCACTATCAGAATAGGTTATACTCTCAAGTCTTCAACATCCACTTGTGACCAAGACTGGTTGAGGCTGCCACTTGTCAAGTTATAGAGGAAGATGGTAAGAGAAACCTCTTGGTTTTCTGTTCCAGAGCACCACTGAAGTATTTAGCTTGTGCATCACATAGTTTCCATGATTGAAATACTTGCTGAAGAGAAAATAATTTACATTTCATTCCCTGGAGCCCTTATCACTTGCGCTTAACTCTCAGTCTCTATTTTATCTCTTGACAGCCCTTAAATGATCTTGGTTATCAAATGCTCTATTTTCCTGAATATAATGGGTACTTTATACTACACTTGTAATACATAAACTCAACATAGGTTTATAAATGTAAAACATAGCCCTTTGAGCCGTACCTAATTGCAACCTGGTATACAAATCTCAGTAAAAGGAACACATGTTAAATTATGTTGATTTAATTCTTGGCATTTGCCTCCAATGCATTCCAATTTAGCAGTTCTTAAAACACAGGTTCAATCAAAAATAGCAATTTCAATCAACTAATCAAAGCTAGATTCTTACTACTTCTGGATTCTGCTCTGTTCTTAAGGCAGCTTATAGTTGCCCTAAGCAAGGTGTGGGCAAGGGTGCTTCAGAAGTCACATATCACAGAATAAAACTGCGGATGCTGTAAATCAGGAACAAAAACAGAAGCTGCTCGAAAAGCTCATCAGGTCTGGCAGCATCTGTGAAGAAAAAAATCACAGTTAACGTTTCGGGACAGTCTCAGGTTCTGAGGAAGGGTCACTGAACCCGAAACATTAACTCTGATTTCTCCTTCACAGATGCTGCCAGACCTGCTGAGCTTTTCCAGCAACTTCCGTTTTTGTCACACATCACAAAACCTGGAAGATTAGGATGCAATGTACAGATAGTGTCATTTGTATTATGGGTAAAAGGGTAACAAAGATCTGTACAGTTCTCAGACCTCTTGTTGCCTCAAAATGTAAATAATAGTTAAAAATAAAAGATTTGTATTGCGGTTACAAGACAGCTCTTCCAGTAGCGGTCTCCTCTCGGAAAGATAACTAGAAGTAAGGTTGAATCCTAAATAGCTAGAAAGAAAATCAGAAATGTTAAATGCAAATAGAATGTGTGACATAACAGAAATGTTTAAAATTGAAATCCTCCTGTCTTTGAATCCCTTTTTGCTCCCTTCTCCCCTACCTCCACCTCCAAAACTTATTTCTCTTGTATTCTGAACAGTGTGCGGGTGGACTTCTATTAGGTTTAGCATCAATAGCACAAATCACAAATGACAGACTAGCTGACCAGTACAGCCTGTCCTAGATAACTGTGGGGCAAAACAACACCATGATCCTCAATGTCTCATAACCATTAGCAGCTATATAATCTCCTAGAAACAATAAAACCTAAAGCTATTTAGGTAAACAATTACTCAGAATGTGATGAAAATAAATTGCAATAGACACAGTATCCATGAGACATGTAGCACCCAATATCCACCTACCAAGTGTACGCTACAATACCGCTCTCCGCTAGAAATTCATCCAGCACCAGATTTACACTTAAATTCAAATAGTCTGCCTCTGTATCATGTTATGGGGTCAAAACTAAATATTTCTTCAACATAAGACCAAAGTAAAACCTCAAGCAAGGACAATTGGCACATTTTGTTTTAAGTTGCCGCATTTGAGTACAACCCTAAATTTCCGTTTACTTTTGCTACAGCCTCATGGCTCTGGTCTTTTAAAAGTCCATATACAATGAAGAAACTGAGCCTCTCTTCTGCACCTTAGACCAGAATTAGCATTAGCTCAGTCCATGTGCACAAAATTACATTTATCTGTGTTAAATGACAAATGCCAGATTGAAGCCAATTATCCTCTGAATCCTTTTATATCTAAAAAATAGGTTTTTATTAATCATTAATACAATTATCCATCATCATTTTCTGCAATGACCTTTATAGATGTTCTGTTAGCAGTTTCCATTGACTTTTGTTCAACTCCATTCCTATCTCCGCTCTCCTGAGTTTACCTCCTTGTCATTTGTGAAAATATCTCTCTTTTAGCCAAAGTTATCCTTTCACATGGACAGTTGGCAAGTTTGGCTTTGCTTATTCCCGGCCCCTCAATGTGCTATTCTTTTGACTTAAAGGACCTGCATGGCTCCCTTTTGAATTTTTTATTGTTTCAAAACTATATTTTATTCATAAAATTATATAAGTACATACAAATAATCTAAATTATGTCTATATCACCATGCAGGAAACTGTTTATGTTTATTTGAAGGCACAGAGAGGGTCTGGTAACTGAATGGACGCTCATTATAGCTCGATCTCAAACGGTGGTCTCTCCCCAATGTGCCTTCACGGCAGATGCCCAGGCTTTGCTGCATCTCTTGGCACGTAGTCCTGGACCTTGAAACACGTTAGCTGCAACACCCAATCAAGGTCAACTCTTTACAGTGGAAGACCAACAAACTTCAGGCAGACCAAAGAGTGTCTTTCATCGAGTTGATGGCCCTCCAGGTGCAGTCAATGTTTGTCTTGGTGTGTATCCCGAGGAACAGACCTTGGAGCACAGAGTCCTGCATCATGGAGCTGCTCGGGATGAACTTTGACAAAAACCACTGCATCTCTCTCCAGACCTCCTTTGCAAAGGCACATTCCAGGAGGAGACGTTTGACTGGACAATGTGAATCAATTCCCAGACCCTGGAAACTTCCTCTCAGTGACTCCAGCTACCAACAATGAAATCCAACACGGCCTCCAGGGTTCTAGCCTCTGACTGTCACTGAAAAAGTGCTTAACGACAAAAATCCAAACACAACACCAAGCTCATGCACTAAAGGAGAGCAGGGTTACCAACTCACCTCTCTCTACATGACTTGCAAAGATGGATTAATTACATCAGATGGCTTAAATCTCAAGCGTGATGCAAAATCCTGCAAATCCACAGTCAGCAAGGGCACTTTAATATCAGTGACCTTTCTCAGGTCCATATTCCTGCATCAAGGCAATGATTACAGCTAACCAGCTGCAGTGGGCAGGACAGATTGTCTCCATGTTTGTCACAAGACTTACAAAGCAAGCCCTTAATTCCTAGCTCTGTTTGTTATTAAATTCTTTCTAAAACAAAATGCTTTCTCCTTAACCAATCATAGGAATATCTAGTCCAAGACCACCCAATTTGAAGATGAAGCATCCACAAAGGAGCCAACCATTGAGTGTTCCAGGTAGGCTCGAATGGAGTACAAGCGCAAACAGCTGAAGGCACGTGTGAAAGCCTGGGCATCCCACCCACCTGCTTCTGCAAGTCTGACCCAAGGGTGTGTGGATCCAGCATTGGATTATTAAGTCACCTCAACAATACAGGAGTCAAAGAAAGTCACCCTTGACCCTGAGCCTTCTCCATTCCCAAGAAAGCAACTTAAGCCGATCCAAGATAGCAAGAACTGCAGATGCTCGAGTCAGAGATAACTGCGTTGTCTCAGCCGATCCAATCTTTCCTATGATGAGGAAATTCTGAAGTCCATGCAACATCCATGTAAACCTCAGCATCTTCTCTCGTGTTTTCGGATCCTTTCTGTATTGCTTTGAAAAGAATTGTACAAGGAACTCGAGCTGTGACTTAACTGGTGTTTTATACTGGTTCAGGTTGTTTTTTACTCTCTGTCTTGGCCAATAAAGACAATTATCCCAGAAACCTTCTCAACCACCTTCAGGTGTGGACATGCACTTCAAGGTCCCTCTCTGTTCCTCTACAATGTTCCACCATTTGGGCCGTACTCACTTACTTTGCTTGCCTTTTCCAAATGTATTACCTTATGTTTTGATTGAAGAAAAATGTTAAATTGAAAAGGTGAAAGGAGGAGCGAATGGGAGCATGGTGGAGATGTCTTTCTCAGAGTCAATGCAATTACGATGGCCTGAATGATTTGTGAAGTTCTACAATAAATGAAGGTAAAAGGGGGTAGTTTAAACATATTCAGGTAATGGTTTGAGAATGGAAAAAAGAACAAGCCTATCAGTAATAATTGCTGTAGAGTAAACAGAAAGCAGTTTGGTTTATTGATCTTATCATGGCAGATTTTATTACTATCTCTAAAAGCAAAATAAGGCTGTATTTCATCTTTTTTTAAAATAAGTCTCGTAAGTAAGAGTGTTACAAATTTTAAGGCAACTCAGAGAGCAGGCTGTTCCCTAGACAACAGGAAAAACTTAGCAAGCACTTCAAAAATTACTAATCTATACATTAAATAGGCTTTTTCAACCAATCTAACCCGTTTCACGGCATTGTTATAAGTTTCAGTCTACTCTCCACAGAAGACATACTTCACCCAAAATTTAAAGTTCATTAATCCAGCTGCACAAGTGTTTTCTTTTGTGACAGGGTTACGATTATCTTGTACAGTGAAACAGAACAATGGGACCACTGTTCAAATTCTGACCATGTGATTTGATAAAGATCACCTCTCTTCACTAAATGTAACCTTTCTAATTGAAGTCAGTTCTTACACGCTCAGCCCAGTTCATAATGTGTGGGTCCAAACGAAAGATTATCCAAGTTTGAAGACAAATTGCCACGAGATAAATGTCAAGCAGAGCACTGTGCAACTAAAACTCCCTCTACTGTCCTCCCAAGGAATATGCTGTTGCTCCAAAGTTGTAATGACGTGGAGGTGCTGGCCATTTCACCTGACAAAGGGGCTACACTCGGAAAGCTTGAATTTTCAAATAAACCTGTTTGACATAACCTGGTGTCATGTGACTTCTGACTTTGTCCAAAGATGTAAGACTGCCTCCCTACTCAATCAATTTTAACTTTCCATCATATTCCTCACCAGCTAATTCTGTCACTCTTCCTACAGCACTTACTCAGGAGTACCTGCATTTACTCAATGTAAAACAGAAACCTTGGCTTACTGCTATCACTTTTACATCATAACTCAATTCAGGCCCACAGCATGTAGCCTACACTGACATCTCGGAACAAAACTGACGATATCGCAAGGTAATCATCTTTCAGATAAAGTTTTAACCTGATGCCTTATCTGCCCCTCCAGGTGAATGTAAAAGATCCCATGAAGAACAGTTATGGGTTTTGCCCAATTTCCTGGCCAACATATCCATAATCTGAGCAGCTGTGACCGTAATAAGTGGGGAACTGGCTTGTTGGACCAGATGGTCTACTTCTGCTTCTATGTTTGAATTTATCCATTAACCAGAACCTCACAAAACAGATCAATTGCATAGTGGTTTGGGTAAAAAATACAAATCACATACCAATTGGCTGTAGCATTTGCCTTTAAAACAATAGTGACTTTCATTCAAAATGTTTTTGCTAGTAATAAAGCCCTTTTGATGGGGTAGTACGAAAGATATTACATAAATAAAAATTCTTACAAAGGCAGAAATGATTCTTTTACCTGCACTTGCATCTACATAAAGGTATTGTCTCTAAAAATCTTCTCATTGGGAGAGAAACACCTCAAAGGTCTGTCCCGTGTGTGAACCAAGTTCACAGCTAGATACAAATGTTTCCTCAGAAATCAACTGTCCAGACAAGTGTTTCCTTCAACAAAACACTGGAAAGACTCAAGCCACTGTCTTTAGTTCCTGCTGTCCCTCGTCATTGAAAGGCAGATGTAAGCTAAGAGTCTGAGCCCCATATACACTCTAACCACCAGGACTGCCTGTTTTCACCATGTGGCATTACCTGTTTTTATCAAACCTAAGCCCATCTGGTGCCAAAATCTCTATATCTTTGTAACTTTTAACTTGAACTATTCTAACACTCTCGTGGCCAACCTTCCAGCTTGCAATTGAACATAAAACATAGAACAGTACAGCACAGTACAGGCACTTCGGCCCAGATGATGTGCCAACCTATTATTCTACTTTAAGATCAAACTACCCTACATTATACTATCATCCATGTACCTATCCAAGAGTCACTTAAATGTCCCTAATGTATCTGACTCTACTACCACCGCCAGCAGCGCATTCCACGCACCCACCACTCTCTGTGAAATTGTATCCCCCATCAATCTGAGTTAATCCAAAATTCTGCTGTTCATTTCCGAATGGAGGTCCTGGACACCGGTCACAGCTGTGCTCTCTGCTCTGCAATGGCTCTCAGAACTGGAGTGCCTGGATTTTCTAATTCCCATTTTCCTTGTTTTCAAAACCCTCCATGACCTCTCTTCTCCCAATCTCTGTAACCCCCTGCAGTGCTCACAGGCCTTGAATATGCGTACTCTTTCCATTCTGGTTTCTTCAGCATCAGCGCCCCAGCAGTGGTCACCATGTCTTCAATGGAGAGGCCCTCAAACTCTGGAATACACCCCCCCACTCACCTTTCTCCATTAAGACATTCCTTAAAACTCCCTCTTTGACTAAGCTTTTGATCATCTCATCTAATATAGTACAGTCAAATTTCATTGATTAATTTCTCCAGAGAACACTGCTACAAAGGGATAGGCACTATGTAAATGAAAGCTGTTGCAGTTGTTGGAAAAGCTGGATTGGTTTATTAGAAGGAAGGAACTGTGAAGCATGTATTGTATTTCAACACATTAAATGCCAATAAATGAAACAGACCCCAAAAAGTTTAATTCTATTTTAGTTTAGATGAAATAATTCGTGTAACCCTGTGAGAGCTTATTACTGTATATTCTGACTCCCACTATTGGATTTGTGAACATAATTTCAGTTGGTACTGACAGAATACATTGAAGCATTACCTTCACTGCACCTGCAGCATCTGGGGCAGATGGACATCAAAATCTCGTGGTGCCACTTGTGGAACCAGAGGGGCGTTCCTCCCTCAGTTAGCAACATATCCAAAGGTTATAGTGAGGATGCTCCATAAATGCAAGACTTTTTTTTGCCTCCAATGTTTTGTCCCACAAAATCACAGAAATGTTACGATGCAGAAGGAGTCCATTCAGCCCAATGTACTGATACCAAATGAACATCATGACTTAAGGACAGTTTCCTGCCTTCTCCCCCATACCCTTACATTGTTTATACAATATCTCAAATAATTATTATCACAGTCAAGGTCATAGGAGCCCAAGTTGGGGAAATCCAGGATATTTTCCTTCTGCAATTCCAGAAAGAATAAATTTTCTCTTATTTCTTATTCTTATTTCTTAATTAAATTTTACAGGTTGATCAAATCAGATAAATTAACTTCAAATTCATAACACTATTGCTTATTTTATATCAACTGATGGTATTTCTGAAATTTTGAATGATTATTACTCAGATAAATAGATATGTAATATTGTATGCCATAAAATCAGTGTATCTTTGCAGAGTGTAATTTTGGGCTTATTTTATGGGAAATGACTGTGCAACAGCCCCATCTATTGTCATTATCGAATATTGTCATTGAAATACGACAAGTATTGGCTTTGAAATGATGTTGTAGTTCAGTGCGCATTCAATCTGAAATGGTTCTTGCTTGTAGAAAAGCTCAAATGTGATTTCACCTTTTGTTGCAGCAAAGAAGAATATGTCTTTGTAATTTGCTTTGTCAATAACTGGGATGAATTGGAGTCATCATTTTTCGTAGGGAGGGTCTAAGAAGGAAAAAAGCACATACAACATTGCATAGTGTGGAAGTACCTCAGAATACAGAGGGTTAAGTAAAACCAAAGCAACATTTTATTTAAAAAAAACTTGTAGCACCCCCCTTGGCTGCTAAAACACAGATTGCCAACTTAGCTGAAAAGCAAGGGATGCTGGGTACATTGGCCAAGTGAAACTCTCTGGAATCACAAAACCCACACTCCAGACACAGCGCAAACACAGCAGCCAGGTGCTAATGATATTAGCATAATGTAAAAGGCAACAGTTACTCTGCACAGACACCCCCAACAACTTAGCCACTAAACAAAGGGCAGCCCAGACAGAAAGGCACCGGGTCTTGCTACACTAAGAAACTTAACAGTAACATGCCATCTAAATGATTGACTCTTGTTTCAAACTATTGTGTATCTCCCTGATTGGTCAGAATTACAGAAAGTTCCAGAAAACCACCTAAAAGTATAAAACCAGAGTTCACTTGCAGAACGTTCTTGGAACCTCTCTTGGAATTGACTGAGGCCTTTAGAGGAGACCAGCATAGCAAGAGGCAGAAACCAGCTGACCATCCAGACAGAAAGCAAGAGGGAGAAAGCAGTTTCACAGACCCAGAGACAGAGCCAGAGAGGGAGCGACTGTGTAAATTTACAAGAAACTGGGAAAGTACTGTAACCATATGCGGCCAAATAGGATTGGAGATAGTGTTTTTAGTATTAAAAATTATTGTAATTTTGTTCCTAACAAAGCGGGAATGTTTTGCTTTAGTATCGGCTTGTGTTCATATTGATTTGACTACTTTGGCATTGTGGGATACCTGGGCAAATTCATTCATGACATTCTGGTTGGAGTTGTCTGCAAACTTGTTTAAAGAGGAGCCAGACAAGAAACTCATTCTTTTTAGGTAATATTAAACTACAAGTTCTCTTTACTCTGTCTTCTTTAAATCATTCCCTAACCAGATACCAGCCATTTTATTTTTAAAAATTAAACGTTCTGTTCAGTCAGATTTGTAGAAAATGTAGCTTCTCAGTCACGTCTATCTGTTGACTGAATTGCTTCATCACTCCTAGCATCCGAGTTGCAGATTGACAGAAAGGAACTGTATCCACAATTCTATCACTGGAGCCGATGAGAATGTGTAAACAGAGCTAATCAGCTCATGCACACTGGTTCCTGGAATCTGACCTAGATAGGTATCAGTACAAAAGCAACACCCATGCTCTTTTGCCAAGCTTTTGCCAATCCACCCACTCTGACAGCAACTCTCATCACCTCTTAGTCCACTTTTTCTGCCTTTTGTATTTAAAGCACATTCTGTAATCAGGAGCTTGACTTGTGGAAACTGAGGGTGCAAGTTCACATCCCCTGGTAGCACAAGGTGTGGCCTTCATTTAATATACCCATAAACTGTATTCCAAGCAACTGAACAACCTTCCTCAATAACACTTGGTGTCAAAGTTGTGGCAGTCAAGACGCAACCTGGTGCAATTATACACAGAATTTATATATTGGCCACTAACAGAACTCCCCTCCATTGCCATCTCTGGGCACATGTAGTTCCACTAGAAGACAGATAGACCAGGGAATGAGGCATAACCGTGTAAGTCAGATGAAAGTGGTCTCGGACTCCTCCAAGCAACTCAGTCCAGCTCCCCATGAAATCTGGTTTCAGGTCAAACACATGCAGAAATTATGTCAGCCGAAAATCAATACTGCTCCATGTTAAATACCATGTGTGCTGGAGAAACACAGCAGGTCGGGCAGAACCTTGAGAGAGAAAAACAGTTAATGCTCAGAGTCTGGAGACCCTTCATCAGAAATGAGAACAGCTGGGAAAGGGTGTTTTGATACTGAGAAAGAGAGAGAAAGGGATAACATAGCGTGGAGCTGGAGAAACACAGCAGGCCAGGCAGCATTAGAGGAGCAGAGAGTTCTTAGTTGTGATGGGCAGCATGTCGGTGCAGGCTTGGAGGGCCAAAGGGCCTGTTCCTGTGCTGTAATTTTCTTTGTTCTTTGAAAGTTGACATTTCGGGTTGGGACCCTTCTTCAGAAGAGATGCTGGGTAGGGTGCTAACGAGAAGTGTAACTGGTAGGAAAATGGTGCGGGGGGGTGGGGGGTGGAAGGTGGGGGAGGGTAACAGACATGGAGGAGGATATTCACGTTCTTAAATTGTTAAGCTCAATGTTGAGTCCTGAAGGCTTTAATGTGCTGAGGCATAAGATGAGATGCTGTTCTTCCAGTTTGTGCAGAGCTTTGCTGGAGGACTGCAGCAAGCCTGAGACACAGATGTTAGCCAGGGAACAAGGTGGTGGACAGTTCAGAGGTTCCCTTGTTAAATTTGGCATCATTGGATCAGATGCGACGGAGACAGAGAATCTGGAAGAATGGAACACAGTCTTTACAGGAAGCAGGGTGTGTGGATGTATAGACAAGGTAACTTAGGGGTCAGTGGGTTTGTAATAGATATCAGCAGTCAACCTAACCCCAGAAATGGAAACAGATGTTGAGGAAGGGAAAGGAGGAGTCAGAGATGGACCTGGTGAAGATGAGAGCTGAGTGGAAATTGGAAGCAAAATTGAGAAACATTTCCAATTCTGGAATGACAGAGGGAAGCAGCAGTGATGATATCATCAACGTAGCAGAAAAAGTCATAGAGTCAAAGAATTGTACAGTACAGAAACAGACACTTCGACCATCTTGTCCATGCTGACCAAATATCCTAAATTAATCTAGTCCAATTCACATAGCTATCCAGATCTTGATCAGATGGGCCAAGGAGTGACAGATGGAGTTTAATTTAGATAAATGTGAGGTGCTGCATTTGGAAACGTAAATCAGGGCAGGACTTGTACACTTAATGGTAAGGTCCTGTGGAGAGTTGCTGAACAAACAGATCTTGGAGTGCAGGTTCACAGTTCCTTGATAATGGAGTTGCAGGTAAATAGGATAGTGAAGGCGGCGTTTGGTACACTTGCCCTTATTGGTCATTGCACTGAGTACATGTTGTGGCTGTGCAGGACATTGATTCGGCCACTTTTGGAATACTGTGTGCAATTCTAGAAAGGGTCCAGAAAAGACTTACGAGGATGTTGCTGGTGTTGGAGGGTTTGAGCTATAGGGAGAGGCCGAATAGGCTGCAGTTATTTTCACTGGAGTGTTGGAGGCTGAGGGGTGACCTTATTGAGGTTTACAAAATCATGAGGAGGCATGGATAGGGTAAATCAGCAAGGTCTTTTCCTCATGGTGAGGTAGTCCAAAATAGAGGGCATAGGTTTAAGGTGAGAGGGGAAAGATATAAAAGGAACTTAAGGAGCAACTTTTTCACGCAGCGGGTGGTGCGTGTATGGAGTGAACTCCCACAGCAAGTGGTACAGGCTGATACAATTATGACATCTAAAAGGTATCTGGACGGGTATATGAATAGGAAGGGTTTAGAGGGATATGGGCCAAATACTGGTAAATGGGACTAGATTTATATAGGATGGACAAGTTAAACCGAAGGGTCTGTTTCCATGTTGTATATCTCTATGACTTTATGACTCCAAATGCTGTAATTGTACCAGCCTCCACCACTTCCTCTGGCTGCTCATTCCATACATGCACCACCCTCTGTGTGAAAAAGTTGCCGCTTAGGTCCCTTTTATATCTTTCCCCTCTCACCTTAAACCTGTGCATTCTAGTTTTGGACTTCCCTCCCTGGGGAAAAGTGTAGTGGTGAGAGGCCTCAGTAGGACCGGTACAAGGAAAGAGACAGGCATATCTGGGCCCAGAAATCTGCTCTCTTGCACAGAAGCTCAACTAAATTTTTTTCCATACCCACAGGCTCAAAAGTGTGTTTTGTCACCACACCAGGATGAGTATTAAACTCATTCAGTGAACAAGACAAAACATTGCTGCTAGATTGGGTTTGTTCACCTATGCACAGCTGAACACATCATTATAACCTCGGTCTAGGCGTGTATCAAAGAACCAAATTCCAGAACTGAAATAAAATATGACTGCCCCCTGACCTCAAGGCATCCCAAGAACAATGTGAAAAGTAGTTGATACATGTACATGTTATAGTTCACACCCATTCCATTTCAACTGGCGTAGGACCAGCTGGAGTATTTCAATGACTGGATAACAGCAGCTAGTTAGTGAACCCTGTAAAGTTAGCAAATTAATTCAGAAAAGTCATTCTTTCAGGCATCAGGGATGATGTGGTGAAGTTAGTTTGGTGCTTTGCTTTCTGGGTGACAAATGTTGCAAGAGACTCAGACCAGAATCCTTCAACTATACGTTTTCACTGCACTGAGCATTAACATAACTACCACCTCATCCCAAGCGAGAATGTTGAGAGAGTATCTTCGCTTCTGGAACTCTGCTGTACTGTTCACCTTCACAAGGTTTGAGATCTAAGTATTTAAACTTATACCACAGAGTATTACTTAACTCATTCTACCACAAGGGTCATAAGAGACTTAAAATATTAACTCGTTCTCTCTCCACAGATGCCTCCAGACCTGCTAAGTTTCTCCAGCACTTTCAGTTTTTAGTTCAGATCTCCAGAAGTTGCAGTATTTCGTTTTTATTTTGCTGCCTATCTCCACTATGTACCCTGATGCCAATCATCCTACGAACCAGGAAAAACTGGTTAATCAGAAGGGAAAATTCAAGTTCCATTGATCAGAAAAGAAGATAAATGTGAAGGAAGAAGTCATTGTTATAAGATTCCAACTTCCAGAGATCTTATGCAGATGCAGAGAAACATCATGAATGTTGCTTGTATATCATTAATGTTTTGTAAGGTCATACTCAGGTTCAGTTATAGAAGTGAAAGTGTAACTAACAGTTTACCAATTGGCTATCAATACTCAAAATGGCGATGACAGAAGCAAACTGAGGCTTTGATGTTTCCACTGAAACCTGGTCACATTAGTTTCTGACAAGCAATGACTCAAACCTTGTCCATTGACATTGCCATTCAATGTAGTGTCCACGTTTATGCTTCTGAAACGGAGGTCAAATGCTTTGAACTGAGAAAGTGAAAACACTGAAAGTTGATTCATCACCATGGTAATGTGTCATTGACGTCTGCTGCTTTCAAACTGCATTACACTAACAATCTGAAAACAGGTCCTAAGTCCCTTAGAGAGAATTCATTTCACAAGGATACCCAAAGGCATTGAGCTTGATTAATCAAAAGAAACATGATGCAGTGCAGGACAAACAAAACATTATCCGGTGGAGTAGATATATACCAGCCACAGTATTACATGGACTGAGGTCCTCCAATTTGGAATTAGTCTGGAAAGTACAGAATAACTAATCAACCACATGATTCCAAAATGTGTTTGCTGAATTCTCGTTCTTCTAAAAGCGGTGATTAACATAGCAGTCCACATGGACACATATCTTTAACTTTTACCGGCTAACATTTTTCATCACTTAAGAGAACAAGTCACTTCTCCTAAAGCAAAGTCCTTGGCAACCCTCCAGGCTAAGATGATAGCATAATCTTTGAATTATTGTTTGAGGCTCATGTCACAACAAATCACTCACACAAAAAATCCTGCCATCCTGCATGCTCCTAGTTACTGGGTTCTGATAAAAAGGAACTGCACTCATTGTGAGCTAGGCTAGGAGGTCAACATTGCCATCCTTCAAAGGCATCTGGGCAAAAACAAAGATGATGGTTGCTTTGTTGAAGATCACCTTCATGTGTCACTGGAGCAGAGGGGTGCATTGTGATTTTGTACTCCTTCAAGTCCACATCTTTTAGAGCTGTCAGGTTACTGCCTTTAACAGAGCCACAAGAGGGAATAAACCTTCCCGCAAGTGATTTCCTAGTTGAAGTAGTGAGTGAGCTGGCTGGCTGCAGTTATAATGTGGTCCGCAAGGATTCCCTATGCATAAGACTGCAGTATTACCCAGCCCGGCAGGATGCTGCAAGCTGGTTGCTTCTATGTATCCTTAGCCAGCCATCTCTTTATAGAGCATCAGGCCATGAGTCTTCTCGACATCTTAAATCCCTTGCATCGGCGATTCCAGCCCTTCCCCTATAAAATTGCCTTCCTTTATTCTTCAATATACTAGTTCATAGTTGCTTGACTGAGTAAGCTGTGCTTTGTCAGACCAATCATATTTTAGGTGCAAACTCACCTTTCATCAACTATTCGTGGGCAAGAAGAAAAAACGATGAGTACAATTTCCCTTTTAAGTAGCAGGTTTGTTTGCTGTGGAAATTCCCCCTCATAAAATTGTAAACAGCAGTATTGGTGATGAATATTTTTCCATGAAAAAGAGTGAGACAATCTCACCTTAACATTCAACAGTGTTACCATTATAAAATCCTCCACTAATCACCAATGACCAGAAACGTAACTAGACTAGCCATGCAAATACTACTACCATGCAAAAGCTTTTAGAAACTAAGTATTCAGCAAATAACTCAACTCCAGATTCCCCAAAGCCTCACCATCATTAAAAAGGCAGATGTCAAAAGTGATTTGGAATCTTCTCCACATGTCTGCTTGGGAGCTGTTCCAAATACTCCATAACCGTGTCGTAAGATCTAGACAACAAGGTTTGTGAAAGAACCTTGACACATCCAGACAATGTCATTTATTTTTCAGTATCCCCTCTCTTCGACTGCAATGTCACTCCCCACTTCCTCCCAGCACCTTAAACATTCATTCCCTCCACATTTGGTGCAACAAGGCTGCAGTATCTACCGCCTGCAAGATAGTGTAGCAACGCACCAAGGTTTGTACGATTGAACCTGAAGGACAACAGCAGCTTTATGGTGTACAGATGCCAGCACTGACCAGTTGGGCCGAATAGCCCAGTTTACATGTTGTAAAAAGATTTGTAGTAGACGGACAAACACCATCACGACTTTGAAGCATATATGGCTTTTTTCTTTTCTAACCTGTGGTATTGAACAATCCCACAGCCCTTCCCTTATAGAGAGTTAGAATGCTCACCAATTTTTAATTAGAAAGTTTGACATGGAGGAATCAAGAGAATAAAAAAAGATACTTTACAAATTGTAAATCATTTTTTAAAAGAAAAATTGTTAGGATCAAAATACCTACCACTCCTCAAAGCTTTGACAATATATCTGTTATATGATACAGTGGATGTTTATTAACATGACAATAGCCATAGATTTATTAAAATGCTGCAAAGCTAACTCCGCTGAATTTACCAAATTCCAAACTGATTTTTCTTCTCTTTGTAACTGCAGAAGAGCCATAAATTCCGAACAAGCTGCTGCCACAAATCAAGCTCCAATAATCTAAAAGGAAAGCAGATGTAGAATTCCAACACATATTTTCCCCTCTGAATTTTAGTCTTCCTAATCAAATAGTCTTTGGAAATAGGGATTTATGTTTTCTGATTCTGTGAAATTAGTTCACCTTCGGTTTAATAAAAAAGATAACATTGTGGTCTGACTAATTTAGGAAATTATCCATCTATCCATTAAAATCCATAGCAATTCTTTTTAATCGTTCATGGGATGCAGGCATCACAGCAGTTATCAGTCATCCCTAATTGCCTTTTGAGAAGGTAGTGATGAGCTGCCTTCTTGAACTGCTGAAGTCTGTGTGTTGTAGGTAGACCAAAATGCCATTAGTCAGTGACTGCAAGGATTTTGATCGTGTTCCTGAAGTGTCACTGGATCAAAGCCATAGAACACCCTCCTAATGCCACTGTATGTCTACTCACAGCACACAAAACACAGCAGTTCAAGAAGGCAGCTCAACATCAATGTCAAGGATTCATTTTGAAAAATGTATCCGTTCAACAGTTTCTTGGTACTATTTATCCAGTTATGCAGAATGATACCAAGTGAAAGGGCAGTCTATCCATCTTCTCGAATATAGGCTGTGCAAACGAGACACAAAAAACTCTCACTCCAACACATTTTGAACCCGGGCTGGTTACATGTGTCACTACCAACTTGGGGAAGCCTATTCCAATAGAGTCGAATGATTGCCAGAGGATCTCAGACAAAAATAATAGAGGGGAGAAACTGATTCATCTTCCAAAGTATGGTTTCTGGTTCTTGAAGCCACTGGAACACATGTGGTATAATTGATTCATAAAGATTCACATAATGCATGGAAATGTAATTGATGAAAGGACTCTGATATCAGTGAGAAGGAAGGTAGTCTATATTGAGCATGTGAAAAGACAAGTCTTAGACATTCCACTAGAGTGCGCTTAATTGAGAACTGATGTTATGTGGTTTTCTACATGTCCACTTCACATATACTACAAAGAATGGGGTGCTTATTGAGAAGCTTCTTATCAACCACATACACTGATATGACATCTCAGATTTACATGCACAATCTGGGTTTTATGTCCAGTAAACTACACTGCATACATCCAGGACCAGCTCACTGGGTGACTAAGGGTATTCCAAAAGGCACAGCTAATGACTGTGAGCACAACGCTCAGGCTGATAGTGAAAACTCTACAACACTGCCCAATCATCCACTAGGGTCATCACTGAACGGACAACTGACCTTCTGAAGATGTGATTCTATTACCTGGACCACTCAGGAGGAGCACCACAGGACTCACCAGAAAATGTTTCCAGAACAGTAACTGAGCCCTGCACAACCTTGCTCAATGACAGGGTGAGAACTTTGAAGAGGGGGAGATGGATGAACCACCTGTCTCCTCAGCCGAGGAAAAAGGAAATCTAACAGAGATGCTAAAGGAGCCTGATAGCAACTGGATCTGAGATTGAATGATATTACATGAACAATTGTGGGAGCACAAACGTAACAGCTAGTTGTGATACACAAGACTACCAGCCCTCAAAAGGGAAGGCTTGGTTTTTCACAAAGCAAGTTCACGTTGCTTTGCATGTCATACATCACACATTTACTCACATTTTCTTTGCACCAATAAAAGCCTGTTCAGTTTGATGGTCAGAGCCTCAGGATAGATTTCTGTTGCCTTACATGGGAATCATGCTTGTAACACACAGAATTTTGTTTGCATTGAACATTTACTTGTCACAGAGAATGGAGAGGGGCCACAATATGCTGACACATACCACAACCATGAAGCTTATCTTCCCATTTCCCAGACCATTTCCTCCCTCTCCATGAGAGTATCAGAGCCACTCGCAATATCTCACCTTCAGCAGTCAGGATGATCATCATCCCTCAACATATTCAAGAGGAGGATGCAAAATTGTTAGAAGTATAAGACCGTGGGAATGCAGAAAATCCGGATGCATCTCAAAAAGTTAAAACTGATGCACCCAAAGTAATTTCAATATTCTTTAATCTTTCTCTTCCTATTATTTCGACTCGCTACACCTCAGCTAAGCTGGTCTAAGCCTGACTGCTTTTCCACCTAGTCACAGATAACACTGACAGGCATTCTCACTCGAGCATCCTCGCTCCTTGGCATCCGCAGATGGAGGCTCATGGGTCCCTGGTGGTGGTGAAGTGAAACTGCAGGGCATCTCTAGAGTGTCTGAGCACACACTTCTGGGTGCCTATCCATCTGCCATTCCTTACCCCTGTTGGTGCACCATAGCACCTCCCTCACCCCTTGAGGCACCTACCAAGGTCCCTCACCCCTCATTGAGGTGATGAATGAAAGCCCGTACACTGGAGTGCATGGGCCTGCAAGGTCACAGAGGCAGCCACAATGTCAGACACAAAGTTGGCTTACTCCTCCATCCTTCACTCCAGTCTACACAAGGTTTTTGGCACCTCTGCCAGATATATCACTGCCTCCACCTGTATCTCCATCAGCTCAAAGGGCTGGGTCCAGATGCTAATCATCTGTATGTGAGTCAAGAGGAGCCCATTCTCCTCTGAAGACAACAGACCTCAGTGTTTTCCTCCTCTTCTGGCTGTGGGCCCACATCAATGCTGTGCACACTGGGATGTGACTTTGAGCTTACTCTCGATGGATTGCCAACGGAGGTGGAGAGTGGGTGGAATGCCTTGACAGCACATCCTCCGAGGGTCCAGACTGTTATGCCTCAGGAGGAATCTTTTTGGAGAACTTGGAGTGACGGGCCTGGGAAATGGGTCTCTCCCCCTTCTGGCTGCTGCCTTGGCTCAATGCAGGCTGCAGAGATACACAAAGATCTGTCAGTATCATGCTACATGATCCTTATTGGTGCTTGGCTGCTCGGGGGTTCTCTCATTAAATGAATGGACTTATACAGTCTGCAAACACACGGTCCCCTTACTTGCCTGCCAGCTCAGTGACTTTGTTCCTCAAAGTCCGTAATCCAGACATCTCTTCCATCCCTGCCTTCGTACCCTTCCAACCTGTCTGTGCATTCTCTAACTGATTATACACTCTCTTCTCCCACAGAAGCATAGCAGCATTAGGGAATATTAGCTTGGATACATGACCACTATATACACATTGATGCTGATAAAGATGGGAATGGCCCCAGAGCTTTGATTGTCATGTGCACTGATGTGGTATGGGGTAAATTAAGAGTTAAAGGATTTGAAATTAAAGCTAGTTCAGGGTACTCAGACAGTTAACATTGTTTGGGATCAATAGGGCTTTACATGGTATATATGCCTGATGTTCCTTTGAAATGTTCATCCTGAAGCAACATTACAAGTGACAGCCCCCATACAAAATTTCGATAAGAAGCCAGATGGCTGTGTACTTCACCCGTTTGTGAGGAAAGGCCAAGCAGCTGGGGGTACTTGGGCTGAGAAGTGAGGCAGAAAATAACAACAGAAATACAACAGAACATGGAATAGCCATGTCTATATGACACCAGGCAATCGACAGAGTGGTATAAAATTTTCAGACACGGAATAACACCAGCACCCAAGTGTTGAGTTCAACTAAACCAGCTTGGGACGTCCAGTCAGAATTCCAAATCAAATCTCTGTGGGAAATTCAGACTTTTGGGGGGTGGGGTGGGGGAAAGGAAATAATAATGATGTCAAATGCTTACAAGAACTAAGTATAATTAAGTAAACTATTGGAATAACATTGACCTTGTACAGAGAAACTTAGGTGGCGATGTGGTAGAAATGAGGTTTGTGCAAAACATGATGTCAGAGTCACGTGATCAGTGAGAGAAAAGATCCCAGTGCAGAAAGAACATGCGAAGAGTGAGCCTGAGACATGACACTAAAGGACTCTATTTGAGAACCTAGTATGTACAGATGTAAATAAAAGAATGTTAGAGTACACATGGAGTTGAAGAGCCCTGCTTACGGACAAGGAGCTACCAGTCTCACATGTGCAACCACCCACATCCACAGACCAGTACCTCAATGTGTAGTTAGCAGTATTGGCACAAAGCACAAGATAAAGCTACACGCACATTACAAGAATTCAATTCCTTAAAGTAATCAAAAACACAGGATGAAATTTAGGATCACCATGTTGTAAACAGGGCTGATCTTCCAAGTTGACAGAAAATCCTCCCTCAGATACTCCTGACATTGTCTTCCATAGAAAATCCATAGAATTCCTACAGTGTGGAAACAGGCCCTTCGACCCAACAAGTCCACACCAACCCCCAGAGCAGCCCACCCAGACCCATCCCCCTATAACCCACCTCATCTACACATCCCTGAACACTACAAGCAATTTAGCATGGCCAATCCACCTAGCTTGCACATCTTTGGACTGTGGGAGGAAACCAAGCACCCGGAGGAAACCAGGATCTACAGATCTACTCCAAAACCTTAGAAACCCACACAGACACAGACACAGGGAGAACATGCAAACTCCACACAGACAGTGGCCCAAGGGTGGAACCGAACCCGGGTGCCTGGTGCTGTGAGGCAGCAATGCTAACCACTGAGCCACCATACATCTTGTTTGGCAAAATTGTCTAAAACAGTCCCCACTACTTTTTGTTCTCAACACTATTCTGGAGCAAGTGCCATGCTCTTTCCAGTAAAAATTAATCTACTTTCATTAAAATCATTACACCATTGAGTCACAGAATTACAGATAGCATTGTACCCATTGGGTAAATAACTGTTGACTTATTGCCAGAGATTGACATCATTTATGTAGCATTTCATTCCTTCTCAAAAAGGACACTAATTCTTTCACAACATTGCACTGTTGAACCATCTGTATCGGTGGATGGACAGCCTAAACCCTCAGCTCATGGAACTTCTTAGTCTAGGCCAGGTAGGTTTTGAATGGGAGTTATACAGGGACAGACACTTCTAATAGGAGGTGAAATTCATCTGCTTTGGTTGAATTATTTGATTGGCCAGGTTGCTACAATGAAATGTTTGGCCTGAGAGAGGACACATCTTTTCATCCAATATGATTCTTCCAAATAATACCTATGACGAGCAAGCTGAGAAATTGAATCCACTCAACATTTCAACAACCAGCACCAGCACTAAAATGTTCAGGTCAGAAGTAAGATAGAGAGTTGGAAGTTCCCACCATCCTGTTCCAAACACATCCCTCCCCTTCCCACTGTCCCAACTTTCAAACATCATCTTTCACTTGTCAACTAGCAGAAGTACTTCCATTATCTTCCCTAGGTTCGATTGGAGTAAGGATTTACCAACTTGAGCCACTTAATGCACTCACTCCACTTCTCAAACCTGGAATAGATAGGAATGGTCTGTGCAGTGTTAGAATGCATTTGAAGTATGACTATTGATGCAGCTTTGATCTGCTATATCCGAAGAATAAAGTCGTTTTAGCATGCAATGTCTGACTATAGGGGTTAGGTGTGGTGTTATCTCTCGTATGGAAGGCTGTGTGCAAAATTCTGCAGCATTTTTTTCACATTAACAAAGTCAGATTGAAATTATTCAAGTTGAGAAATAGACATTACTGATCAACTACAGGGTTAAGTTCCACATTTCCTTGTATGGTAGGAAGTTCAATTTGACTGTCCACTAAGCCCTTATCATAAGAGAAGTATGGAAGTTACCATCCAGCTGATCACCCAGCAAATAAAGCTGCAACACCATTTGATGCTGGGTGATAGTGTATTAAAGAGTCTTTGACTCAATTTTTACTCAAATATTTCAAATTCCTCTGATCTATACAGTTGACACCAGCATCTGTGGCAACCCATAAACCATATTTGGTTTAAAGAAGACAGTACCATTCCTAGTAAGTGTAAATTGTTTTCTCCATTCACTGGAGTTTAGAAGAATGAGAAGTGATCTCACTGAAACATATAGCATTCTTACGGGGTTTGACAGGGTAAATGCTGAGAGGATGTTTCCCTTCACGGGAGAATCTAGGACCAGAGGGCATGAAGAAACATGGGGAAAAAAGTTATCAGTTTCCTTAATTGACCTTTTGCCTAATCAAGTGCAATTAAATGACAGATTTTATAAATCTCAAATACTGCAATGTATGCAACAACAAAAACAGAAATCGCTGGAAAAGCTCAGCAGGTCTGGCAGCATCTGTGGAGAGAAATCACAGTTAATGTTTCAGGTCCGGTGACTTTTATTTAGAACTATCACTGGACCCAAAACTTTAACTCTGTGTCCTCTTCACAGATGCTACCAGATCTGCTAAGCTTTACCAGCAATTTCTGTTTTTGGTTCTGATTTCCAGCACCCACAGTTCTTTCAGTTTTTATTTGCAATGTATTCAATACTGTACTGCAACAAACTTGTTGGACATGTTTATTCACAGTCAAATATTCGTGCGTATTTTAAACCAATATTTCACCAGGACAGGAACCTGTAAAGATTAAAACAAAACCAATTGTCTGCTTGTTGATCCATAATTCACCGAACGGTTATAGGTGTTTGTTCAGTAAATACAGCTGAATGATAATTATGAGAGCATATGTTGGGCTTTCTACTAAAATGAATACAGTTAAAATGGTGTCACCATGGCCAGACTTGCAGCTGGTCTCTAATTTCTTCTCGACAATACTGGGATTAAACCCAGTTAAACTGGGTAATCCCAGTATGGATCCCCAGAGGACACTTCCTACTTTTTGACAATTTAAAAAAACGTCCTTCAACACCCGTGTTTTCCACTTTATCACCATCTTTCAAACCTCTTTTCTATCTGATCCCTGAACACACATCAGGAGTCTTTTAGGCGGTTCTGAAATCAACACTTTCTCAGTGCCCTGAATATACGTTCCAATATATTGCCTTTGTTTGCTCTTCCTGTTGATCTTTCATGAAATCCAATAAGTTGGTAAACATGACCGTTTACTTAGAAACAACAGTGTGGAGCTGGAGGAACACAACAGTTCAGGCAGCATCAGAGGAGCAAGAAAGTCGATGTTCTGATGAAGGGTCACGACCCAAAACGTTGACTTTCCTGCTCCTCTGATGCTGCCTGGCCTGCTGTGTTCCTCCAGCTCTGCACTGTGTTGACTCTGACTCCAGCATCTGCAGTTCTGGCTATCTCATTTACCTAGAAAGCCAGGTTGACTTCTTTTTAAATATATGCCCCAAACTATTGATGGCTAAGATATTTCCTACCATTCACATTCACATGGAGACAATCACTGATATTACTATTTGGAGAATATCAATAAATTTATAACCGTCATTAAAATTAAACTGTCACTTAGTTCATGTAGAAGGTACTGCGGATTAGAAAATATTCAGAGCTGTCAGCTTTTGGAATCACTTCCACTGTGTCACAAATGCAGAGGAAGGTCTTTTTCACAACTATTTTGGAAGATGACAAAGTCAATGATATTGGGAAAAGGTTAAAAAAGCTTGTGTACAACCCAAGACTTTCACACCGATCAATTTTCTTTTATAGTTTTATTGACATTGCCTGAAGTCAGTCAGTCACTGTGACTGCCATCAGGTTTAGGTCACCCAATGTGCAGAGGGATTAATTGTTTCTCGATTGGTGCAACTGACCCAAATGGACCAAGTATATTATGGATACAGAAATTTCAAAATCTTTAAAAATATCTGATAGATTTCCGTTTTAAAACATCAAGAAACAGTTTGTAAATCACAGAAAATTATATTTTCTCCTTATTCAATATCCCCAGTTAATCAGCAAATACACATAACATTTCTGAAAGCAGTAAGCAAGCAAATTTCCTCCCCTGTCTATTATGTAGCAGTACAGAGGACAGAGACCGAAGGCCCCAGAAATAGCATGGGGAAAGCAATTGCAGTGAGAATACACAGCAGAAATCTGGAGTGCAGGAAGAGACAAGCACAGAGAGAAAGCAAGAGTGAGCGCTCAGGGGCATGTGACAATGGGGGAGTAGAGAGGGGGACAGGCAGAGGAGATGGCAGGGGAGGGTGAGAAAGAGCTCAGGGAGGCAGCCAGATAGGGGTATTATCCAGGGCATAGAGGGAGAATAGTGGATGGAAGAGGGTTGGGATGCAAGAGGAGGAGGATAGAAGCACATGGAGAAGGGAGGACAGAGGAAACGGAAGCAAGGAGGTGAGCAGTACATGCTTCCAGCTGCCACTCACTCACTTATTACTGACTGGTTATCCATGTTGCCCATTTGTAATGCTGGTCCGCTTCCTGAACTCCCTGGAAAGTGTACATAGATCACCAGTTAGCCATAGAATCCAGACTGAGAACCATTGCTGTACATTATGCACAATATAGTTACTGGTGCACAATACAGTGATGGTGACAGAGGGAGTGATGAATGGGATTCTAGTCAGGTACTTCCTTTGTCCTGAATGGTGTTAAGTTTGTGGAGTATTGTTGGAACGTAACTTGGGTTGGCAACTGCAATTAAACAAATTCTGGGAGGTTTCTTCATGTGAGTCAGGCTCCAGCCATTTTCTGCCACTCCACCAGCCAGAATGGAGGTCAAGTCACTGCATATATTTAAGAAAGATATAGGTTTATAGACACATAATACATCAAGGAGTATGAGAGAGAACAGCATTACGGCATTGAGAGAGAGGATCAGCCCTGATGGCTTGAATGGCCTACTCTTGCTGCTATTTTCTGTTTCTATTCGTCTCCCAACAATATCATCCTTGTGACCTATTACTTCCTTGTGCCAGCTTGAAAGCAAAAAGGCATAATAGGTGGAGGGACAGCTAGTACTGAGGAAGCGGGGAGGCAGAAGGACTTGGACAGACTAGGAGAATAGGCAAAGAAGTGGCAGATAAAATACACTGTGGGTAAATGTGAGGTTATGCACCTTGATAAGAAGAATACAGGCATAGACAATTTTATAAATGGGGAAAGGCTTCAGAAATTTGAAGGACAAGGGGACTCGGAAATCCTAGTTCAGATTCTCTTAAGGCCAATCTACGGGTTCAATTGGCTGTTAGGACAGCAAATGCAATTTTAGCATTCATTTTGAGAGGGCTAGAATATAAGAGATGTACTGCTGAAGCTGTATAAAGCTCTGGTCAGACCGCATTTGGAATATTGTGAGCAGCTTTGGGCCCCTGTATCTAAGGGAGGATGTGCTGGCCTTGAAGGGAGTCCAGAAGAGGTTTACAAGCATGTTCCCCAGGTTGAAGGGCTTGTCATATGAGGAGTGGTTGTGGACTCTAGGTCTGTACTCAATGGAGTTTAGAACGATGGGGGGTGGTCTCATTGAAACTTACAGAATGCTAACAGGCCTGGATAAAATGGACATGGAGAAGCTGTTTTCACAAATAGGAAAGACTAAGACTTCAAAATGAAGGAATGACCCTTTAGAAATGATACAGGAAGGAATTCCTTCAGTCAGGAGGTGGTGAATCTACAGAACTCTTTACTGCTGAGAGCGAGGGAGGCCAAGTCAGTGTTTTGAAGACAGAGATGGATAGTTTGATTAGTAAGGGGATCAAGGGTTATGTGCAGAAGGCAGGAGAATAGAGTAGAGAGCCATGATTGAATAGTGGAGCAGACTTGATGGGCCAAATGGCCTAATTCTGCTCCTATATCTTATGGTCCTCAATTGACTGTCAGCTACTTTTCTCCTTTCCAATACTTTAAACCTGGTAAAAAGGGAAATGTTTAAAAGAAGTTATAAAGATAAGACATTCTTTTTAAAATGTCACTGTGGTCTTCTGCCAGGGTTGCACACAGCAGTGTCTTGGAGTTTTATCTTCAATTAGAGTCACAGGTTCAGAGAGTTGTACAGCACGGAAACAAATTCTTTGGTCCGACTCATCCATGCCATGTATCCTAAATTCATCGAGCCCCATTTGCCAGCATTTGGTCCATATCCCTCTTACCCTTCCTATTCATGTACCATCTTTTAAATGTTGTAATTGTACCAGCCTCCACCACTTTCAATGGCAGCTCTTTCCATCTCAGCCTCTGCATGAAAATCTTGGCCCTTTTAATCTTTCCCTTCTCACCTTAAACCTATGCCCTCGAGTTTTGAACTACCCTATCCTGGGAAAATGGTATTCATCCTATCAATGCCCCTCATGATGTTATAAACCTCCATAAGGTCACCCCTCAGACTCTGACGCTCGAGGGAAAATAGCTCCAGTCTATTCAGACTCACCTATAGCTCAAACGCTCCTGTAAATCTTTTCTGAACCCTTTCAAGTTTAACATCTTTCCTATAGCAGGGAGACCAGAATTTCACACAGTATTTCAGAAGTGTCCAATATCCTTTACAGCTGCAACATGACATCCTAACTCCTATACTCACTGCAGTGACCAATAAAGGCAAGTGTACTAAATGCCTTCTTCGTTCCCTGTCCACCCAGGACTCTACTTTCAAGGAACTATGAACCTGCATCCCAAGGTCTCTTTGTTCAGCAACACTCCCCAGGACGCGACCATTAAGTACATTACTCCTGTCCTGATTTGCCTTACCAAAATGCAACATCTCACACTTATCTAAACTAAACTCCATCTGCTACTCCTCAGCCCATCTGATCATGGTCACATTGTACTCTGAGGTAACCTTCTTCACTGTCCATTACGTAACAATTTTGGTGTCATCTGCAAACTTACTAACCATACCTCCTATATTCACATCCAAATCATTTATATGAAATGACAAAGAGCAGTGGACCCAGTACTGTTCCTTGTGGCACACCGCTGGTCACAGGCCTCCAGTCCAAAACTCAACCCTCCACCACCACCCTCTGTCTCCTACCTTCAAGTCAATTTTGTATCCAAATGGCTAACTCTCCCTGGATTCCATGTGATCCAATCTTGCTAAACAGTCTACCGTGCGGAAACGTGTCGAACGCCTTGCTGAAGTCCATATAGACAACATCCACTGCTCTGCCTTCATCGACCTTTTTTGTGACTTCTTCAAAAAGGTCAATCAAGTTAGACTCGAGATCAATCAATGAGGATTGACTACCCTAAGCTTCAGATATCCAGGTAAGTGAAGAGATCTACCCTCAGACTACTCACACTAACCTCAAATGCTGCCTTGATATCATGGGCAATTTTTTTACCTCACCTCCAGAATTTTGATCCTTTGTCTACAAAAGGTTGTGTATACCTTGATGAATTTAACCAAGCATCACAACAGATCACTTTCTGACTATTGTATTTACTGGTAAACAGCTTGATCTCCCTTTGCTACATTTTAGCAAAAGTGTCCTCACTGTGAGGTCAACGATCTTGTATATTAATTTTAACTTTACAGATTCCGGAGAATGTTAACCACCAGCTTTTATCAAGTTATGAATAAGCGGTATATTGAAACAATCAGGAAGGTGGTGTTAACATCAGCACAGCTGCCATGCAGTTTGTTTGTTTGTTGTCTGCATTACAAGAACAATGATACATACAGAACACAGAGGCCTATCTTCTGCAAACAGTCTACTTCCTGCTTCCGTTCAGCTACACAAACATTTCAACCTTCTCATGTTCCAACATTGAAAGAAAGGAGTAGGATCAGATGCAAATTTACAAGTGTTGTCCAGTGCTAGCAACTAGCAGGAATTAATTTCACTTTTTGTTGGAACTTGTTTTTCTCTAGTGTCTCTCAGACATCAAGAAATCCCAAACTTTTGAAGTACAGTCTCTGTGGTAGAAAACATGGCAATCAATTGGCACACAGCAGGCTCGCACAAACAACATGGTGCTAAGTAGGCACTCCTGGAGGGTGGAAGTCACTCAGAGATAGTAAGAACTGCAGATGCCGGAGTCAGGAATAACACAGCGTGGAGCTGGAGGAACACAGAAGGCCAGGCAGTATGAGAGGAGCAGGAAAGTTGACGTTTGGGGTTGGGACCTTCTTCAGAAATGCCCATTTCTGAGGAAGGGTCCCGACCCGAAACAGCAACTTTCCTGCTCCTCTGATGCTGCCTGACCTGCTGTGTTCCTCCAGCTTCACACTGTGCTATCTCGGTTTACTCCTGGATGGTGTGTCCAGGACATCAGACACAATTCACTTCGCAGAATTATAGAATTCTACAGTGTGGAAGCAGACCATTCGGATGGCCTGGGATGATCACCGTATTGGGATTGTACTAGACACATCCCAACAGTCAGCACGAAATTGAGAAGCAAATTTGTAAGGAGAAGTCAGTTATCTTCTCAATTTACAATTGAAATGTGGAGCTTGTTCAAGGAACAGCTACTGCGTGTCCTCGAGAAGTATGTACCTGTCAGGCAGGGAGGAAGTGATCGAGCGAGGGAACCATGGTTTATTAAAGAAGTTGAATTTCTTGTCAAGAGGAAGAAGGAGGCTTATGTAGAGATGAGGCGTGAAGGCTCAGTGAGGGCGCTTGAGAGTTACAAGTTAGGCAGGAAGGACCTAAAGAGAGAGCTAAGAAGAGCCAGGAGGGGACATGAGAAGTCTTTAGCAGGTAGGATCAAGGAAAACCCTAAAGCTTTCTATAGGTATGTCAGGAATAAAAGAATGACTAGAGTAAGATTGGGGCCGGTCAAGGACAGTAGTGGGAAGTTGTGCGTGGAGTCCGAAGAGATAGGAGAGGTGCTAAAAGAATATTTTTCGTCAGTATTCACACAGGAAAAAGACAATGTAGTCGAGGAGAATACTAAGATACAGTCTATTAGACTAGACGGGATTGAGGTTCATAAGGAGGAGGTGTTAGCAATTCTGGAAGGTGTGAAAATAGATAAGTCCCCTGGGCCGGATGGGATTTATCCTAGGATTCTCTGGGAAGCTAGAGAGGAGATTGCAGAGCCTTTGGCTTTGATCTTTATGTCGTCATTGTCTTCAGGAATAGTGCCAGAAGACTGGAGACTAGCAAATGTTGTCCCCTTGTTCAAGAAGGGGAGTAGAGACAACCCTGGTAATTATAGACCAGTGAGCCTTACTTCGGTTGTGGGTAAAGTGTTGGAAAGGATTATAAGAGATAGAATTTATAATCATCTAGAAAGGAATAATTTGATTAGGGATAGTCAACACGGTTTTGTGAAGGGTAGGTCGTGCCTCACAAACCTTATTGAGTTCTTCGAGAAGGTGACCAAACAGGTGGATGAGGGTAAAGCGGTTGATGTGGTGTATTTGGATTTCAGTAAAGCGTTTGATAAGGTTCCCCATGGTAGGCTATTGCAGAAAATATGGAGGCATGGGATTGAGGGTGATTTAGCGGTTTGGATCAGAAATTGGCTAGCTGTAAGAAGACAGAGGGTGGTGGTTGATGGGAAATGTTCATCCTGGAGTTCAGTTACTAGTGGTGTACCTCAAGGATCTGTTTTGGGGCCACTGCTGTTTGTCATTTTTATAAATGACCTGGATGAGGGCGTAGAAGGATGGGTTAGTAAATTTGCGGATGACACCAAAGTCGGTGGAGTTGTGGATAGTGCAGAAGGATGTTGTAGGTTACAGAGGGACATAGATAAGCTGCAGAGCTGGGCTGAGAGGTGGCAAATGGAGTTTAATGCGGAAAAGTGTGAGGTGATTCACTTTGGAAGGAGTAACAGGAATACAGAGTACTGGGCTAATGGTAAGATTCTTGGTAGTGTGGATGAGCAGAAAGATCTCGGTGTCCACATGCATAGATCACTGAAAGTTGCCACCCAGGTTGATAGCGTTGTTAAGAAGGCGTACAGTATGTTAGGTTTTATTGGTAGAGGGATTGAGTTTCGGAGCCATGAGGTCATGTTGCAGCTGTACAAAACTCTGGTGCGGCCGCACTTGGAGTATTGCGTACAGTTCTGGTCACCGCACTATAGGAAGGATGTGGAAGCATTGGAAAGGGTGCAGAGGAGATTCACCAGGATGTTGCCTGGTATGGAGGGAAGGTCTTATGAGGAAAGGCTGAGGGTTTTGAGGTTGTTTTCGTTAGAGAGAAGAAGGTTAAGAGGTGACTTGATAGAGACATACAAGATGATCAGAGGATTAGATAGGGTGGACAGTGGGAGCCTTTTTCCTCGGATGGTGATGGCTAGCACGAGGGGACATAGCTTTAAATTGAGGGGTGATAGATATAGGACAGATGTCAGAGGTAGGTTCTTTACTCAAAGAGTAGTAAGGGCGTGAAATGCCCTGCCTGCAAAAATAGTAGACTCGCCCACTTTAAGGGCATTTAAATGGTCATTGGATAAACATATGGATGATAATGGAATAGTTTAGGTTAGATGGGCTTCAGATTGGTTTCACAGGTCGGCGCAACATCGAGGGCCGAAGGGCCTGTACTGCGCTGTAATGTTCTATGTTCTATGTTCTATGTTCTATCTGTAAGAATAGAAGGGTGGTAATGATAGGGGATTTTAACTTTCCAAACCTAAACTGGGACTGCCAAAAAGTGTTAAGGGCTTGGATGGGGAGGAATTTGTTAAGTGTTTACAAGAAAACTTTCTTATTCAATATGTGGATATACTTACTAGAGAAGGAGCAAAACTTGACCTTCTGTTGGAAAATAACAACTGAATGATGTGTCAGTGGGGAAGCACTTTGGGGCAAGAGATCATAATTCTATTAGTTTTAAAATATGAAAAAGGATAGACCTGATCTAAATTTTTTTGATGGAGTAAGACTAATTTTGACGGTATCAGGCAGGATCTTTCAAAAGTTGACTGGGGGAAGATTTTTGCAGATAAAGGGATGGTTGGGAAGTGGGAGGCCTTTAAAATGAGATAATGAAAGTTCAGAGACAGTATGTTCCTGTTAGCACGAAAGGCAAGGCTGGTAGGCATACGGAATGCTGGATGGCCAGAAAAATTGAGGCTGTAGTCAAGAACAAGGAGGAGGCATATGTCAGGTATAAACAGCAGGGATCCACTGAATCTCTAGAACAGTACAAGGGCAGTAGGAGTAATTGTAGCAGGAAATCAGGAGGCAAAAACGGCACATGAGATAGCTTTGGCAAATAGGGTTAACGATAATCCAAAGGGATTCGACAAATACATTAAAGGGCAAAAGAGTAAAACTAGGGAGAAAAGAAGGCCCCCTAAAGATCAATGAGGCCATCTATTTGAGGAACCATAGGAGATGCGTGAAATACTAAACAAATACTTCATGTCAATATATAGTCTGGAGAAGGCCACAGAAGCTAGGGAACTTCGGGGAAATAAATAGTGATATCTTGAAAAGTGTCCATATGCTGGAGGTCTTAAAATGCATAAAGGCAGATAAATCCCTGAGACCTGATCAGCTAAATCCCAGAACTTTGTGGAAAGCTAGGGAAGAGATTGTTGGACCCCTTGCTGAGATATTTGTATCACTGATGGCCATGGGTGAGGTGCTGGATGACTGGAGTTTGGCTAACATGGTGCCATTATTTAAGAAAGGTGGTAAGGAAAAGCCAGGGAACTACAGACCAGTGAGCCTGATGTAAGTCTTGGGTAAGTTGTTGGAGGGGATTCTGAAGGATAAGATTTACATGCATTTAGAAAGGCAAGGACTAATTAGGGATAGTCAACATGGCTTTGTACATGGGAAACTGTGTCACACTAACTTGATTGAGTATCTTGAAGAGGTGACAAAGAAGATTGATGAAGACAGAGCAGTAGACATTGTTGGACTTGCTGAAGTCCATGTAGACAAGGTTCTGCTTGGTAGACTGATCAGCAAGGTTAGATCACATGGAATCCAGGGGGAGCTAGCCAACTGGATACAAAATTGGCTTGAATGTAGGTGACAGAGGGTGGAAATAGAGAGTTGTGTTTCGGACTGGAGGCCTGTGTCCAGTGGTGTGCCGCAAGGATCAGTCCAGGTCCATTGTTTTTTTTGTCATTTACATGGATGACTTGGATATGAATATAGAACATATGGTTAGTAAGTTGACACCAAAATTGGTGGTGTAATGGACAGTGAAGAAGGTTATCTCAGAGTACATGATCAGATGGGCCGAGGAGTGGCAGATGGAGTTTAATTTAGATAAATGTGAGCTGTTGCATTTTGGTAAGTCAAATCAGGACAAATTAGGTACTGAATGGTAACGTCCTGGGGACTGTTGCTGAACAAAGAGACCTTAGGGTGCAGGTGCAGTCACAGGTAGACAGGGTGGTGAAGAATGTGTTTGGCATACTTGCCTTCATTGGTCATGAGGGCCATGGACAGGGTGAATAGCCAATGTCTTTTTCCCACAGTAGGGGAGTTCAAAACTGGAGGGCGTATGTTTAAGATGAAAGGGGAAAGATTTAAACCGGACCTGAGCGGCAACTTTTTCACATAAATGGAATAATCTGCCAAAGGAGGTGGTGTAGGAGGCGGTCCAAATACAATAGTTAAAAGGCATCTGGATGGGTATATGAATATGAAGGGTTTAGAGGGACATGAGCCAAACGCTGGCAAATGAGACTAGATCAGTTCAGGATATCTGGTCAGCATGGACAAGATAGACTGAAAGGTAAGTTTCCGTGTTTTATAACTTTTATGACTGTATAACAGACATTTTATTCAAATGCCCAATCACTTCTAACAAGCAGCATTCAGAATTCAATTATACTTTCACTTCAAGGAGTTTATAACCATTTAGAGTTCAATCAAATTGTAATTAGCAGACACCCTCCTGTGAAAATAGAAGGCTGTGAAACCAGTCATGCCAGGCTAAACCAGTAATGGTACCTGGTAGAATTACAACCCACAGACAACATAAAGTAGTAAGCAATGCTTTAAAAGAAACCAAGATATTTTTAACCAAAGATTCAAAGGATAGGTGCTTTAAATGCCTTGACATTTAACAGTTACTTTTAACTGTACCTCTTGATAGTGTTAATGAGCTTTTCAGTTCCAATAAATTTATGCACTTTTTAGGCACATTAGTCTGTATTTTAATGATCTCAAAGGGTAAACTTACTTCACCCATTGATGCATGGCTATCCAAATGAATCTATGAAGTTCAAACCTGCTACTACAGATCTAACGTGCACAATTTGGTTTTGAAAATGTTGCACCACTAGGATCATGAGCAGAGGTAGCTGCTGATTTACATGGACAGCTGCCTCTGGAAAGAATATGCACACACAAAACGCATTCCCATTCCTGCCTGAGCAATGGTAGATAGTATATTCGGGGCAGGACGTCCAATTTCCAAACCCATCACTATCTTCCCAGTGATGCAGAAGCTCTACACTGTTACAAATATCTAGGCCTGCAAGTCAGATACTTTAAGTCAGATTCTATACCATGGTTGTACTGAAAAATGTTTGCTCAGTGTCGTGTCCACAAAAAACACAAGTCAGAAAAGTGACAGACTAACCTTATTGGCTTGAAACAGATGCTGGCGAGAAAGGAAAGAAAGAAAATTAAAATTTGATGGATGCCTTTAATTACCTGCTGGATTACAAAGAACTTGTTAGGGGTCCAACAGGAGAAGTGTAATACTTCATACAGAACGTGGCAGCAATTATTTTAACTTTTTTTAAAAAACTGGATTAGGTTTTTTTTAATGGAAGGAGAAGGAGTAAAATCAGTTAATTGTACACTAGATTTAGACTTTATTGTCACATGTCCTTTCCACACTGTAGGGATTCTAATTCTACTCTATCTATAAATTCTAATTCTAATACAAAAGCACAGGAATACAGTGAAAAGTTTTCAATGTTGCCACACATAAATTCATAAGAAATAGGAGCAGAATTAGGCCATTCGGCCCATCGAGTCTGCTCCACCATTCGATCATGGCCGATATGCTCCTCATCCGCATTTTCCTGCCTTCTCCACATAACCCTTCAACCCATTACCAATTTAAAATTTGTCTAACTCCTCCTTAAATTTACTCACTGTTCCGGAGTCCACTGCACTTTGGGGTAGCGAATTCCACACATTCATCACCCTCTGGGAGAAGTAGTTTCTCCTCAATTCTGTTTTAGATTTGCTACCCCTTATCCTAAGACCGTGACCTCTCATTCTAGAATGCCCCACAAGAGGAACCAACAACTCCACATCTATTTTATCTATACCTTTTATCATCTTGAATACCTTGATCTCCCCTCATTCTTCTAAATTCCAACAGCATAGGCCTAAACTGTTCAATCTCTCTTCATACGACAAACCCCTCATCACTGGGATCAATGCAGTAAACCTCCTCTGAACTGCCTCCAATGTCACCACATCCTTCCTCAAATAAGGGGACCAAAACTGTGCACAATACTCCAGGTGCTGTCTCACTAATGCCTTGAATAGTTGCAACAATACTTCTTTACCTTTATATTCTAATCCTTTAGCTATAAAAGCCAACATTCCATTCACTTTATTATCTGTTGTACGTGCACGCTAGTTTTCTGTAATTCATGAATGAAGACACCCAGATCCCTCTGCACTGGAGCATCATGAAGCCTCTCCCTGTTTTAGATAGTAGATCGCCTTCCCATTTTTCTGACCAAAATGCATGACCTCACACTTATCCACGTTAAACTCCATCTGCCACATTTTGGCCCTCTCCTAACCTATCTATGTCCATTTGTAAGGTTCTTATTTCCTCATTGCTATTTACTGTCTTGCCTATTTTTGTGTCGTCCGCAAATTTGGCTATAGAGCCTTCTATCCCCGTATCCAAGTTGTTAATGTAGATGGTAAATGGCTGGGGTCTAAGGACTGAACCATATGACACCCCACTTGTTACTTCTTGACATCCAGAAAAAAAACATTTATCCCGACTCTCTGTCTTCTGTCCATCAGCCAGTCACCTATTCAAGCTAATAAATTACCCCTAATCCCATATGAACTAACCTTTTGTGTGGCATCTTATCAAACACCTTCCAGAAGTCCAGATATATTACAGGATCCCCATTATCCAATTTGCTTGTTACATCTTTGAAGAACTCTGGCAAATTAGTCAAACATGATTTACCCTTCATAAAACCATGCTGACTCTGATGGATAGCGTTTTAACTTTTCAAATGTCCTGATATTGCTTCCTTGATAATTGTATCTAACACTTTTCCAACAACAGATGTTAAGCTAACTGGTCTGTAATTTCCCACATATTGCCTCCCTCCATTTTTGAATAGGGGCGTTACATTAGTACTTTTTCAATCCACTACAACCTTTCCCGTGTCCAGGGAATTTTGGAATATTGTAACCAATAGATCCACTATCTCTGCCGCCACTTTCTTTAATACGCTAGGATGTAGGCCATCAGGCCTAGGGGACTTGTCCGCCCTCAATTCTAGTAGTTTGCTGAGTACTTTTTCCTGATCAATGTTGATTGTTCTAAGTTCTCCTCTTTCTATTGGCCATTCTAAAAGGAATGGAACTATTGTCCTCCAACATGAAAACTGAAGCAAAGCATTGATTTAGCATCTCTGCCATTTCAGTGTTCCCCACTGTTAACTCTCTAGTTTCATCTTCCAAGGGACCAATATTTACCTCAGTGACTCTCTTCCCTTTTATATACCTATAGAAGCTTTTACCATCCTTTTTGATATTTTGTGCTAATTTTCTTTTGTATTTTTTCTTAGCTCTTTTTAGTATCCCTTTGTTTA
Organism: Rhincodon typus; assembly: GCF_021869965.1. Classification (NCBI taxonomy): domain Eukaryota; kingdom Metazoa; phylum Chordata; class Chondrichthyes; order Orectolobiformes; family Rhincodontidae; genus Rhincodon; species Rhincodon typus. The sequence goes on from NC_063339.1 coordinate 26,364,003, forward strand.
TGTTTGAAATCTTCCCAATCTTCCAGCCTACCACTGGCCTTTGCAATATGGTATACCTTAGTTTTTAAACTTAATATTGTCATTGACCTTCTTGTTTAGCTCCATCACCATCTTTCTTCCTCACTGGGATATATTTTAGTTGTGAGGAATTGAGTAGCTCCTGAAACAACTGCCACTGCTCATCTGCTGTTTTACCTTTTACCCTTCCAGCCCAATCTACTCGGGCCAAATCTGACCTCAGGCCTATGTAATTCCCTTTGTTTAATTCCAGAACACTGCTGTGGGACTCCACTTTCTCACCCCCAAACTGAATTTTGAATTCTGTCATGCTATCGTCACTACTCCCTAGAGGATCCTTAACCATGATGTCATCAATTAATCTCTCCTCATTACACAATATCAAATCCAGAGTAGCCTGCTCCCTGGTTGGTTCCACAACATACTGCTCCAAGAAACAATCTCTAACACATTCAATGAACTTTGCCTCCAGGCTGCCCTTGCCAATTTGATTCTTCCAATCTATGTGTATGTAAAAATCACCCGTGATTATTGCCACATCTTTCTTGCAAGCATTTAATATTTCCCGCTTTCTACTGTGCCCCACTGTTTGGAGACCTCTAGGTTACTCCTATCAAGTACTTCCTACCTTTACTATTTCTTATTTCTATCCAGGCTGATTCCACACCTTGATCACCTGTGCTTATGTCATTTCTCATTACAGCATTGATTCCTTCCTTCACCAGCAAAGCTACACCACCTCCTTTACGTTTCAATCGATTTTTCCAAAATGCTGAGTACCCTTGGATATTCAATTCCCAGACCTGGTTTCCTTATAATCATGTCAAAGTAATCGCTACCAAATCATACCCATTTGTTTCTATTCATGTCATTAACTTACTAATTTTGTTTCGAATACTTCATGCATTTAGATACAAAGCTTTTAAATTTGTTCGACTGGTAAATTTCCCTACTCCTTTATAAATCGTTGGTGCATAAAGACATTCACCAGTTCTGTCCCTCACCTTCATTGACTGGTAACCATCCACCACATCACTAACCTGCACTCTTACCTCCTCCTTTAAGCTGGGTTTTCTAGTTTCCCCTAGAACTGAACTCACCCCCCATGCCCCCCACCCCCCATTTAGTTTAAAGCCCTATCTACAGCCCTAGTTCTTCAATTCACTAGGTCTCTGGCCCCAGCACGATTCAATCCCATCAGAACAGGTCCCATCTTCCCTAGTACTGGTGCCAATGTCCCATGAATTCAAGCCCATTTCTCTGACACCAATCTTTAAGCCACACACTTAACCTGCTTAATCTTATTGACCCTGTGTCAATTAGCTCATGGCTCAGATAGCAATCCAAAGATTATTACCTTTTTGGTTCTGCTTTTTAATTTAGCTCCTAGATGTTCATACTCCCTTAGCAGAACCTCTGTCCTAGTTTTATCTATGCTGTCGGTACCTATGTGGACCACAACAACTGGATCTTTACCCTCCCACTCCAAGTTCCTCTGCAGCCCAGATGAGATATACGAAACCTGAGCACCAGGTAGGCAACACAACCTTCAGGGATCTCAATCCTGGTCACAGAGAACACTGTCTATGCCCCTAACTATACCATCCCCAATTACAATTACATTTCTATTCTCTCTCCTCCACTTGAATGGCTCCCTGCACCACAGTGCTGCAGTCAGTTGGCTCATCCTCCCATTCCCGTCCACACAGGGAGCAAGACTCTCGAACCTGCTGCACAAGGACAAGGGCTGAGGCTCCTGCAACTCGACCTCCTGGATCCCTCTACCTGCCTCAGTCATGGCCACACCCGCCTGTCCCTGACCACTGGCTGAATTCAAGTTAGTCAGTCTAGGGGGCGTGACTGTCTCCTGAAACACAGTGTCCAGGTAACTCTCCCCCTCCCTGATGTGTCATAATGTCTGAAGCTCAGATTCCAACTCATCAACTCTGAGCTGGAGTTCCTCGAGCAACAAACATTTATTACTAATGTAGTCACTGGGAACCACAATGGGGTCCACCATCATGCAGGAACAACACATCACTTGACCCTCCGTCCTTATTTTATTTAACTAGTTTTGAATTAGGTTTATTTAAATATTTTAACTTTTTCTAATATCTCTGCTTATGATCTCAACTTGAATGCAAGTTATAACCAATAAATTAACAAGATTCAATTTAACACAGATTCAAATTTAGCAGATGCCATCATAGGTACAAAAACTTAGGAACAAGGTAAAAAGAAATAAGGAACGAAGTTAAAAGCTAAACATTACAGTCTTTCTTAGTATAGCATTAGAAAATAATTAAAGTTAAAAGCTGAACATTTACAGTCCTTCTTAGCATTACATCGAAAAATAAAGAATTAAAGCTAAAGTTCATCTGTTGCAGTCTTACTTAAATGCTTAGCCATACTAGGATCGAACTTCCTACAAGGTCTCAATCTCCTCTGCTGGTGTCCTTAGTTGAAAGGCATGAACTGGGATTCACTAATGCTTCCAGAAATAGGAACAGGCTAAAACTGCGGTGACTGTCTTAGAAGCTGCATGTTTGGGATATGTACCTCTGTAAACAAATACCTATAAAATGTGTGACAACAAGGTG
>NC_063339.1:26386620-26429144 GCF_021869965.1 Rhincodon typus
TCTGGGTAATTAGGGATGGGCAATAAATGCTGCCTGGCCAGTGATGCCCTCATCCTGTGAATGAATGAAGGGGGGAAAAAAACTATTCCTGCCTCTGACCTGCACTTGTAGCCACCATACTTTTTATGCTCCAGCTATACAAAAGCCTGGATAGACCACATCTGGAGTATTGTGTCCAGTTCTGGTCACCTCATTACAGGAAAGATGTGGAAGCATTGGAAAAGGTGCAGAGGAGATTTACCAGGATGTTGCCTGGAGTGGAGGGAAGGTCTTACGAGGAAAGGTTGAGAGAGCTAGGGCTTTTCTCTTTAGAACAACGAAGGATGAGAGGTGACTTGATAGAGGTGTACAAAATGATCAGAGGTATAGAGAGAGTAGACAGCCAGAGACTTTTTCCCTAGGGTGGAGGTAGCTATTACAAGGGGGCATAGTTTTAAAGTGAGTGGAGGTAGATATAGGGGAGACGTCAGAGGCAGGTCCTTTACTCAGAGAGTGGTAGGGGCGTGGAATGCATTACCGGAGAGGGTAGTGGAGTCGGCCTCATTAGGGGCATTTAAGCGGCTATTAGATAGGCATATGGATGATAGTATAAGGTAGGGGTGGAGGTTAGATAGACCTTAGAATTAGGGTAAAAGTTCGGCACAACATCGTGGGCTGAAGGGCCTGTACTGTGCTGTACTGTTCTAGGTTCTATGTTCTATACTTATATGGCTAGTCTAGTTCAGTTTTAGGTCAACAGTAACCCTCATTCTTGTCAATGAGGTACTTCTGTATTTTTTTAATGCTATGACAGTTCCAAATGAACACAGACTGGAGCAACAGCTTGTGGGGGATTAAAGAAACCTGAGGGACAGAGGGAGCACGAAAGAAGTTTGACTGGGAAAAAGTAAATTTGACAGGCAAAGAGGTTATGTAACATTGGTTTGTATTTATAAAGGAGTTCTTCCATGAAGAAAATATGTAAACATTAATGAGATGCCATTTATAAATAAAAAGGATCAACTTATTTCAATAAACATGGAGTATATAAACCATGAAAAGTAAATATGTTGAAAAGGGATTGTATGGTGAACTTGAGGAAAGATTACGAATGTGTCACAACTGTTTCAGTACACTATATATTACATATTCTGTAAGGAAAGCCAGTCTGTCTTTAAAATGATAATCTTACAAAATGGCTCCCAGCCAGATGACCACCCTTGTTTGTTTCATTTGGTATTGGGACCAGACAGTCCTTAGCTCAGGAAGAATTCGCAAGAGACCTGTTCAATTTCAATTAACATTTCCCTGGGTGAAAAAATTCCTTGGAAATGGTACCCCTAAAGGTGAGATTGGGACATCCTATCCCTGACAATGAGAACCATCTAAGCTAATGGCAGGGACAGTTATACATTCAATTACCAACTAAAAGATAAAATGGATAGGCTCTGTGCCCGAGGCCCAGGCAACCCAAAACCAATCCGTAAGCTTGATTCACCAGGTTTGGGACAGCAGCCATTTTGAAGTTTGATTTCCACAGCTGTGGACACACCATTGTGTGAGATCTTGAGGGATCATGAGATGTCTTGACACTGCTTCTCAAATAGGGAGACAGAGAATGGTGAGCTTGCTAAAGGACTAATGAAGATATGAAGGACAATAACCCACAGTGCTGTAAAAGCCAGAACATGGAATCATTGAGATCCATAGCTCTGATAAAGGCCCTGCAGCCCATCACGTCTACGCCACTGAAAAACAAGCATCTAACTATTCTAATCTGCAGTGAGTTCTAGTTTCCCATTTTCCTCTGGGTGAAAAAGACTTTCCTCACGTCTCCTCTAAAACTTCTGCTGCTTACCTTAAATCAATGTCCCTAATCATTGATCCCTCCACCAAAGGGAAATGTTTCTTTCTGTCTACCCTATCTATGCTCCTTGTAATTTGATACATCTCAATCATATTCCCAACCAATCAATCTCCTCTGCTCTACAGGTAAGCAACCCCAGTCTCTTTTCAGAACTGAAGTTCTCCAGCCCACGTAACATCGTGGTAAATCTCCTCTTCACTGTTATCACATTCCTCCTAGAATGTAGATTCCAAAAAGTACACAGAAAGTTTTCTGTAGTTCCAACACATCCTTCCTGTTCTTAAACTCAATGCCTCAGCTAATAACAGAAAGTATCCCATATGCCTTCTTAACCACTTTATTGACCTGTTCTGGTACATTACGGGACCAATGTACACGTACACCACGGTCTCTCCGATGCTTCACAGGGTCCTAACGTCATGTATTCCCTTGCCTTGTTTGTCCTGTCCCCATGTCCCTTCACCTCACGCTTATACAAATTGAATTCTGTTTGCCATTGATCAGCCCATCTGCTCACCTAGCTATATCGTCCTGTACTCTAAGGCTATCCATCCCACTAATTTTCATATGGTCTGCGAACTTACTGCTCAACCCTCTAACATTCAAGTTTAAATCATTTATATAAACCACAAGCAGCAAGGGCCACAACACTGATACCCACTGGAGACAGGCTTCCAGTTGGAGAAACACCGTTCAACTATCACTCTTTGCTTCCTGACACTCAGCCCATTGTGGGTCCAAATAGCTAAATGGTCTTGATCCTATGGGCTGTACACTTCGCTTTCAGTCTCCCATGCCTATTCTACCAGAGCGAGCAAACACAACCCATCGCAATTGCTGAATTGTAACTCCATGTTTTCAACGTCTTCCATTTGAAAAGACAATCTTCGAGCAAGTAACAGGCCAGCAATGATCTTAGAGACTGACCTGATTTTCATTTTTATGAGTCACTTTTCACTCAGTGAGCAACATTTGATAATGCTTGTATGTTTGTACCTAGATTTGAACAAGGGACTATTCACGTATCAGGTGAACCATAACCATAACCTAGAAACATGGAGGAGCAGGGAGAGGGACAACATCGACTGCTGTAGTTGCAAGTCTGGTCCAAAGATATACTTAAAACAATTACAATCATCTCACTTTTAATTCAATCATCCAATTTAAAAAGGATAAGTTACTGTAGGCCCAGACAAAATGTACTCAGATTCTAAAAGAAACTGTAAAGGCTCCAGTATCAAAATCCACAAAAACAAAAAAAGGCACCAGAGCTCTGGTTCATAGCAAATTATAATTCTAGTCATCAAAAATTGAAATAGCTTAACATCAGTGTTAGGGAAAATACCACAGTTTGAAGAGATCATATAAAAAAAAACACCAGTGGGAAAAGTCCATAAACAGTTCTCTCCTCAGCTATTGTCCCTCTCTAGTGGAAATCTGCTGCCATTACCATGCTCCTCAAAAAGAGGACCCTTGACTCCTCCATACCCACAAAGTAACATCTCAACATCCTTTCTTCTTTAAAGTTCTTGAAGACATTGTTCCTTCCTAAATTTCCTCTCACTCTTTCCTTGAACTCCATGTTTGAATCTTTCTGCTCCTGACTCAGTATCAAAAGCCACAAATTGCATGACAGCAAGGTGCAGAGCTGGATGAATCAAGCTTATGGCCAGGACAGTACACAATTCACTCGTCTGTTTTCACTGGACCTTTTCTCAATCGGATGAACTATTTGTTTCTCCTGGCCTCTTCAAATGCTACTGCAAACAGTCAACCTTCAGAGATCATAACTATCAGCGACCATTTCCTAAGGTGTCAAAATCCACTATTTTCATATTTCATCAGGGGAAGGTAGGTCACAAGCACAGGTGTTGTTGGTTTAAAGATGAGTATGTGCTCATTGAGTTACTACATAGCAGGACCTCAGATTTGGTGACTTTGGCCTTGCCACAATTGTCAGAATATATGGTTAAGACAGCAAAAATGGAAACAGTCCAGCTTTTTCTCCTGCCTAGCATATACTTTCCAGCTCTCACCTGTAGAAGGGCTCACCAAGGCTGCAGTCTCAATGGAACTCTCAGTCTGGCTCTCTCACTCAGGTTACTGCTGTTTCACACATTTACAGCAGCTACAACCCTTAACAATGCATGCATTGATCTCAGCATCAAGTGACAGATCATTAGTAACAAAGAACAGCAAATTGCTGGAGAAACTCAGCAGTTCTGGCAGCATCAGTGGAGAGATGACCCTTTTCTAGAATGGCTGTCAGTAGGTATACATGCTGAAGATGGAGTGGGGGGGGAGGGGGGAGGAGGTGGGGAGGTGAGGAAGGGGGGTGGTCACAGTTAATAGACCCGAAATGCTAACTCTTTCTCTCCAAAGATGCTGCCAGACCTGCTGAGTTTCTCCAGCAATTTCTGTTTTTGTTTCCGGTTTCTAGCAGCTGCAGTTCTTATTTTAGACAGTTTGCCAGTGATTGTAGAGAAGAGAATGAGAAGCTATCAACAGCCTCTAGGATCACAATGACAATACTGACAATGTCAGTTTGGCAACATCCTGTGCATGATATCAATCTCCCTGATCCTGATGGACAAACCATATCCTTTCCAGACATGATATTTTTGTTATTTCAGATATGGAATATTGTACAACATCTGCGTAAATCACTTTCTGATAAGGACTAGCAACACTGTTGTCTTGGACCTCAAGCAAGCAAGACAGAATAGCTTCCTGTCAGTTCTGGGGAATAAGCAGACACCTTCGCCGAAGAATATATAGATATTCATGAAGTTAATGTGTCCTGTTAGAGCTGAGAGGGGAATGTAAAGAATGTGCGTGTGTGTATTTCCATCAGTTGAAGTACAGAGTTCCTTACAGTGAAGCTATTGTTTTTTTGTCACAGGTTTCCTCTAAACTCTTCCCTGGTCAGACAAACATTAAATGTTTATCTTTCAGAGATCTATCAGCAAGCCTCATCTCTCGTAAGGAAGCTTTTTCTATGTTCAGCCAATCATAGCTGCGAGGCTGTCTACTTACAGGAAGAGACTTCTATGTTTAGCTCTCTTTTTCATATTGCTGTTAACCAGCAGACTGAACTGAAAATGTAGGATTCAGTCATTTTTCAATAATTAAGAGGTTTGAGTTAATTAAGTAAGTGACAAATTAATTATATCTGTTTTGTGTGGTCCATTGTAGACACTTCAAGTAATGAAAGATAACCATCTGATCCAGGACAAAAATAATAAGGTCATTAGTTGACGCTTTTATTGCTGTTTTACGGCTCAGGCCCATATAATCTTCAGCTAACACATTTCAGAATGTTTTGAATTAACAGGCTTTTACTCCAGGACACAGCTATGTTTTAAAATGGTTTGGTTTTCTAACAAGAATTTGATAGGCCTATGTGTACGAGTCTGTGTGAGTGGCGTGTGCGTGTATGTGGGTGAAAATAGGTTCTACAGTGAGTCGTGTAGTCTCGCAGTTGTTTTGACCTTTTTTGATGCATCAACTGGGAAGAGTTGGAATGATAATTAATCACTGGACAGTAACAAAACAGTCTAAACAAACACTTAAGTGGCCTCACTGTGTCACATTATCTTGGAGAAGATTGATAGAATTGGCAAACTAACAGGGACATGCTTTTGCAAAAGGCACTTTGCCATTCAATTAGATTCCAGCTGATCTACAAAATGATTGGAATGTCAAAGAATGTATCCGGAAGCAGGAAGTTCATAATAAATGCAGTGATTTTTGATTGTTCCTTTGTTTGGCTTGAGCTCTAAGCAATCCCACCACTGACTGATCTGTGGTTAACTAACATTGCTTTAATGTTGGCAGGCTGAACTCCATTCCAATTAGCTGAACTGTCAAAGGATTTGGATCTAAACTGTTAACTGCTGGTGACTACATACTACTCCTATGATCATTATTGTATGAAATTCTCTTCCCCAAGATGTAGCTGAGGCTGGGTCATTGAAGTTATTCGGAGCATTTAGACGGATGTTTATAAACAAGAGAGCCAAGGGTTGTGATGGCAGACAGGAACAGAAGAGATGAGAGCAGAACCAGATCAGCCCAGATCTTACTGAATGGTGAAGAATCACATGGACTACTCTTGCTCCAAAATCCTTACGTTTCTTCATTTGTACGTTTAGGGAAATGACTGGAACACAGGTTTATTTTTTATAAAGAATTATATTTCTTTAAGAATTGAAATAGCTTATAATAAGAAAGCTTCCCAACATCATAAATGACCTTCTGTAATACTAAATCTAAAGTAAAAATAAAAAACAGTTTGATATATTCAACTGTGTTTGACTTTTCCTTGCACCACTTTTTTTTTTAAGAAAAAAGGACTAAAATCTATATCCAATTTTTTTTTACTGGAGCTGCAAATCTCCAAATTTGCTAACACCATTCTTGAATAGCTTGTCTTCTCTGGACCCAGCATATTGCTATTGGCCTCGATTGGCAATTGAAGGAAAACAAAACATTTCCCAAGAAGAGAAACTGAATGGGGGGAAATGGAAAGGAAGTTACTATAAATACTTATTCGCACTATTCCAAGTTATGTTTACTTACATGTACTTGTATTGCTAAACAGATTTCAATATTAAATGAAAAAGTAGGATCTTGACCAAGTTTGGATATGTGTAACCCAAGAAAAAAATAATTTGATGCAGAGCAAATTGGTTAAAACGCAATAAAGCAAAGGGTGGTTATTCAAGTTGAAGTGAGATCCAAAGATGTTCTACAATGATTTGTGTTGCAGCCACTGTTATTCATAATGTATCTAAGTGACTTACATTTACTAACATGTAACATCATTTAACATTGCAAATGATACTAAAATTATGGAGTACAGCTAACATTGAAGAAAAATGCAACATACAAGATGACAATCCAAAATGAGCAGATTGGGCAGCTAAGTGGCAAAAGAACTTGTAAAAGACAGGTTTTGCAGGAAAAATAAAAAAAAAAAATCCACATAATGTAACATTTTAAAAAACTTGCTCACCTGTACGAATCATTAAAAGTTTAGCATTTATAACTAAAGGGTCTTCTACTCGAATCATCTCAGATTTATTTCCTACGTTGGTCTAACTGGCTAAAGTAATAGTTGTGGTTCAGCTAAGAAGAATTAAAGAGGACAGAGATGAATTCAGGCAACTCAAATACAAAGATTAAACAAACCCAATACATCAAAACAAAGTGAACTATTTAATGATCTACCACAGGAAGAAATCACATTCTCACAACTGAAAACCAAAGACAGTAACTTGAGCTAAAAATACAGATCCAAAGATGTGCAAAACTGAGTTTCACTAGCATTATTCTGCAGCCACTGTATTATTTTTATTCTGTGCAATTAATATTTTCTTTGCCTGTCATTGGTTATGAACCTTTTGAACAATATTAATGAGATTACAAATATAGTTATACAAAATAGTTCCATCAGCACATTTGAGTTCAAGTGCTTAAATTCTTCCGAAAACATCATACTAACCATCATTCAAGTTACTTTTTAATAAGCCATTTCAGTTTAAGATTAAGGTACTTTGCTCAACCTCAGACTCAGCTTCCTTCCTCAGTCCCAATGCTTTATCAGACAGGTTTCTTTCATCATTTCACCCACTAAAATACAAATCCACACAAGTACCAACAAGGCTGGACTTTTCCAATGCCTTCTGTACTGCACTGTTCACCTCAGCTATTCCATACTGTATAGACTGTATGGAAAAGGTAGGAACTGACTCACACTTAGCAAGAATGTAGCAACATCCTCAGGCTACCCAAACTTTATTGGACGTCTGAACAGATTGCACTGTAGGTGCTTTTGCTCAACTCTGTCATTTTAAAAAAAAAATTCGAATGTCCTGTCGTGCTGGTGAGCAATTCAAAACTCCAGGACAGAATAAATTGGCATGTTGACCAGGCGACCTCCCATCTAGTAAACGGAGGTTGGCTGAAAACAAAGTTACGTTTCCTTACAATCTGAGTCGCTTTATTTTGAGCTTTTTTAGCCCTCTCCCGATCCCCCAGGAAAATTTAAGCTGCTTTAATAGGTCGTTTAGGATTCAGAAGCTAAACAGAGTGGAGTCAATCGATGCTGACAGCACAGGGTGTTGTCGACAGGGGCCACCCATACCTCTGCATTGTAATAACAGAAAGCTTCTTTATTTGTAGCCTGAGGTCTGCCCAGCAGTGCAGCTAACTCATCTGTTTTTATGACTATTTCAGACATAAAACGCTGGGTTCTCCACTATCTATAATTCGCCCAATATTAAATCAAATTGTTGGTTCAGTCAACCAGTTCCCAAAGCGGCTCACCCCCTCATAGAAAAAAAAACACACCCAGCCAACATGCAACCCCTTATCAACAGTTGCATTATCTCAATATTCAAATACAACAAAATTGACACTGACATCAGCCCAATGTAGGGGGCTCTCTGATAGTCGCTGATATCTTCAAAGTGTTTCCTAGAATCCAGCAGCTACTGGATCTGACTTGCTTTTACGGTAGCACTTGCTCTAATCGCATCCTAATGGATATTTCCAAGCCCCAGACGGCTTCTGTTTAACATTGATAGACGCTAGTACGCTGCTCACTTACTATCTGTCGCCATAATCTGGCCACGTCTGCTGCAGAGTTACCCCGGCCAGCCGTCCCGGTGGAAATTCCTCAGGCAAATCCCAGACATACAACACAACAGCCTATTTTCCACTCGCCTCCCCCAGCAGCAGCACTGCGATCTCTGCAATATCTCTAACTCCTCCTCTTATTCCAGTCAGCGCCAATCCCCAACTCGCTTTCCTCTCTCCACGAATCTTTCTAATGTCATGAATAGAAAAACCAGCAGCTGGTACTGGGCTTTTATGCCACAGGGGTACTGCCCCTACCTCTGAGCCAGGGTTCAAGTTCCACCTATTGCAGAGGTGTGTCATTATCTGTCTGATCAGGTTAATTAGAAAGGTCTGAAAGCAGAAATACAGCTGGAGTTCCAGATGATCATTTTCAGTCATAGAGTCATACTGCATAGAAACAGGCCCTTAGGCTCATCATGTCTATGCCAACCAACAAATAACAAACTACACTAATCCCATTTGCCTGTACTTGGTCCACAGCTCACCATACCCTGACATTTTAAGTTCTCATCCGGATGCTTCTCAAATGTTGCAAGTACACCTGTCTCCATTGCCCTCTCAGGTAGCACGTTCCATATTTCTACCACCCTCCAGGTGAAAACCTTTTTCTTTTCTCCGATCTCCTGTAAGCCTTATTTCCCACCTTAAACTGATGCTCTCCGGTCTTAGACGTATCAAATAGGGGAGGCATTATTGGTATTATTGCTGGCCTGTCAACCTAGAAACCTAGGTAATGTTATGGGGACCCAGTTTTGCATCCTGCCATGGCAAATGGTGGAATTTCAATTCAATTAATATCTAGTTTTAAGTTTCTAATGATGACCATTAATCCATCGTTAATTGTCAGAAAAACCCATCTGGTCCACTAATGTCCTTTGGGAAAGGAAATCTGCCGTCATTACCCAGTCTAGCCTACATGTGACTCCAGACTCACAGCAATATGGTTGACTCTTAAGTGCCCTCTGAGCAATAAATGCTGCCTGGCCAGTGATGCCCTCATCCTGTGAATGAATAAAGGAAAAAATGTCAGCCGTGGGGAAAAGATTCTCATGATCCAATTAGTCTGTGCCTCTCATAATTTTGTATACTTCAGTCAGAACCCCTCTTCTGCCATGGCTAGTTTGCACATCCACCCTGAAGCCGCACTCTCATCTCTCAGGCTGAGAAGACCTCAAACCTATTGGAAAATCACAGACACCGAGCCTCCTCCCTTTATCTGGCTCAGTCACAGTCACACCCTCTTGTCCCTCATCACCAGCCATATCAGAAGACCCTATCCTAACTGGTGTGGCTGCATCCTATTACAAAGAATACATTGCAGAATCTGTAATTCAGCTTCCAATTCATAAACTCAGAGTCGAAACTGCAGGCGAGTTTACCTTGCATCGCAATAGTATCCAGGAGCTCCCACATGCAGCAGCCTTGACACATCACCTGAACTGCCATCCTTGATGATTTTAATTATATTACTCACTTGTGATGCCTTTTATATATTTTATTAATATTACCATAATTTATCTATTATGTTGAAACTTATGAATAGAAAAGAACTTAACCACTTACTAGAGAATCACCAAACTCCTTTCCAAGTAGTACAGCATGAACAATTCCAATTAATCTAACTGTCTCTGACCACCTGCCAGAACGTCTTTTTCTCACCTGTTGCTCTCGACAATGGTGACTGCCTGTCTCAGGGTCCCTTTCTCACTTGCTCCTTTGGATAAGATCAACAGGGGTTTACAGACAACATAGTGGGACAAGCAGTACAACATTAACTCACTGTTACATTATAAATCCCACAGAACCTTAAAATTAACTTTTCAATCCTAACTTTAATTGCTTCTGGCAGATGAACCTGCACTGACAATGCATTCACGTGATGTAAACCCCTCACTTCCACTGGTCAGTGGCTGAGGGAAGCCTCATTTTGCCAGCACAGCACCATGTTTCTGATCAGCCCTCTGACTCCACTTGCTTGACAGCAGTAATGCATTAGCTCTGTACAGCTTTAGGGTGTCCTAGGAATGTAAAAAAAAATTAAATCATTCCGTTTATTCAAAAGACCTATGAAAATGATTTGATTAGATATAGTTGGACAAGAAATGTCTCACAGGCTGCCAAATAGCCAGCTGTCAGCTGTAGCTACTTAAATATATTCCATTCTCCAGCATCTTATTAATGGCAATGGTTCCCAGTTGCCTTCCTGAACACATTCCTTTTTTTGCCGCAGGTGTCAAAGAACCACAGATGCTGGAAATCAAACAAAAACAGGAACTGGGGGGAAAACTCAACAGGTCTGGCAGCATCTGTGAAGAGAAATCAAAATTAACATTTCGGATCCAGTGACTCTTCTTCAGAACTGTTCTTCAGCTCTGACTCAAATATTAACTCTGCTTTCACTTGACACCTATGGCATTGTGTTCTGGGTGAACCAGAGCACGAGATGCACACTATGAATACTGCCTGACCAGCTCCAGAGGTTTCTTTAAACTCCTTCTAAAATCTTGAACTCCTGCAGAAAAACAGAGTCTCATCCCACGGTCAAACTCCATTTCACTTCCCAGTTCCTTGCACTCTATTAGCAGGATTCCCTTCACCTTACAACAGAAAATAGAAATATGTCCCATGTGGGCAATATCTTTTCTCAAAAGAAAAAGAACTATTATCCAACTTCACATTTTAATTTATTCTACTGAGAATTCAGATATATTCAAGACTGGAAGCTGTTTCACTCCCATGTCTTTAATTTCATCCCTAATGATTAGAATGGATAGAGAACTGGTTGGCAGACAGTAAAGAAAGAGTAGGCATAAATGTGAAATGACTCTATGAGCAGCAGACAGCGCCTAGTAGGGTACTGCAGGGATCAGTACTTGGACCCCAGCTATTCACAATATATATTAATGATTTAGATGAAGAAACTAAATGTAATATCTCAGGTTTACAGAGAACACAAAGCTGGTTGGGAGGGTATGTTCAGAGGAGGATGCAGAGATGTTTCAGTGTGATTTGGACAAGTTGAGTGAGTGGAAAAATGAACGACAGATGAAGTATTATTCAATCTGGTTGCAAGAACAGGAAGGCAAATTATTATCTGAACAGTGATAGATTAGGAAAAGGTGAGGTGCAACAAGACCTGGGTGTCCTCATACACAAGTCACTGTAAGTAGGCATGCAGGTGCAGTAGGCTACAAAGAAAGCAAATGGTATGTTGACTGTCATAGCAAAAGGATTCAAGTACAGAAGCAGGGACGTCTTGCTGCTATTATACAGCCATGGTAAGACCCAACCTGGAATATTGTGTGCAGTTTGGGTCTACTTATCTGTGGAAGGATATGTTTATTATTGAAGAAATGCACCAAAGGTTTACCAGACTGATTCATGGGATGGCAGGACTGGCGTATGAAGGGAGACTGGATCAGTTAGGATGCAATAAAGTTTAGATGAATGAGGGTGCATCTCTTGAAAATTCTAACAGGGCTATACAGGGTTAGATTCCAGAAGGATGTTCCGATGATCGCTAGGGATCATATTTTAAGGATAAGGGGTAAGTATTTTAGCACTGAAACAAGGAGACATTTCTTCACCCAGAGACTGGGTGAGCCTGTGGAGTTAACCACAGGAAGTGGTTGAGGCCATAGGAAGGTCATGCCTGACAAATTTGATAGAATTTTGAGGGTGATCAGGTATGGAGATGAGGGTAGTGCAGTTAATGTAGTTTTTATGGATTTCAGCAACGACTTTGCCAAGGTCACACATCAAAGATGGATTAAGAAGCTAAACTTCATGGGATCCAGAGTAACTTGGCAAGTTGGATCCAAACCTGGCTATGTTGCACTTTCCAAGAACTATCACAAACTTTAGAAAAAAAGATTCAACCCTTTTATCCCAACAACAGTTCCACAGACACTGAAATCCCAGTGAAGAGCCACCCACCTTTCTGTACAAAAGGGGACAGCTGAAACAAGTGTACTTAGTTTCTGGAGCTTTCTTCTTACTGACTTTTAAGCACTGACGAAACACATGGGCTTTCCAAAAACTTAGCTTCCAGTAGGTTTCTGACTAGTCTTCTTGCTAATGTAGTACTTCAGCCTTTATTCTCCAGTATCCACTGACACAGACTGACTCTCTGACTTCCTGGATGTTTCCATCTGTCTCCCTGTGTCATTGGATACCTTGTCGCTAGGCAACAGTCCAATTTTATCTACATTTTTCATTCTTGAATTATTAACTCCCAGCTCCTCGCCAAGGCTGTACAACCTTATTAAAAATGCATGTATAAACAAACCTAAGAATACCCAGCATCAAAGCACACAAGGTTAAAAAATGAAACTAAAATTATGTCTCTCCCACTTCTTAGCCTACTCATTATCGAAAAATAAATCAATCAATCTTAAAACAATACATTATACTTGCACTTTAGAAATCATGGTCTAAAACAATGATAATAATATGAATCTTAACAATATTAGTGGAACATAAACACCAGTTTAAGTTTGTTTGGCTACAACCCTCACACTACAAATCTTCAATATCTGTCTCTATTCCATTTATATATTTAAATCATCAGGGGTACTAGGTTAGCAGATCATTGCTGATTACTTAGCACTGCCCATATAAATGCTGGAACAATTAGCCTGTGATGCTGACACCATTAAAATAGAAGCAATGTCATATTTTGTGTAGACCTATGTAGTTCATGCCTAGCAAACATTATTACATTATAGGGGTCGCCAATGAAAGTAAAAGGACACAGCATGGGAAAAACTGAGAAATATCCATGGATGTACAGTCAATTAATCGACTTCCAGAAGGCACTTGATTAGATTCCCTCTAGGTCATTAGCTAAAAAGAAAGCTAATTTAATTGAAGGCTAATTAGTACAATGATCAGATAAAGTTGCCAAGGTTCTACAAAAGAGAAATCATGTTAGACAAATATAGCCATGTTTTCAAGGATGCATCTGGGAAGGTAGATAAAGAGGAACCAGTAGATGTCATATACTTGGATTTCCAAATATGTCCATGATAGTTTAACTTTCAAGACATGGGCTCATGGATTTGGAGGTAATACGTTAGCATGGAGAGATGACTAGTTAATGGACAGGAAGGAAAGCATAGTGCTAAACAGGATATTTTCAATTTGTCAGGCGAGTGGATCCTGCAGATATCAGTACTGAGACTCAGCTAGTCATAATGTATATTAATGATTTAGGCACATAGACAGAGTAATGTATTTCAGGGTGCTCACAATACAAAGCTAGTTGTGAAAGTAAGCTATGCAGATTGTGATTGACAACCAGGAGGCAGATGGATTGAAATGGGGAATATAAAGTTATTTACTTTGATAGTAAGAATACGAGTAGCAAAGCTTTTTTTCTAAAAAAAAAAGGTATTAAGCTATTAAATGTTGATGTACAGAGGGACAGGCACATAAAAGGAATTCAGAAAGTAAGCATGCAAGCAGAGAATGCAATAAGAAAAGCATTTATTGCAGGGAGATTTGAAAATAAAAAACAAATGTAAGGAAGTCTTGCTACAGTTGTACAGGGTCTTGGAGTGGCTATATCTGGTGTACTAGGCACAGTTTTGGTTGCCACATTTATGGAAGGATAAATTATTAATAACTTAGATAACACAGTAGTTAGCCATATATTCAAGTTTATCATTGACACAAAGATTGATGGCAGAGGTCAGTAGTGATGAAGGGTGTTTAAAATGACAAGAGACATTATTAAAATAATTGAGTGGGCAAAGCATATTGACAGATAAATTGCATCATAGCAAAATGGGAGGTCATCCATTTTGGGCCACAAAAGGATGGCACTGAGTTTTATTTAAATGGCAATAGCCCGGAACAGAGGATACCCAAATAAATTTAAGCATTCCTGTTCCCAGATCACTAAAATGAAGTAGTCCAGTATGAAGAAAAACAAAAGGCTTTATAAGAAGGCTAGATAATAATGAAGAGGAAATTTTGCCACAGGCAAACAATACCCAGGTTAGACTGATCCGAGAGTGCTGTATGCAATTGAGAACTGCAACTTGGAAAGGTATATGGAGTTAAGAATGCAATTCAGATTCACCAGGATTTTACCTATATCTTAGGATTCAGATCATAAGGAGAGATTTCATAAATTAGATTTGTACTGGAATACAAAAAGTTAAGAATTTATTTAATTGAGTGTACTAGGATTTTGAATGAAATTGTAAGGAAAACAGAATTTTCCTTTTGGTGGGTGAAGCTAGCATGAGGAATGTAAACTTAAAATCAGAGCAAGGCCATTCAGAAGCTGGGAAGAACATTTAGTGAAGAGGATGGTGGAAATGCGGAACTCTGTACCATATATAAAAAAAAAACATATGCTGAGGGAGTTCCTAATTTTAAACTGAAATGGACAGATTTTTCCTGGACAAAAGGATATGGAGCCAAGAATGGTGGACTCCTGTTTCCATGAGATCCTATGTGTCTCAAGTCCAGTGCTAGATTCCAGTATGTGGAACTGCTGAGAGAAGACCTTGATTTTATTCTACATTGTTCTCCCATCGATGATGGAACATGCTTCCCCATAGCTAGGAAAATTTGGTTCACATGCCTTTGGGACTGTGCAGAAAACAGAGATCTCTCGTCATAACTGTATAATTAAATTTCTTCTAAAGGATGTGACAGTGAGTGAGATACAGCAAAACCAATCCTGATCTGAAAAACACACTAAGTTTCACTTGAAGGTTTTGTTATAGAAGCTGTATCCATTTATTGCTAGCCTCACTCCATGTAAAAATGGGGTAGTACAAAAATTAAAAGAGGGTAGGTTGTAGACTAGAATTAAGAGGGATCAGTCGCTTGCGTGAATTTTCAAACCAGGAAGTGGCTAAGGCCATTATTAAGTATTAGCTTAGCTCTTGATAAGCCTATAATAATTTACCTCCTACACTGTTTAGGGCTTCTGCAAGCTTCTTTTCAGCAATTTCAGACAGCGACATCCTTTTCTTCCTACCTTTCTGTCTTGGAACCCTTATCCATGGGATCATTCCTATATATGTGAGGTGGTGAGAGATCCATAATAAGGCCACCACCAATGGAGAACAAATGCACACTTCCCTTCCACCAGAGCCTGCAGAGCACACTGTTCCTTTAGTGTATGAAGGGGCCTCCTTAAAGAGGCAGCAGGTAAGGAGGGGTAAAAGGACTTCTGTCCCATTGCAAACTGACCTTCAAACATCCTCTCAAAAGGCATGGTATATTCTTTGGAGAAATAGATCTCATATTAGCAAGTACTTTTACTGTACACATTATATATGCAACAGCAGGAGGATATCCAGCCTCCTAATGCTGGTCAACCTTTCTAATAGACAATGGGCAATGCATAAGTTTGTTCGTATCCCTTGATAATCTTATCTAACAAAAATCTATAGATCTTGTATTGAAAATTCCCAGCATTTTCTGTTTTGTTTTCAGATTTGCAGTGTTTTCTTTCCACATTGAGACAAATTGTATTGTCTTCGTAATGAAGCTCTTTTTAATATTAAATGCTTAGCCATATATATCCATTTTATATTCATTTTAACAAATAATTTTAATGTTTCCCAATAAATGTAATCCCTCACACAGCTGAAATCAACAGGACGACGTAGCATGGCTAATTACACTCCTCTGCAAAGCACGTTTGCCCACACAAATTCAGATCCAAACTACCAGTACATTCAGTTGAAATGTTAGCAAACTTGCTTTGCAGCTTAAATAAAAGTGACAAAGTGTGTTGGAAATCTGAAATAAAAGCAGAAAATGCTGAAAATACTCAGCTAATCTGGCAGTATCTGTGGATGGAGAAACAGAGTTAATATTTTCAGTGGAATATGACTTTGCCAGACCCCTTTGTAGCTTTCTGTGACAGAACAATGCCTAGGAACATAAGGAGTAGGTCATTCTGCTCCGCCATTCTAGATCATCTATCTCAATTATATATTCCCATCCTGTCCCCATATCACTTGATGTCATTAGAAACTAGAAATCAATTGATTTCTGCCTCAAATTTATAGTTCTCTGGGTTACAGAATTCTAAAGATTCGCCACGCTCTAAGTGAAAAAGGTCCTCTTCATCTCTGAGACTATGCTCCTTGGTTCAGACCCCACAGTCAAGGGAAACATCCTTTCTGCAGATACTGCTTATCCCTGTAAGGATTTTAAGTTTCTACAAGAATGCATTTCATTTTTCTAAATTCCAGCAAATATAGCCCCAGTTTACTCAATTTCTCCTCAGAGGCAGTCCCTCCATCCCTGGAACCTGCTGCACTCCCTCTAAGGCAAGTATATCCTTCCTTATGCAAGGGGACTAGAACTATATACAATTCTCCAGGTGCAGACTTTCACTGTTCTCTATAAAATTGAAGCAAGACTTGAAGCCAGTATGCAATGACTTTTAAAGACCCCTACTTCCCTTTGGGCATCAATACTTTCCAATCTCTCTTAATTTAAGAAATACTCCGCACCTCATTCCAATCACAAAAGCAGATAACCTTAGGCTTATCCACATTATATTCCACATACATGTTCTTGCCCTTTCACTCAGCCTGAATCCCTTTACATCCTCTTCATAGCTTGCATTCCCATTAAGTTTTATCACCTGTAAACTTTGAAGTGTTACAACTGGACCCCACATCCAAATAATTGATATACATTGTGAATCACTAGGGATTCAAGAGCTTTTCATTGTAGTACCTGACTGACCACAGTCTGACAACCCGAGAATGCCCCAATTATTTTTACTCTCTGCTTCACAGGCAGAAAACAATCTTCACTCCATGTTACTATATTGTACCCAATCTCATGCACTTTAATGTTGTTTACTAACCTCCTGCATGGGATTATTTTCAGGAATTAAACACAACTGAATTTACTAACAGCAGTGTGAGAGATATAGGCAATGACACTGGTTTAGTACCAAAGGCCTAATCTAATGCTCGGAGAATATGGATTTAAATGTCACCATGACAACTGGTAGATTTGAATTCAATTCATAAATCATAAAAAAGCTACTTTTAATTATGGTGAAGCAACTATCACCATTGTTGTAAATATCCATCTGGTTCACTAATGCCCTGTTAGGAGATAAACCTGTCAGCCTCACATAGTCTGGCCTACATGTGACTGCAGACCTAAAGCAATATGGTTGGACTTTAATTGCCACCTGAAACGGCCGAGCAAACTTCTAAGTACAAAGTGAGCAGGCAACAAATGCCAATGATGACCATTTCCCTTGAAAGAGTAATAAATAACAGTAACATGCAAGGAAAAAACCAGTCAAAATATCACGCTGCAAGAGGGTTTAATCTGGTTAAGTCAGTGTGAAAATTTAATTAAAAAGACAATGCGCAACAGTGACATTTTTAAGCACAAAGTTGGTATAACATATTCTGTTAATATTCCAAAGAGGACAAATAGAGTCTATTTCCAGGATCATTGTTGTATCAGATTAGGTGGGGCAAAAGAAAACAAAGTTTTTGTGATCTAAAACTGTCATTACTTTGCAGTGAAGTAAATGTGACAATGTATCTGAAGCGGTAGGTACTGGGGTGTTCCACTCCCAAACATCCTAGATGTCCTTGTATTTCAAGGACCATAACTTCCTCCCTTCAGGGGTTGAAAATGCTCTCGACCGCATCTTTTGCATTTCCCGCATCTCTGCGCTCACATCTCCTCCTGGCAAAAAGAAAGGACAGAATCCCCCTTGTCCTTATGTATCACTCCACTAACCTCCAGATTTAACATATCATTCTCCGCCACCCGCAATCTGACCCCACAACCAAGGATCTATTTCCCTCCCTACCCTTATCTGCCTTCCGTAGGGACTGCTCTCTCCGTGACTCCCTCGTCTGCTCCACACTCCCCACTAGCCCCACCCCCCACCTCCGGCACCTTTCCCTGCCACCACAGGAAGTGCTACACCACCCGCTCACCTCCATCCAAGGAACCAAAAACACCTTCCACATCAGACAGGGGTTCATCTGCACATCCGTCAACTTGGTCTACTGTATCCGCTACTCCTGATGTGGCCTCCTCTACATCGGTCAGACCAAGCGGAGGCTCGGAGACCACTCTGTAGAGTGCCTTCACTCTGTTTGGCACAAACGACAACACCTTCCGGTCGCCAACCGTTTTAACTCTTCCTCCCACTCTCTGGGTGACATGGCCATCCTGGGCCTCCTCCAGTGTCACAATGACCCCACCCAGAAAATGGAGGAACAGCACCTCATATTCCACCTCAGGAGCCTACAACCCAATGGTCTCAATGTGGAATTTACCGGTTTCAAAATCTCCCCACCCCCGGCCTCATCCCATGATCAACCTTCCCTCTCATCTCTGCCTCCTTGACCTGACACAACCTGTCCATCTTCTCTCCCACCTATCCACTTCTCCCACCTCACTGACCAATCCCCACCACTGCTTACCTGCACTCACCTATCACCGTCCCACGTACCTTCATCAGCCACACCCCTCCTCTCTCTATTTATTTCAGAGCTCCCTTCCCCTTCCCCCAATTCTGAAGAAGGGTCCCGACCCGAAACGTCAACTTTCTTGCTCTTCTGATGCTGCCTGGCCTGCTGTGTTCCTCCAGCTCCACACTGTGTTACCTCTGACTTCAGCATCGGCAGTTCTTGCTATCTCAAGGTGGAATACAGCAGTCACTGGAGCAGCTCACTCTCCGACCAGAGACAGGGAGTCAACCTGTGAAGAGAGGAACAGACTGAACAATTCATCAGACTAGCAAAGTTACCAGTATCTAGGAAGTATTTCAAGTTTCTAAATAATCAGACAGTTAGCAATAGAGTTGTTAAAAGTGTAAAATTTAACTCTTAACCTCTGTTGTCTTCAAATAAAGTTGTGACCTGGTTCCCTGACTGCAGACTCGTGCTGTGTAGTCCTTTCCTGGTACATGTTAAGGTGCCTGGACAAATTAATATTGTGCACACTGGTTCCGGAGATACCGCAGGGTCTGAGAGATATCCTACTCCATACAGGTGCCTTCAGGGATTTCAGTGAGGACTGCTCCAGTAATACCATGATGCATGGGCTCCTACTTTCTGTATATACAGTGTGCTTTCCATGTATGCTGTTAGCACTTTATGCAGGTGTGAGACTAACATAGCACACTGCTGTATAGTAAGACATGTGCTTCCTAGATGAGTACAGTTTACTTGCATGGTAACCAGCCTGTTTATGTGACTTAACTAATTGGCAAGGCATGGCAAAACAAGGCAAGAATGACTTAAGTATGCAAGTAGATGCCAAGTAAGCCAGCACTAGACAGCAAGTGGCCATCCCTGAGATGCAGCTTGGTGCAGTCTATGCCTATCCCTGTTCTCAAAACCTTCCTGTTGCAGCTTTCCAAAACCAGTTACTGGTGTGCTCTGCAATGCAAGTCTGTGTTTCTATATTGCACTGCCAGTGAACAGAAGTACCAAAATGGTTGTGATGGATTGCCATGTGGAGGAAGGTGCACATGGCTGGTGCCCATAGACTGTATTCTGTGCTGCCGTTTGCTCATAGATAACATGGATATCATTTGGAGTGAGCAGTGAACTAAATTCACCAGGTACATGCTTTGGTTTCCTTGTTGAGTTTTTTTGTCATCTAGCTAGTTCAGCAAGTTTGATAAATAGGAAGCTAAATATTGATGAGGTGAGTTGTGGTGTTAACAAACTGTTGAACTAGTGTTAATCCCTGTCAACTAGCATCTTGCTGCTGCCGCCCAGTGAAAATCTCACCATACAATTTGTAGTAAGATGGCATGAGATGATCTTGACATTGAGATGGGCTTTGCCACACTTGATTCTGTCCAATAGCTTGTCAAGAGTTCCAAATATTCACAACACAGAAAAAAAAATTCTCCATGTGTCTTAAATGTGTCTTAAAAGGGTCTTGAAACATTGAACAGTAGTTACTACAGATGCACATCCACCTCGTGCATTAACTTTAACCATCAGCAGTTCAACCGTACAATTCCCATCCACATGGTGCTGTCGGCTGAAACACTGACCCTTAAGTGAAAAATGCATAACTATCAGTTGTTAGAACTGGGGCTAATATAGCATTCATTGATCTGTGGAAAGTCTCGAACATCCTAGGAGCTCTAAATCACTGCACTTCCAACAACAGACAGGCACAAATTACACCCTTTTTATCAATGATTTCACCCAGTCATACATCCAACATAAATATATCACAAAAATAAAACAATTAAGAATTTTATTAAGTTGGAAGAGATAAAGGAAAATAGTGGTTTAAAACAAAACCTCACGCTCAACAATGTTTTAATTCAACCACAAAAATGATTTGAGATCATTTAGTTGCATATTTTCCAAATTGTGACCTTAGTGTAAAGGAATTATTTTAGCTTGTCGCATCATCACAATTTTCAAAAATACAAAACGTAGGAGGTAGTCAAGATTGTATACTGAAATGCTTGAAAAATTGTATCATAGAGTGAGAGATTTTGTATTGGAATGACAGGTTGTATTTTAGAATCAGAGACCAAGGTGAGTTAGAATATGGGTTTGAATCTAGGCTAAACTAATGGGACAAACAGCTCTACTTTCTGGTAGCAGCAGAATTCCAGAGCAATCCCACTAAACACGAGAACATAGTACAATAATTTCCAGAGTACTTCACCTTTGGTCAATCTTAATTAAAGACATTGGATTAAGAAAGGCAATAACCAGGAGAGTTGAAAATCTCTGCTGATGCAAACAGTACCGAAACACAGCACTGCATCTGTTTACATGTTGACTTACCTCTAAGTATCCGAAACGTTCAAAAGGGAATGGGGGTGTTGGAAGGAATGCTACTTTCCCCAGCTCCTCCATTTCTAAACTGTGAACATAATTCCACTTAGCACAAGTTTAAGACATTAACTATTTAGAAAGAAAAATTACTTGTGTATTCTGCTGATAGTTTTAATTCAATAACTACTCTCAAACTACTCTTCAATTGCATCATGCTCACACTGAAACAACCATTTCTAATGAATTATTTACATTTGCCATTGGGTAACTGCGCTGACCAGAATACATCCAAATTAAAAAAGTTCCAAGTTTGATTTGTGTCAGTCTCAAGTTGTCATTTCTCTGTCAAATCAGTTATACAGAGGGCTTGTTAATATTGGCCTCTATGCTCAAAGGTTGCATATGCGGAAGCACTGATCATAAGCCAACCCACTACATTGTGAAAGTAAGCAAATGAATGTCAAGTAAGGATAAATTAAGCAAGGAGCTTATCCAATTAATCTGCTGACATTTGCTTTTCAATAGCACTCATGAAAGATTACTTCACTTAAATTTTAAGGATCACTGCCAACCATAGACCTGAAACCCAGATGAAGATATAGAATGGTGGAAACATGGCAGGACCTACAAGCTATATGCCCCTATCATTATGGCAGCAGCCACTCTGCCAGGACAATCATATTCTTGTATGTAATATAGTGCATTGGAATACATTAACACTTGGATTGAGACAATATTGAGATAATGGAAATGGTGCACAATTTCCAATGTTACCAGCTTATGCTGCAATAAATATAGATTCAGTATATATATCTGTACAACATGAATCTGAATTTTGACTAATCTATTGAAAACCATTGTTCAGCATCACATATTCAACATTGACTCCTCCATTGTAAATTGGCTGAAAAAAATATTGTGTAGAAAAGAAGGATGTCATTGTAAAAATGTTAGCTACTGATACTGATTATGTTGTGTACCAGAGTAAACCTGCCCACCTGGATGTGCTGAAGATCAACTAGAAGAGAAGGTACTATAGCTGAGCCCAGCACTGTATGCTCAGGATGGAATAACTTGAACACGAACAAGACCACAATAAAGTGAACATGTAAAGTTAAGTCAAGTAACATTTTAGTTTTCAAATATTAGCTTGGAGACATGAGATTGAAATATCCCAAAAACAAAGCTAGACAGTTCCGAAAAGCCTCATGCTAACCAGCTGGTATGCATTGATAAGTATGATGCTACAGTAACAGAACAACAGGAGTAATACTTTCCTAAAATGTCATCCCAATGATGAAAATCTGACCTGATCAGAAATCAGACACAGGTCAAATCGTATCTTCCTACATTTAATATTAAACAGAACAAAACACAAAATATACACAGCTTATAAAAAGAAGAGATCTTTTGCAATTTGCTACTTATTGCTCAAGTGTATAAAATCACAAGGAAATGGTATTCATCTATTTTCACCAAATGTAAAAATAGCACTTGTGTCTGATTCAGTATTGTAGTTACTGTTCACAAGCTTGGTGCTTTGATCCATTTGGTTTTCACTTTTGATCACATACTGGAGCTGTCGGGATTACTTGTATCAGGTCAAGTTATTTTACATCCATTTCAACGCTGCTGCCGTCTCCTCTTGGTTGGTGGAGAATCTACAAACAAATGCAAAATTAGTGAGAGGCATCTGTAATTCAGCTAAAACAAAAAATCCACCTTAATACAATCAATTGCTGGACTGAGCTATTGCCATGATGACAACAGAATGCCAATTTTCTAGAGAATCTCAGGAGAGATCTAACAATGTAAGTGTATCCTCTAAACAGGATTTTCAGTCCAGAAATGAACACAAACCCTGAAAGTGTGCTGCTGTATGGGAATTAAGCAAGGTCATTCCTAGCATTTCTGCCATCAGCTATGAAGGTACTGACCTCAAATTGGACTGATTTGTTATTCAGTTAAACAGCATATAAATGAAGAGGGAATAACTGCATTAAACTTAGTTTCTAACTGAAAGCACCACAATACAACACCACAAATAGGAAAGGATAACCTCTTGGTAACTAGACTTTCAGTGATAATGTGGGAGCAAATTGACCACTCGTTCTTCCAGGATTGCCATGTAACTGTAACAAACTATCCAGGCCACACGTCCATATTTCCACTTGGGCAGCCAGTACTTTGCAGCACCATCAGTCATCACAGACCAGAATTAATACAGATAAAACCTCACATACTAACAAGAGGAAATTTGGAATTCTTGCTCAGCATACTGCATCGTTCATCAGAAATGGCAAGAATTCAGAAGTGGCATTTGAGAATTAAAAATGAGATCTTGGGAAAGTGAAGAAACTTTCTTTAAAAACTTAGGTCAATAGAGACGTGAAGAAAGAACAATTGGAAGCTCTGGAAGAGCTGGGTCTAGTGGTCATTGAGAACACTAAGTGTGTTAATTAGTTAATTTCAAAGGAAAGCAGAAATCAGATAAGAGTGAGAAAGCAAGCTTTTAAAATTAATCACTTCAATGTTTTCTGTGGAACATTCTACATATCTACAAACACAAAAGCTGGGAGATAGAGCTACATTTCTACAGACTTGGAGCTAACTAAAAAATCCTAGAATCATAGAATCCCTACAGTGTGGAAACAGGCCCTTCGGCCTAACAAGTCCACATCGAACCTCAGAGCATCCCAACCAGACCCATCCCCCTATGACTCACCTAATACACACCCTCTACCTCCCTGAACACTACGGGCAATTTAGCATGGCCAATCCACCTAACCTGCACATCTTTGGACTGTGGTCAAGATAAATAAGAACATAAGAAATAGGAGTATCAGTAGACCATCTGGCCCATTGCGCCTCCTTTGCCATTGAGTAAGATCATGGCTGACCTTTTTGTGAACTCAGCTCCACTTATCTGCCACTCTCCATAACCCTCAATTCCTTTACTGTTCAAAAATCAATCTTTGCCTTAAAAACATTCAAAGAGGTAGCCTCAACTGCTTCACTAGGCAGAGAATTCCACAGATTTACTACCTGCTACGTGAAGAAGCTCCTCCTGAACTTGATCCTAAATCTGCTCTCCCTTATTTGGAGGCTATGCCCCCCAACTTCTAGTTTCATCTACCAGTGGAAACAACCTCGCTGCTTGTAACTTTATATGTTTCTATAAGATTCCGCCCTCGTTCTTCTGAATTCCAATGAGTATAGTCCCAGTCTACTCAATTTCTTCTCATAAGGCAACGCTCTCAACTCTGGAATCAACCTAGTAAAAGTCATCTGCACCCATTCCAGTGCCAGCATATCCTTTCTCAAGCAAGGAGACCAAAACTGCATGCAGTACTCCAGGTGTGGCCTAACCAGCACCCCATACAGCTGCAGCATAAATATCTATTTTTAAACTCTATCCCTCTATCAATGAAGGACAATATTTCACTTGCTTTCTTAATTACTGGTTGCACCTAAATAAAAAGTAATTAAATAGAAGAAATGGAAATGTGAAGCAGATTAGGCTACATCTGTGGACAGAAAGACAATTAATGTTTCAGGTCTGTGATCTGCAAACCCTCTACTTATTAAGCAATTTAACACCTTCCCTAATAGCATTGTGGGTCAACCCACAGCGGGAGGAATGCAGCAGTTCAAGGCGGCAGCTCACCACTGCCTTCTCAAGGGCAACTAGGGATGGGCAAGAAATGCTGGCCAGCCAGCAACGCCCACATCCCACGAAATGAATAGGAAAAAACCTTAATACTTCCACTCCACATAACAGAAGTTATAGGAACACAGGAACTGGAGTAGGCCATTCAGTCCCTGTAATCTGTTCAATGAGATCATGGTTGATCTGTGGCCTAACTTGATTATTTAATGCAAGATGTAACCAAGCATTAGCTTTGCTAGAGAAAGATTTACGAGCGCTTAGTCCATGTTAACATCGCAGTGCATAACTGAGGGAGAACTGCACTGTCAGAGGTACCATCCATCAGATGATACATAAATGAACAAAAGGATTGACTAAGAGGGGGAATACAGTAAGAGAGTAAGTTTGTGGGGAACATACAAACTGTATATAAAAGCTCCAGATATTTGAAGAGAAAAAGATTAATTCAGAAAAATATGTCTTTTATAATCAGGGGAAGTTATATGGGGGGCAAAGAGATGGTAGACCAATTAAATACATATTCTGATACTATTTTCATAAAGAAAGACACAAATAGTGTCCCAAAAAAATTCTGGTGTACACAAGGTCCAGTGTCACTAGAAGGCAAACCAAACCAGCCTTCATAAAACTGGATTTGTAACACTATGGAATTAAAACATTCAACGACCCTCAAAATTGCTCAATCATTCCTAAACAGACTTTACAAATAATTATAAACTTGATGTCCAAGATCTGTTAAGAATGCAACTTTAGCAGAACACAGATAAAGAACAAAGCAATCTAATTAATATGTACAATCCAAGCCTAACCTTCTTTGATCACAAACTCCCACTTAAACATGGACAGTCAGACAGAGACAAGGGATAACTTCTTTTTAAATAAAAGTGTAAGTTGCCAGTTTATTAACCATTTCAACAATATCAGGCCTTCAGAAATCCGATTTGTTGTATTACAAGAACTGCTTTGTGCTGGAATTCCAGAGATCAACACTAACAGCTTCCACAGATCTTGCAGACTCTTCCTTACTTCTTATAGGCCGTGATTTTTTTCTCAGGACTTTTGATGCATCAGTAACTGCAGAATAGCTAGAGACAAGTCAAAAGCAAAACCCCAATTTGACAGCTACCAAAGCAACATTTCCTCCTGCCCGAAATCCCAGTCAAAATCAGCTCCTCCTTTGTTAAAAAAAGAGAAACCATTCTTTGCGACTGGGTGGCTAGTTTGGGACCTTCTTCGATTGACTGATTCAACATCAAACCAGCTATCAGACTGTAAGCACAACAGCATCTTATTGCCAGTTTGTCTACAGTGTTCTTAGAGCAGTAATTACTGTGCTTTATCTTTCCAGGCCAGTTACCAACAGTAAACATCAGTCTTTTGCTCTCTCCTTGGTTAGAGACCAAAACAAAAAATTGTAGATGCTGGAACAAACAGGAGGCTGGAAGAACACAGCAGGCCAGGCAACATCTGGAGAAAAGGAGCAGTCACCATTTCGGGTATTACCCTTGGGAAACTTGGTTAACGTGGACGAATTGGACTGAAGAGTCTGTTTCTCTGCGGTATGATTCTGTGACTCTATGCATGGATAGGGTAGATAGTCGGAGTCTTTATCCCAGGGTCCAAAATTCAAATTCTAGGGGGCATACGTTTAAGGGGTGGGGAGGAGTGGGGTATTAAATGAGATGTGCAAGACAATTTCTTTTTAAAAACACACACTCGTGCTGTACTGTTCTTTTTAATGTTCTAATGAATGTTTTCCAGGATACAGATATAGCTCTTAAGGCTAAAGGGATCAAAGGGTATGGGGTGAAAGCGGGAAAAGGATACTGAGTTGAATGATCATAGAGTGGCAGAGCAGGTTTAAAAGGACTGAATGGCCTACTATTGCTCCTAATTTCTGTTTCTAATTTGAGGCCCTGTCTGCCTCTCAGGAAGATGTAAAAACATTTCCATCACATTATTTGGAGAAAAACAGTGTCCTGGCTAACACTTGTTCCTTAATTAACTCATGGAAAAAAAGGTTGATCCAGTCATGACTTCACTGCTGTTTCTCAAATCCCACTGTGCAGACTGGTTGCCACATTTGCCAACATTACAACAATAGCTGGACTTAAGAAAAAGTTAACTGGCTGCAAAGCTCTTTGGGCATCTGATGAAGTGAATGGTGCTAGATAAATACAAAATCATTCTTTAAAAATAAAGTATTTTCTTTTAAATGCATTCTGCAACTACTGCATTGTTTCATTTACTCCTTGCTATTCCTTGCAATAAAATAACAGCATGGTTGATATTTTAAGCCATAATCAGATTGGATGTTTATTCAATCACTTTGAGGTCAGAAGATCATGAAATTATTCATGATATAGTCCACACACTAAATACAGTAACAGATATTTTATTCAACTCTTATGCTTGGTGTACCACTACATAATGGCTATACAAAGCCACGAAATGTTTCACACAGATCCAGGATGCACCGGTGTTGAACAAGAGGCAATTAGTTGCTTCATAGCCTAAAAACTAATTCTTTCTTTGGTGAGACTGGGGAAGAAAAATTGAAACAGTAAGGAATGGCAAATCCACAACAATGATACAAAACAGATACTTGCTCTCATTCTTTCCCATCCAAATAACATTCTACATCTTGATGAGGGCCTGATCTTTTCACTGGCATACTGAGCTTGTTGCTCTTCGTTTCCAAGGTAACCACTCAATTTTCCTCAGCAGCATTTTGCCAGATGACAGACTCACTTTAACAGAATCTTCAATCACTATGGCACTACGTAACTTAGTTAAAAATGTGATTCTACTGCATGAAGTGAAGACGAATAATAAAAACCCTCGTGTGCATAAACGAATACCAAAATGTTGCATTAAATCAAAGAGTCTACGTAGACTGTCACATCTGGATGTATTCCTAACCGTACGGAAAATATTATCATTCTATAAATTTAGAACCCCTTTCCTTTGTTCTTGTAGTGAACAGGAGTAACAGAGGGTTTATTGTTAGGACACAAAATACCCAATCAGAAACTGGTGGCAGCAGAATTCATAATAGCTTTTAATAAGTGGCCAAATATTTGTTTGGGTATGGAAAGAGACGAGCGATCAAGTTTGTTGAGAATTATGAAGGGCAGGAAAGAATAAAAGAAGGGAAGACCAGTTATAGGGTCAAAAGGACAAATTAAAAGGGGATGATGGTCGCAAGGCAGGATGAGATTATAACGTGCCATGTAAGGAAACAAAAAATGGGTCCAGAGGAAATGGAAAAAGGAACAATGGAATCACTGCCAACAACGTTGCCTCAACAAAAAATGCTTATTATTGATCAAATCAACAGCTGTCTGGAATGCTGAAAGACGGAAGGCAAGGTATGTTGGTGTGGCATCACACTGATAGTAGCAGGAACGTCAGAGGACGATGCCATATATGTGCAGGCTGGTGAGTGCATGGTGTGAACAAGGGGTCACTGTTGTGATTGTGGGAGGAGAGGACAATAGGGAAGAGGTGACAGCAAATGAGTGGAAAACAAGAAACCATGGTTCTCGACCCAAAAATGTTAATTTTTTCTTCACTCTTTACAAATGCTGCCAGACCTGCTGAGCATTTCTTGCATTTTGTTCAGCATATTAACTAGTGCAGACAAGCCCATGGTACCATAAGCAACAAAACATTACCTGTTACTGATTTAAAGTCAAACATCCACCTGCATACTTGCCCCACACTGCATCCTTCAATGTACTTTCTCCCTTTGTTTAGGGACATGATATTGTCAAGGTTCTCCTGCTACTGAGCCTATATCCTGCTAGTTGTGGGTTCCCAGCACCACTGGGAGTGGGAGGCTGCAGCTGAAACTGGACCCTGAAGACTGGGAACATGGAGTGAGGGAGGTTACGCACGATCAGGGACAGGGTCGGGGCAGCCTTCCTTCCTTCAGTCTGTGTGACCAGTAACAGACTCTGGGTTGTTTGGGTGGATGTGGATGGGCGATTTCCCCATCACAAACTCCCAGACCAGATTCCACAAACCAGAATCTAAGTTTCAACTTTTCAGCCTGTATACACTGAGGTTCTAAACATTATTTGACAACTGTATTTGCTGATTAAACATGGTCACTGTAATGGAAATAGAGAAAAAGAGTATGGTGTATTAGATGTGGCATGTTAAAGTATGTATTAACACAGATGCTGCAACTGTACATGAGCAGAAGAAGTGTGACCTCTGCAGTTTGGGCATTACCGAATCCAGTCAAGCAAGAAATAGTGCAAACAAATAACTTCCTCAATGTGACTTCTCTTTGGTCTTTTTTAAGCTGATGAATCAGGATTTAGAAATAACTTCTTTGTATAAAGGCTGACTATGATTTTGTATGAGGCATTTGAGCTCTTTCAAGACCCAGTTAACTGGCAAAACCTGGAAAATGAACATGGTCTGTGCCTTTCCTCATCTGCTTTGACCTTATCTGAACAGCTTGTTAACAATGCCATAAGAATACTTATTTCTCAGTCTCAGAATACTATCTCATGGGATTTTTATTTGTTAGTAGTTCCAATATGTGGAACTACTGAGAAACCACACAAAGTCACTTCCAGTAGCTCAATAAAGTGTGGGCTATTGTATAACTGGGTCATTTGTTGTATCAATCCCAGAGAACCTATAGGGGTCAGTATTAAACAAAGCTTGGAAGACACACAGTGGCTGCAGCTGGAGTTTAGCCAACTAAAATCAATGCAACACTAATGCTAAGCTTGCCAGAACCACACTGCCTTCTTGCGGCACTAGTTTGTTAGGTTATTCCAATCAATTCCAGAATTTGGAAGGCTTAGTCATCACTACCTGTAGCAAAGTCTAAAAATAATGTTTACTGGGCAGGTCACAATTTTACAGCAGTGATCAGTGCTGAGCTTTAAATTGTTGAGCCCTCCATCAGCATTGCCATTCTTTGAGTTGTGATTTTCTGAATAATTTTGAATAATAAGCAAATGATTTGATGCCCCACTGAATTATTAAAAATTAAAATGTGAAAATGATTAAGTTTATTATGTAACCCTTTAGGGTATATAATCAATAAGCAGTCCTGCTGCAAACAGTATTTATTTGTTTTGCTTTCAAGTAATTATTATACTTATAACGGCATTTTTTTTTGTGCAGGCATTGCATCAGTTCCTAATGTTAAGTAGTAATTTTCAGAAGTGAAAACAAAAAATAATGAAAATATTCAAGTGGTCAGGAAGTATCTGTGAAGCACAAAACAGTTAATATTTCAGGCCAATGACCTATCATTCCAAATTCTAACATGTCGCCTCTGTAACTTTCTAATGGTAGTCAAAGTTACATTCATATGACCTGCAAATGGATGCTTACATTTCAGGGTTAGCCACAGGAAACGTAGGGTTATGGGGATAGGGTGGGGGGCTGAGTTTGGATGAGATGCTCTTCGGAAAGTTGGTGCGGAGTCCATAGGCCTAATGGCCTGCTTACATACAAGGGATTCTACGATTCTATGATAAGACTCTAGTTTCATTAAAGCAAATATTCATCTTTTTCTAAAAGTATAACAAAGGAAGGTTTCCCAAGGGTTGATCTAACAAAAACACCTGCTGAAACCCAGAGGAACAATGAAGACAGCTATAGTCTTGAGAAGAATCTATTTTCTTAACACAAACTTCAAAAATTACCTTTATCTCTGCCGTGCTTTTTCACTGAGGAGTTCCTATTTCTTGAGGAATTCTTCACTTGTGCCCAGTCAGACCCAGATTCTGAAGAATCCACTTTTATTTGTCGATGCCTTCTTGATCTAGATGCCTTCATGTGAAACAACAGTTTTTTGAACAAAAATTAATGACTGTTACATTTAATAAATAATTCAACATCAAATCATTGGGCTGAATTTTACATGACCCTTTCAGGCATATTTTTGGCAGGTGACAAAAGGCATAAATACAGCCGGTGACTAGCCCACTACCTTCTAATATGAGGAAACCCGGGTCAGTGAGAAGGGCTTTGCTGGTACTAAAAATTGGCAACAGCCCGGCATGTTTCAATAAGTAATCAACTGAGATCATAAAAGCTCAACTGACCCAAATATTTTGCTGCCCATACCATAATTGAGATGGAATAGACAGGAAAGCTGGAGTGCATAGTCCATTTGTAAAAGTAAAAGCTTTTTTTAAAAAATCAGGAATGGAAGAGGGTCCTATCTTTGGTAGCCTTTGATTATGGGAATGCTCCATATCTCACCTAATATTCCTGAATCCTTACTGAATCCTTGGATTATTGGGGCCTTCACCCAAACTTGCATCCCAGGATCCTCCACTGCCAACTAATGGGACAGCAAGTGCTACTGGCCTCTAATCAAGAGACATAAGTCCATGCTGCCCTTGTTAATGTCATCCATAGTGGATTTTAGCCATAGACCTGATTGGTTTCTGACAGAAAAGAAACCTACAAAATTCTCCCACTGTTTTACATTCACGACAATGCAAAAGGATATGTGCCAAGAAATTATATCCTGAGCAAACTTTTGGAATCCGGTGTTCAATTCTGGTCTCCCTGCTATAGGAAAGATGTTGTGAAACTTGACAGGGTTCAGAAAAGATTTACAAGGATGTTGCAAGGGTTGGAGAGTTTGGGTTATAGGGAGAGACTGAATTGACTGGGGCTATTTTCCCTGGAGCTTCGGAGGCTGAGGGGTGCTCTTATAGAAGTTTATAAAATCATGAGGGACATAGATAGGGGGAATAGTCAAGGTTTTTTCCCCAGGGTAGCAGAGTTCAAAACTAGAGGGCATAGGTTAGAGGGGAGAGATTTAAAAACGAAACTAAGGGCCTACATTTTCCCATGCAAAGGGTGGTGTGTGAATGGAATGAGCTGCTAGAGGAAGTGGAGGAGGCTGATACAATTACAACATTTAAAAGGCAGCTGGATGGGTAAATGAATAGGAAGGGTTTAGAGGAAATGGGCCAAATACTGGCAAATTGAACTAGACTAATTTAGGATATCTGGTTGGCATGGACAAATTGGACCGAAGGGTTTGTTTCCATGCGGTACAGTTCTATGACTCTTTGACTCTTAGTATGCATAAACATGAAGAATAGAAATCTTGGAAGTGATTTACCCCAGGCCAGTCAATGGGCTTGTTGAACCAATCCTACAATAAAAAAAGAATACATTGATAGAGGTGAAGATTGAGACAGAGGTCAAGAACTTCTGATAAGATGGTGGTGGAGCAGGGCTTCTGAGACCAGGGCTCGTCCGCTCTGTCCCCAGCGTGCACTTGAATAGGTCCAGCAGTGTGGACTCGTGGCAGTGGAGGCAAGTTTCAGGATATAGAAGGCACGGTTAGTAAGTTTGTGGTGACACCAAAACAGATGGCATTGTAGTCAGTGAAAAAGGTTTTGTAAGATTAAGATTAAGATTAAAGGGATCTTGATCAAATGGGTCAATTGGCTGAAAAATTGCAGATAGAGTTCAATCTGAATAAATGCGAGGCATTGCATTTTGGTACAACAAACAAGGGTGGGACTGATACAATCAATGGTAGGGCCTTGGGTAGTGCTGTACAACAGAGAGACCTGGGGGTGCAGGTACATAATTCTTTAAAGTTTTCATCACAGACAGACAGGATTGGTAAAAAGGCATTTGGCAAGCTTGCTTTCATTGCTCAGTCCTTTGAGTATAGGAGTTGGGACATTATGTTGAGGTTGTGCAGGACATTGGTGAGGCCTCTTCTGGAATACTGTGTCCAGTTCTGGTCACGCAGTTGTAGGAAGGATATTATCAAGCTGGAGAGGGTTCAGAAGAGATTTACCAGGATGTTGCTGGGTATGGAAGGTTTGAGTTGTAAGGAAAAGCTGGATTGGCTGGGACTTTTTTCACTGGAGCATAGGAGGTTGAGAAGTGACCTGATAGAAGTTTATAAAATAACGAGGGGTATAGATATGGTTGATGGCATAGATATTTCTGCTATAATGGGTGTTTCGTTGACGCGAATTGCCTGTAATGCGATGGATGAATAGTGGACACTGTTTGGATAATGCAAACTTTCTGCTGTACAAGTATAGTGATTTCCCTATAACGCAATTTTCTATAGTGCAAGGTCACACAGGAATACAACTATCACGTTATAGGAGAAATACCTGTAGTTGTCTTTTCCCTAAAATGGGGAATTTCAAGACTAGGGGGTACATTTTTAAGGAGAGAGGAGAGAGAGATTTAAAAAAGACATAACAGGCAAATTTCTTACAGAGAGGGTGGTTTGCATGTGGAATGAACTTCCTGATGAAGTGGTGGATGTGGGTACAATTACAATGTTTAAAAGGCATTTGGATAGATACATGAGTAGGAAAGGTTTGGAGCAATATGGGCCAGGAGCAGGCAGGTGGGTCTAGTTTAGTTTGGGATTACGTTTGGCATGGACTGGTTGGACTGATGGGTCTGCTTCTGTGCCGAATGAGTCTATGATTATCTAGGACTCCTGATGGTGTCAGCTTCCAATGCAGATTCATGGAGGTGGCGGTGAGTTTGGGCCCAAAGCAGATTCATGGTAGTGGAGTCGAGTTTAGGCCAGTGTGGTACCTGGCAGCATCGGTGGCGTCTGCATTGGAAAGGTTCAGTGAGGACTCAGTGGTGAAAGTGTCGGTGGAGGTGAGATGGTGCCTAAGAGTGGCGGCTTTCATTCCAGCGGCGGTATAGCAGAGGGGACTCATACCTGGCCACAAGGCCCACGATGCAGCACTTAGCAAGGACTCTAAAGTTGGACACTTTCTTTACATTTTTCATTTATCTGCCTTTATATTCGATGTTTTGGTTTACTTTTCTGCATTTTAAGATCGCGTTGCAGAGTGGCAACACTATTAAACACTTTTCACTGCATTTTGTAACAAGATACACTAATAAATAAATAAATAAATAAATAAAATCAATATTAAGAAAGGTCAAGAGCCAACACTGTCTTAGAAGTTTGCACTTCATGGACTAAACATGGTTGTATTTAAGCTGCAATATTGCAGCAGGTGTCTCTAGTTTGGGAAAGCACTCCTGCAACTCCTGGCTCCACAGGAACCTGTAAGATGCTACAAAGAGTATTATGGAAAATAAATGCTCATGGTGTAGGAGTTAGCAGGAAGCAGAGAGTAGGAATAAGTGCATCTCTCTTAGGCTGGCAGGATCTCAGGAGTGGCATGCCCCAGGGGTCAGTCCTCGGGCCTAACTCTTTACACTTTACATAAACAATTTGAATGAAGGGACTGAAGAGATGGTAGCTAAATTCACCAAATACACAAAGATAGGTGGGGAAGTGAGTTATGAAGAGGATATAAGGAGCCTACAAAGGGATAGATAGGCTAATTGAGTGGGCAAAGATCTTGCAAAGTGAGTATAATTTGAAAAAGTGTGAAATTGTCTATTTTGTCAGAAAGAATAAAAAAAAAGCATATTGTCTAAAATGGTGAGACATTACAGAACTCCAAGATTGAGTAATCGAAGTGACCTGGTACACGAATCACAGAAAGGTATGCAGGTACAGCAAATAATCAGGAAAGCTAATTATCCAGATCTTTGCACATGGGCTGAGCATTGTGTAGTCATCAGCAAACATCACCATTTCTGATTTTAAATGGACATAAAATAAGAAAATTCACAACACAATTATACCATTAGTTCTCCATACAGTGACGTAAAACATTAGTTTTTGCAATCATTCCTTATCAATCATGAGGAATAAGGGATGCCTACTAATTTTAAGAAAAATGTATATTTGACATACAAACCTTCACTGTGGAATTGTACGATTTTGACTTTATCTTTGCCAGGGTCTGTGCACGACTGGACCCCTAAGAAAAACAAACAAACACTCACTTTAATCAGTTTCATCATTACTTTTCATACCCAAAAAGTGTATAAATTAGAACAAAGCATTGCTAAATAAAAATTTTTTTGCTCAGTTTTAGTCAATTTTTCCAGTTGGCATTTGATTTGACAAAAAAAATTATTAACTAAATGTTTGACGTTGATAAGATTGTACCTCAGCTTTGGATCAACAGTAGGTAGAACTGAGCACAACATTGGGAGCATGGGAGTCAATGCAGGAATGTATTTTTTTGCTAATTTCGCAAGGCAGAAATTGGTTTCAGATACAAATCAAGCCACAGTCCTGGTAAATGTTATTTTACTTTGACTTTCTTCTCAAACTGTTATCATTGTAGGCTTAATTAAAACATCTTCAAGTCGACCATGATGTGATGTAACAATGTCACAGCAGCATTTTGTTCATAAGAAGCTGATATTAAAGAGGGTGCTTGACACAACGACTCAGTGCCTTCTATGGCAATGTTGGCCAATGGAAACCGCTAACTAGTTGCTTATGTAGCTACAGGAACAATGTTTTCACAAGATACACCTTGAATACACTGATAAAGAACACGTACTTCATGTTAAACAGCTATCATTTAGAAGTCAAGCACTCAAAGAAAACACTTGCTCACTTGATTTTCACCTTATTACTTTTATTGGCAAATGCACAAAAATTAAATTACTCATTGATGCATATGCCTTGTGAATACAAGTACAGAGATTTCATGGCCAATGATGGTGTCTGTTGCTCATTTTAACCACATATAGTTATTCTATTGGGCAAGACTATGGTATGACACTGCCTTCAAAATGCACGCACTGACAACACTGGATGTTTGGTTAGGAGTGCCCCATCTATAAAAATGCCAGTTTAGAATACATTCAGTTCTGCTATAATGCGTGTTCCATCAACATAAATGGGCTGTAACTCGATTCATGAATGGGGAACGCTATTTCTAAAATGCAAACTTCTGTCGGCTATAACGCGATACCAACAGTGTGCGGAAGAGTACGTGTTAACATCACATGATCATTTCACGAGCTTTGTCGTGAATACGTACAACGTTAGGGCCAAAGGAATCTCCGAGCCGGCATCACGTGATTATTTCACAGGCTTTGTCATGAAGTGCTTTTTGTCAGAAAAGCAGTACAACCTCCTCCCTCATCAAGTCATCCTGACATTTTTTTCAAGGTAACATGTTAAATTTATTTATTCAAATTGTGCTAGCCTTTATGTTAGGCTTTTGAGTGACTTTTTTTGCGTGGTCTGCCCCTGATCCTGCTTTTCCCATAGACCCTGTTATTTCCACAGCACGGTTTTCTATAACACGATGTTGCACTGGAATACAACTATCGCATTATCGCAGAACCGACTGTACCTCACAACAATTATATGTTGAAGAAAAGAAAGAATAAGGGAGAGACACATCTTTAACAAATTCAACTTGGCCCCCACTCAAAAGATTAAACTTTTGTGTCTAATCTAACTAACACTGTGATGAGCATTTACAATTTAGAGAATAACCGACAGCAAGTCTACATGAACATGATGACAGAATTAGCTCTAAAGATTGGTTGTAATTTCCACAGTGAACTACCAAAACAGGGACACCTCAGGTGGGAACCAACCTGAAAGAGCTTTTCCCAGCATCTGGTGCAGGTATAGCAGCCTAATGTACTACGCATCAATAAGTAACTGCAGCTATATAGGACCTCAGACTATTAGCTGCTGGTCAATCTGCACTATATAAATGATCAATTTTTAACAGCATTAAATATCTGAGTAAATATGGCAGTACTACTCAAGAGGCATTTGCAATATAAATGAACCACAAATTCCAGAGAAACAAATAGTACAGCATATATTTGTACCCCGGAAACCAATTGTTCATCTTTTAGAAGATAATAGTTCTTGGGTTTATAACAGGAAAAACAGAACAAATTTTGCAAGCCAAAGGCAATATTATAATTATGACTTATGGGTTTTGCACAGCTCTCCACAGCTACAAATTAATTTAAGTTTTTGCTTTCATATTTATCAAGTGTTAAAAATCATCTTCCAATCCGTTTAAAATCTCCAAAATCACTAAGTGCATAAGTACTAGAAATCAGATACATTTAATTTTTTAAAATTCATTCACGGGATGATGGCATCACTGGATAGGCGGTATTTATTTCCCAGAGGGCAGTTAAGAGTCAACCACATTGCTGTGGGTCTGAAGTCACATGTAGGACAGAACAGGTAAGGATGGCAGTTTCCTTCCTTAAAAGGACATTAGCGAAGCAGATGAGGTTTTCTGACAATCGACAATGGTCTCATGGTCATCATCAGATTCTTAATTCCACCGTCTGCCGTGGCAGAATTCGATTCCAGGTCCCCAGAACATTATCTGGGTCTCTGGATCAACAGTCCAACGATAATCCCACTAGATCATTGCCTCCTCTGAAATTAATAATTTCACTACCTTGCTCCTCCTCTTCCCCTTCATCAATTAAAGTTAAAATTGATCTTCTATTTTTTACC
This sequence comes from Rhincodon typus, assembly GCF_021869965.1. NCBI lineage: Eukaryota > Metazoa > Chordata > Chondrichthyes > Orectolobiformes > Rhincodontidae > Rhincodon > Rhincodon typus. The sequence goes on from NC_063339.1 coordinate 26,423,940, forward strand.
GCATCAGCCTGGAGTGATATCCTTGGTTACACTGTAATCCTAAAATTGAAGTCTGATAAGTCGCCAAGAGTGACAGGTGAATGGACCTTAGTAAGAATGGAATATGGGCAGCAGAGTTTGAAGACTGTATTTATAAAGAGGGAAAACAAGAGGCTCACCAGCTGGTGGCCAGGACAGCATTGCAATAGCCAGAAATGGAGGGAACAAAAGCAAAAATATTGACGAAAGTTTCAGCAGCGGCAAACAATATTGTGGATGGGAATAGGAAGTTAGTAGAGATGGAGTGAAGAGATCATATAGAGCACCAAAATTGCAAACTGGCAGACACTAGCCAGTGGGACCATTGCAGTCAGTAGCAGGGAACAGAATTTAAGGCAACTTAATAAAACCAATGTATCAAAGCTAACTGAACATTTCAACACTCCAACTGATCAACTTCCATAAGGATGTGGAATTTTTTCCATTCATGATTCAAAGTTAGAAATTTAATCCTGCCAATGATTCTTGTGATAGGCTATTGTCATCATGTATTTGTGACACCCTTTATGACACTCAATTTTCACAATAAGCATGAAACCTTAGAGTATCTACGGAAATACCAGAAGCTTTCATCTTGCTTTGGAAATTTTAATTTGAACTGAACTGGAAGTGATTCAAGCAGTTTAAATCAACAAAAACTACATGAAGTCCAATGAAAAATGCAGAAAATTATGCCAGTAGCAGCACTAGGCATACATAAAAATGAGGTGTTAACCTGGTAAAACTGCAACACAGATTATTCACATGTGCCAAAGAGTATAAATAGCAAGTGATAGACGGAGCTAAGCAATTCCACAACCAATGGATCAGACTGAAGCTCTGCAGTTCTGCCACATCAAAACAACTCACTGGATGAGGAGGATCATAGAATCACACAGTGCAGAAAAGGTTCTTCGGTTCCATCTGGTGAGCACTGACACATGAGAAATATCTGACCATCTACCAAATCCTATTTACCAGCACTTGACTCATAGCATTGAATGTTATGATGCATCAAATGCTCATTTAGGTACTTCTTAAAAGGATGAGAGGCAATTCACCTCTACCACCCTCCCAGGCAGCACATTCCAGGCTATCACCCTTTGGGTAGAAAGGTTTATCCTCACATCACTACACAAACCTCATAACCCTCACCTTGAACCCTTGTGACTAACCCTTCAACTAAGGGGGGGGGCAGCTGGTCCCTTATCCACTCTGCCGATGCTCCTCATAATCTTGCACACTTCAATCAAATTGCCCCTTAGCATTTTCTGCTCCAATGAAAACAACCCAAACCGATCCAACCTTTCCTCAAAATTTAAATTTTCCATCCCAGGCAGCATCCTGGTGAATCTCCTCTGCCCCCCTTCAGTGCAATCATATCCTTTCTGTAATGTGGCAATCAGAACTGCACACAGTACTCTAGCTGTGGTCTCACCAACTTTCTATGCAATTCCATCATGATTTCCCTGCTTTTGTAATCTATTCCTTAATTGATAAAGGCAAGTGTCCCATACGCCTTTTTCACCATCCTAAAATGCCCTTCCACTATCACAGATCAATGGACAACATTCCAAGGTTCCTTTGCTCCACAGAACTTCCTAATGTCATGCCATTCATCCAATTTGGCAAGAAAATATTCATCCTTCCAAATTGTATCACCTCACACTTTTCGGGATTGAATTTCATCTGCCACTTATCTGCCTATTTGACCATCCTGTTTATATCTTCTTATTGCCAAGACACAACCTCACTGTTAACCACCTGACCAATCTTTGTGTCATCCGCAAACTTACGAATTCATTCCCCACAAAGTCATCTATGTTATTTATGTAAAATGACAAATAATAGGGGACCCAGCACAGACCCCTGTGGTACACCACCGGACACTGGCTTCCAGATACTAAAGAAGCCTTCTGTCATCACTCTGTCTCCTACAGCAGAGCCAAGTTTGAATTCACTTTATCAAATTATCCTGCATCCCATGTGCCTTTGCCTTCTTGATAAGTCTGCTAGATGGGACCTTGTTAAAGGTCCATATAAACTACAATGCTCCTCACACATCCACAATAATATGGGAGCCCAGTACATCAGTGCAAAAGAAAAGGCTGAAACATTCACAACGATCTTCAGCCAGAAGTGCTGATTTGATGAATGAACTCGGTCTCCTCGACAGGTGTCCAGCATCACAGATGCCAATCTTTAGCCAACTCAATTTATTCCAGTGATATCAAGAAATGGTTGGAAACTGAAAAGGCTATGAGCCCTGGCACCATCCTGGCACCACAACTTGCCATGCTCCTAGCCAAGCTGCTCTAGCATAGTCACAACACTGGTATTTACCTGACCATGTAGAAAATTGCTGAAATATGTCTTCTAGGCACAAAGTAGGACAAATCTAACCTGCCGATTACGGCCTTGCCAATTTACTCTAAGTCATTAGAAACGTGATGGAGGGTGTCATTAACAGTGCTATCACATAGCACATGCTCAGCAGTAATGTGCATTGACACAGTTTGACACCAGGGCCACGCAGCTACTGAACTCATTACAGCTTGGTCCAAATAAGGAGATAAAAGAGCTGAATTCCAGAAGCGAGGTGAAAGTGACCTCCCTTGATATCAAGGCCAGATTTGATCAAGTGTGGTATCAAGGAGCTATAACAAAACTGGAATCAGTGGGAATTGGGGGGGGTAAACTCTCCACCTTTTAGCATTATGCAACAGAGTGGAAGATGGTTGTGTTGTTTAGAGATCAGTCATCTTAGCACTGGGACATCACCGCAGGAGTCCCTCAGGGTACTGTCCTTATGTCATCCATTTTTATCATTTCATCATTGACTTCCCTTCATCATAAGGTCAAATATGGGATGTTCAGCACCATTCTTAACTCCTCAGATATTGAGGTATGCCCAAATGTAGCCAGACCTGAACAATACCTGGAGAATTGGCAAGTAACATCTACAGCGAACAAGTGCCAGGCAATGACCATCTCCAATGAGAGAACCTAACCATTGGCCCTTGATATTCAATGGTATCACCATCACCGAATCCCTTACTATCAACAGTTTGGACACTTTCATTGAAGAGGACTACTCAGATAAATCCTGTGGCTAAATCAGAGGCAATGAATCTTGCACTAAGTAACTCACATCTTGACCCCCCAGAGATTGTCCACCACCTGCAAGGCACAAGTCTAGAGAGTGATTTCACACTCCATACCTGCCTGGATGAGTGCAACTCCACCAACACTCAAGAAGCTCGACACCATCCAGCACAAAGCAGTCCATTTGATTGCTTGTGAACATTCAATCCCTCAACCACTGAAGGCTCAGGAGTGACAGGGTGCACCATCTACTACATTCATTGCAGAAATTCACCAAGAATCCTTGGACTCCTTGATTAGCTGCCTTCTTGAGCTACTGCATTCCATTTGGTGTAGATGCACACACAATGATCACTATCACCTAGCACTGACTCCTTTTAAAACCAGGTGGAGGAATTTTAATGAAGTTGTACATCCATAATGTCATATAGATTTTAAAAAGGCAAAGAAACCTAATGCATTGATTTCATTCCCAGTGGTTAGTCAAGGAATCATTTTTACCACTGACAGGAACTGTAAATGCCAGACACTTCAGGAATTGTATTTTTGTAGCTGTCCTTACTTTCAGAAGTCTTTGGAGTGCCTTGCAAGAAATTAATTTCAAATTAATTTTTAAAAGTAATAGAGGGTGTCATCAACAGTGCTATCAAGCAGCATATGCTCAGCATTAATATGTGCACTGACACTCAGTTTGGGTTCCACAAAGGCAGCGGATAGATGGAAATACCACCACCTGCAAATTGCCATTCACCATCCTGACTTGGAAATATATCACCACTCCTTCAGTGCTGCTGGGTCAAAATCCTGGAACTCCCTTCCTAACAGCATTGTGTATGCATCTACACCAAAATGGAATGCAGTAGCTCAAGAAGGCAGCTCATCACCACCTCCTCAAGTGGAACTAGGGACGGCCCATATATACTGGCCCAGACAGTGATACCCATATCCTGGGAGTGAAAGAGAAAAAAGGACATGCCATAAAGTTTATTAAGTGCACAAAAAGTTGCACTTTGCTGTTTTTAGTAAAGACAGAGCTCAGTTCCAAATGATCACAGTCAGAAGTCACACAACACCTATAGTCCAACAGATTATTTGAAATCACAAGCTTTTGGAGCGCTGCTCCTTCGTCATATGAAGTACCACTCTAAAAGCAGCACTCCAAAAGCTTGTGATTTCAAATAAACTGTTGGACTATAACCTGGTGTCATGTGACTTCTGACTTTGTCCACCCCAGTCCAACACCGGCACTTCCACCAAACGATCATGAAAGATCAACATTTTTGAAAAGACAAAACTTCAAATAATTAAATTGCACAATTTGTACAAGAGGTGCAGACTTAGCTCCTAAACAAGACCCAACACAAATCTATGCATCAGTGTCAGCACAGCTTAGAAGAATCAAATACAACTATCTACTGGCAAGCTGTTAATGATTAAAAATGTTGCAATTTTTGAACAGTTATATACATCACAAAATACTGTTTTCTTAATAACTAAGACTGGACAGGTTTATACAATGGATCGTGTACTACCACAAATGCAACATAGCAAAGGTTCATGATTAATTCATGACCTTAGGTAATTTCTCCTGAGAGAATGATACTTTGGTAAAAAAAGGTAGCCAATGCCAGAAATCAATGCACTACAGTCTCAGATTTACTGGTGACATCGTTTCCCATTCACAACAGTGCACTCAGAAATTTCCACCCAAAACGCCAAGGTCAAACTTTAATGACACTCCTCTCACCTTTTGATATTTAAATTCATCACCATCAGAGCCAGAGATTTCTGCTTGGTCAGTCAAGTTTGCATTCTGCAAAATTTGAGATAAAAAGAACAATGTTTTTATTTTTTAAGGAAAAAAATCAGAAATGCTTAATCTTAAACACCTTAATTGACATAAAAAATATGACACCAAGGTCAGATAGGATACATCCAACCACAATACATGTGTTCTTCCCAGGTTAAAGACAGACAAATCGGCACTGAAGCAAACATGGTCAGACTATTTAACATTCTGCTAAACAGAACTCGGAATTTACAGATCCTGTCACCTGCTTGTATATTACCAGATCATGAGGC
>NC_063339.1:26429544-26445003 GCF_021869965.1 Rhincodon typus
AGTAAGAAGTAACAGGAAGATTATATTTTTCTTTGCCACAACTCTTTCCTGTATAAAGCATGAAAAGTTCAACATACAAATCGGAGAACTACTTTCAATGCTAAAACATATAAAGAGTTGTGGCAAAGAAAAATATAATCTTCCTGTTACTTCTTACTACGAATGGTCTGTTCTAATTGGGTTTATATCTAAGGAATATAAAGTATTCAAGAATCAACATTCAACAGTCAACAACCCTCTTCTATTTATCATCCCGTTCTGAAGGTAAGACTCATGCTAAAGGATATTTCAGCAGTTGCCGTGCATAACAGAAATGAGCTCAGCAACCAAGCATGACCATATCTTCTGTCAACATTTCCACAGATGCATCTGCCAGCACAATACACCTGTTTTTCCCCCTGCACCATCACAAAGACAGGGAGGCCAACTGCAGCACTTCATCAGAATGCCAGAAGGGATTAATTTACACACGAGGCATTAACAATTGAACCTGGACTTTTCATGGAGTATATGGCTCCGAAAATGATGCATTAATAAGCCCTCAGACAAACTACTAGCAATGACATTCTTACGAAGAGCTGATGAACTGTCCAAAAAGACCCTGACAGAAAGGTCACAAGGCAATCCATCACAACAGACTGATAGAAAATAGGGTCGAGGTAAAAAGATAAAAAAAAATTATTCCATTCTCTCTCTTACCTGCATACCAAAGTCTTAGAATTGTTTCTAAAGTCGTTGACAAATTATACCTGAATTTCTGCATTCATTAATATTCAAGTTGTAAGCAGAGAAAAGAACTCAGTCAAAGGAGGCAACACATGGTCTATTTGAAGTCAACTTCAACAAACCTTGCACTGAATTACAAATATTACTTCACAGTGCAAAACAAATTTTACCTTTTGCTCTTGCCACTGCTGGAATTCTACCGTTATGTTCTTTAACTCAGACACAAAGTCACTTCGAATTAAACTTAATGCTTTGTCCAGCTGGGTTTTGTTTGCAGAGATCATACGTTTCATTGTTTGATAATGGTCATGGATATTCATAAGTTCCTTTAAAATACATGAAAAAAGTATTAAATACAAAAATTGCCTGCGCCAGTCAATTTTTCTTCTTACAGCAAAGTTGGACAGGTCTGACTGCCTTAGCCTCAGCTAACGGCATGTGAATATGAATACAACAAAAGACCACTGTTTTACTCCAATAATGCTCAGAATTTGGAATTTAACATTTTTAGATACAAATTATTCTCCAGTACCGTCTTACCTCCAAAACATCAACAGAAATGAGTTCGGACACCAGGTTAGACTTCTCTCGGAAGTTATCATTAACAGCATTATTGGGCATTTTTCTTCTCTTCTTATTGTAAGCAAGCTGAAAAAATTAATGCGAGCTCTCAGAAGTCAAATGGTGTCTTTTATTTAAAGGAAATATATTATTTCAATATTTGCAAACAAACGTATTGCATATTTTGAGAAAGAAACAAGTGAAAAGTGATCATAAAGTAGAGTAACTATTCCCAACGCAAAAGAAAGATGGCTACTGGAGTCCATGCAACACCCGCCCCCCAGCATTCCCCCTAATTTTTTTTTTTTTTTTTTTTAAAAAAACCAGTGTACGAGGTCCGTGCACTGCAGCAACTTCCGGAGCTGGAAGTCAATGCCACAATTGGCATGTCAATGCTGATCACAAATGTGGCAACTTGGAGCAGCTGCAGCTTTGCAGCTTAGAGCAAGTACTGCCCCCACCCCCTCCTCCGACATGATGTCAGTCAGCTGCGATTTGATGATGTCATGGGGTGGTGCATGATGATGTCAGGACCCATGCACATGCAAAAATGGGAACATGGACCCGCACCTACACTTGCATCTATACTACCACTGATTAACAACTGTGAAATGAAAGGAGATAACAAGAACTGCAGATGCTAGAAGTCAGAGTTGATACAGTGTGGAGCTGGAGGAACAAGCAGGTCAGGCAGCTTCAGAGGAACAGCAAAGTCAAAGTTTTGGGTCAGGACACTTCATCAGGATTGGGGAGGGGGAAGGGAGCTCAGAAGTAAATGGGGGGGGCGGTGCTGGGCAAGGGTAGGTGGGGGTGGTGACAGATGGATGCAGGTAGGGGGTTGTGCAGATTGGTCAATGGGAAGGTTCGGGTGGATAGGCGAGAAGAAAGACGGACAGGTTGTGTCAGGTCGGAGGCCAGGATGAGAGGGAGGGCTGGACATGGGATGAGGCCGGGGGTGGGGAGATTTTGAAGCTGGTGAATTCTATGTTGAGGCCATTGGGCTGCAAGCTCCCGGGGCAGAATATGAGGTGTTGTTTCTCCAGTTTTTTGGGGGGGGGGGGGGGGGGGGTGGAATTAGTTAAAATGGTTGGCAATTAGTAAGTGCTGTTGATTTGAGCGTACAGAGTGCAGATGCTCTGCAAATTGGTCACTGAGGCCAGGCATTGCAGGCTGCCAATTGTATGGTGTGATCCTTCACCTGCAGGTTTGTGTGCATTAGGAGCAGCATTTGAGCTCTGAATTAGTCCCTGGTCTTCCCCATAGGGAAATAACATGTTGTAATAAATCCTCAACGTTTATCTTACTCTTGCGGGTTGTAATGCAAAGACAGCGCATTGCTTCAATTATTTTCCTATCACTGGACAAAATGGCTGCCCAGAAGGAGTGGAAGCCTTGTTCAGCCAAGATCCCAGAGAAGCTTCTGATGCTTTGACTCTGCCCAGTCTATATAATCAGTGTCCTTAAAATTGGCAGTGCCATCTTTGTGACAAGACAGTTGTCAATCCATCATGATGCATATAAAAATGCAGTCAATGTAAAAATCTACAGCAACATGAAAATTACACCAGATGATAAACAGAGATGTGGCATTTCCCTATCAAACACCTCTTTACACTATCTGAATTAACAGATCAACTTGATGTGGGTTGGTGCTTCCATTAAAATAGAGAAAGCAACTTGATCCATTATTTTAAAGATTCATACACTACTGAATTTCCAACAGAACCACAATTCACTAAGTAACACTTACCAATATTGGCATTGCTGTGAAATGGAAGGCTTTGTCATGCAGAAGTTTTTTCAGAACATAAACAGCATCAAAATGTTCCGCTTTCACCATTTCCTCTTGGCAACTTAGCACTTCATCCCAATCCTTTAGTGCCATCCTTATCTGCAGATTATATAAATAAAGCTGTCAGTTAAATAGACATCGCTTAAGGCATTTACTGTGATCTTTAATCATAGCACGAAGCAACATGAAGGGGAAAATTACCTGGACATTCCATTACGTACAAACATATAAATTAGGAGCAGCTATAAGGCCACTCACCCCTCAATCCTGTTATGCCATTCAATAAGATCAGGCTGATCTGATTACTCCACATTCTTGCCTAACCTTGATAACTTGTTTATCAAGTATCTATCCACTTCTACATTAAAATTATTCAAAGACTCCCTTCTTCAAGAGATGGTGGAAGGGAGGCAACAATAAAATCGCCGTACTCCTTGGGGACCAGAGGGCTACTCTCTCATTAGACAAAAGACGACTGGTAGTTAAGTTTAACCCAAAGGTCACCATGCCTCAGGCAAGGATCCAAAGACATACAAACCTCTGCCAGAAAGATAAACTTTCTGCTGTCTATTTAAGACAAGCCCTTACTTTTAAGCAGTGACCCCAATTCTAGATTTTCTGATAAGAAGAAACATCCTTTCCATTTCCACCCTGTCTAGACTCCACAGGATCTTAATGGTTCAATCGAATCAGCTCTTACTCTTCTAAACTCCAGCAGCTACAAGTCTAGCCTGTCCAATCTTTCCTCCCATTCCAGTTATTAGTCTAATGCTTCTTCTCTGAACTTCTTCCAATTGGTTTATATCTTTCCTTAAGTAAATGAGATCATGTTGTACAGAGAACTCCCAATGTGGTCTTACTGGTGCTCTGTATAACAAACATAGCCTCTCTACTTTTACATTCAATTCCCTCGCAATAAATAACATTCTATTAGCTTTCCTAATTTCTTGCTGTATCATGCAATTCATGAACTAGGACGCTCAGGTCCCTCTGCATCTCAGTGCTCTGCAATCTTTTACCATTTAGATAATTCCTTTTCATTCTTCCTGCCAAAATGGACAATTTCACATTTCCCATAGTATATTGCCTTTGCTAGATCCTTTCCCACTCACTTAACCTTTCAATATCCCTTTTCAGTTTCTTACTTATAGATTTGTGTCTGCCGATAGACTTATGGCTGTATAGACAGCAAGCAGATAAAATTAAACTAGAACTGGATTATGTGCAGCAAAAATAGGAAAGAACAGGTGAATGTTAAGGGGACCACGTGGAATTACAGCACAAATTCAGGCCATTAAGTCCCATGGGTCTATTTAGGTAACTGTGCTCTACCCAAGCCTCCTCCCTGCATTATTTATCTAACCTCATTAACATATCCTTCTTTTTAGTTCTCCTTTATGTTTATCTAGCTTTCTCAAATACACCTGTCCTATTCACCTCAATTACTCCTCCCACCAGATTTTAAACCAGTCTTTGAAAACAAAGAAAAACTCACATTATATACAGCCCATTTTATAACTACTGGATAGCTAAAAAAATTCTTTACAGCAAATGAAGCATGTTCTGCACTGTAGCCACTTTGCAGTGTGGGATACATGTTAGTTAATTTTCACACAGCAAATTCCCACAAACAGCAACCTCAATGACAAAACCATCTGATTTTTCATGATGTTGGTCAAGGGATAATTGTCGGCCAATGCACCAGGGAGAACTCCCCAGCCCTTCACAACAGTGCCATGACATAACTCACAAGGTGGGGCCTCAGTTTAGTGTCTAATCCAAAATACTGCACCTCCAATGGTATTTGAAGTGAAAGTGGCTGAAGACAAAATAATTTGAAAATCTTTTATGACAATGAAGTGTATAATTACAGCCCTTTTAATGATTTGTAACAAAAGGCAAATGCATTTAAGCCATTTCAAATCAGTGGATGCACACATTAATTTTTCTTCTGTTTATCTTGGAGTACTATCAAGACTGTGGACTGATGCATTTGTGTCAAATCTCTGAAGTAACCACGGTATTCAGTGCAGTCAGAGCATGTAATACAAGATGAAGCCCATACAATCAATGGGACATGACCATTCTGGATTTTGTAGATGCAAAGGGAAGCAAAGAGCTACAGCATTTCATTGCAAACTGTTTTACAAGTGGCCACATTTTAACACCTCTACCTTTTCAAGGGCAATTAGGGATGACCACCAAAGGCTGACGTGGCCAGTAATGCTCATATCGCATGAAAGAATGAATACATAAAATAAAACTCTTGAAAACTACCATGACTCTCCTGTCCCCTTCCCTGACTCTGACAACACCAAAACAGCAAGTAATATTTGGAGACAACACAGTCTGGAGCTGGAGGAACACAGCAGGCCAGGCAGCATCAGAAGAACAGGAAAGTTGATGTTTTGGGTCAGGACCCTTTTTCTAAAGAAGGGTCCTGACCCGAAACGTCAACTTTCCTGCTCCTATGGCGGTGCCTGGCCTGCTGTGTTCCTCCAGCTCCACACTGTGTTGCCTCTGACTCCAGCATCGGCAGTTCTTGCTATCACACTGCAGTATGTGGTAAGTTATTATAAAAGTTTGCAACGTATCATAACTGCAATCATAATTTTACCACCTAACAGGGTCTGACAGCTATGCCCAAGAGCAAATGGATCTAGAGAACAAGTGATGTTATGTTAGTTAAGGGATGTGTGTGGGGCACAAGTCCTCGGTGGTTGAAGTTTTCTGATCGGAGTAGGAATAAAACTCAACCTAGATGGGTACATGCATGAACTCATTCTAACCAACATTTAACCTCTGGTATTCAATTGATAAATATAAAAGTCTTCGGCTTTAAAAGTACAATGTAAAAATGTTATTTTATATACTTATATAAAAGTTCAGCAAACAGTCAGTATTCTACGGCAACAGAAGTCACAATGAAGCTGCTTGGCCACACCTGCATTCTGTCTAAGTTCCCCTCCACCCACAGTCCCCAGAATTGCAACTACTTTAGCAGCACTTTAGCATCATCTAGCTGCTCCACTTCATCCTACATGGGTGGTTATGGATCACCTTTGACCAGCACTAGTCAGATTGAATCAGAGCTCCCAGGGAATAGAGCCAAGGTTCTGCAGCTCAGAACCAGGCATGCTAAGGAATGAAGAAATCCCATTACTGAGTGCTTTGATAACACTGGGATCCCAAACAGACCAAGTCACAGGACACAGCTGAGACAGCCAGCTGGAATCTCCCTCTCTCTAGCAGCTGGAAGTGGAGCCTGAAGCCAAGGAGCAGGCTGCGGTTGTGCTGGGGCCAGGTTTCTCCATTATTAATGGAACCTTGGATTGGGTAAGTTGATCCATTCATCTGTCTTGTACCAGTGGCACCAACTCCCATAGGAGGAGGCAGCACAGGAAAATGGGCTAGCGCGGGAGAGCCCTCTGCATACTACTCAAGAACAATAGCTACTGGGAGTGTGTTTTCTGCACCTCCCAATTGCAGATTGGAGTCAGGACGGCCAAGGCATTAAAGAGAGAGGCACCCCTGGTGAGGCTCCTTTGGGCCAGGCTGAGGTTAGATCTAAAATACAAAAGAGGAAATCCATGATCTAAACGTTGGAATTCCATCAAATTGCAGAAATTTCACACCTATGGAATACTACCAGAAATATCAGACTTACTTTTTATGCTCACACCCTGGAGGGAGATTAGAAGCCAGAAACCTGTGACTCAAAAAGATGAAATGCTACCAACTGAGCCATGGCTGACATAATGGGTAAATTATTTCCTCTGGATTTCCTACTGGATGTATTTCTGATCATCTTGCATTTCTGGCTCCACCAACAAGTGAAAATAATCTAAGTACATTTAATAGCCAAAGAACATAAAAGTACAAGTCTCCAACAAAAATTACAATATTGGAATAAACACAGGTTGAAAAAGAAATACGAGTCAAAAATTTTACGATACTGCGCTTACCTTTTCTTTTGGCTGACAAAGCTGTGTATTGTAAAGTCCATAAAGAAGGTATAAGCCCCCAAACCGGATCTGAAAACTATATGGGGGGAAGAAGTACTGACTTGCCAAGGTCAATGCCTCTCTGGTAAATTTTCTGCCATCATTTTTACCCATTTTTCCACTGGAAAAGAACAAATGCATTTATGTCAACACTTTGAAATCCATGTAAGTGGGTGATGTACACGCACAGGTGAATTGCCATACAACTCAGCGCCATTGCTAAACCAAAAGAGCAGAGTGACAAAGGATGTTGTGCTTGAAATTCACATGGTAACCATATTCCACACTGCTACTGAAGTCTTTTACCCAATCTGAGGAAATGGAGTTTTAGCTTTGACGAACTATTGAAACGGTACAACCTTAAATGTTCTCGATCGTTGCAAGAGAAATTTATTGGTGCACTGCCATTGGCTTATGTCAATGCTGAGTGCATACGAAATGTATTCAAATCTAAAGTTCTGAATGTTTTAATTTACACCAGCCTCCAATACAAAAATCAGAGCGAGAAAGAAGTTGTAGAATTTTTAAAAAATTTTAAGTAATAACTTGCTTTCATACAGGACTTTTAATACAGCAAATCAACCCAAGATGCTACACAGGAGTGTTAACAGAGTAAATTTGACACTTATATTCATATTGATAGGAAAAACTTGGAAAGACAATATGAATTGATAAAGTGCCACAAAAGTTATTGTAGAAAAAAGCTCATGTTTTAGCAGTTAGTATATTAGTAAGAATAAAGGATTGGCTGTAACAGCAAGCAGACAATAGACAGGTTTTTCATCTTTGGTAAGATGTAGGGAGTTCATCTTTTAACTACAAGGATTGGTGCTGTAATCTCAACCAGTTGCAATTCATATAAATGACTCAGATTAAGGGACTAAGGGCATGGCTGCTAAATTTGCTGACAACACAAAGATAGGTAAGAAAGTAAGTTGTGAAGAAGATAAAGGAAGGTAACAAAAAGATATACATAAGTTAAGTGAATCAACAAATAGTGGCAAATGGTGTATAATGTGGAGAGATATAAAATTGCCTATTTTGGCAGGAAGAATGAAAAGAAGCATATTATTTAAAAGGTAAAAGCTTTCCAAGTTCTGGGATATGGAGTGATCTGGGTATCCTAGTGCATGAATCACAAAGGTTTACTATACAGGTATAGCAAGTAATCAGGAAAGATAATAGAACGTTATCACTTATTGTAAGGACAATTGCATTTAAAAATGGTTATGCTTCAGTTATAAAGAACAAAGGTCAGGCCACATCAGGAATACTGTGCACAGTACTGGTCATCTTATTTAAGGAAAGATGTAAATATATTGGAAGCAGTTCAGAGGTTTGTTAGGCTAATATCTGGAATAGGCAGGTTGTCTAATGAGGAAAGGTTGGACACACCAGGCTTGTATCTGCTGGAACTTAGAAGCAGCAGCAATTTGATTGAAACTTATAAAATCCTTACTCAACTTGATTGGACGATGCCATTTCTTGATTCCCCATTATTATTTCTCGAGTTGTCCAATGTCCATCCGTGCCCCTCTCTTATCTTTCACATATCTTACAAGGAAAGATTTCAAAATTTTTTTATTACTAGCTGGCTTACTCTCATATTTCATCTCCTTCCTCTTATTGTTTTTTTCAGTTGTCCCTTGCCGGTTTTTAAAAGGCTTCCCGATCCTCTGGTTTCCCACTAATCTTCACTACATTATATGCTTTTTCTTCTGCTTTTATGCTGTCCCTGACTTCCCTCATCAGCCATGGTTGTCTCATCCTCCCTAAACCTCCCCATCTCCCTTTTCTTAAAATGTGCTTTAAAACCTACCACGTTGACCAAGTTCTTTAATCTGTCTGAATGTGGCTCGGTTTGCGCTTCTTTAGGATTAGGCAACAGAAAACTGCCCTGCCAGCAATATTCGGATCTAGGTTTGACGTGTAAAAATAACCATTCCCTGAATTGTCTTGGCATGGCATGTTCAACTATATTAAAAGGGTCTATATAAATGCAAGCTACTATTACTGAGAATTGGTGCCTCAACAATACTGGTAATTTTGTTTACAGTGTCACAGCGTACGAACAGTACAACATCTTGTATTCTACAACAAGGATTCTCAACTCAGGGTCTGAGGGGTATCTGGCAAAACTGAATTCCCAAACAAGCATTGCTGAATGATATCCAGGTTTGCCATGGAAACCACCATTCATGGTCACTGGTCCACCATATCAGCAAAGAGACAGTGTCGAATCTCAGCAGGGATACTCCGTTCAGCTTGCTAGTTAACAGGAAACAAGTGAGAGATGGTACAGTCATCAACACCATCAGTATTCTTATCAAGTCTTGTGACACTTTACCAACCCTCCTTATAGAATGATACTGAAATAGACAAACTACCAACTTCAGTGCTTGCCAAACCCAAAGATAGTTTAATCAAAGCCAGCAACCGTCTAGCTGGATCAGAATTCAGCTCCGGGGACAGGCTTAACTTCATAATAAATCTAGCAACCTCTATGCCAACCTATCAACTTCAGCAACACAATCTCATCTACATCCTACCAAACTCAGCCACAGTTTACCCAGGTCAGCGAGTAGGATCAAGATCAATTTAATTTGAAACCTTCACATCTCAACAGAATTGTCGTTCAGCATTGGTAAAAAGTTTCACTATAAGTAAAACAAAAATGTTAAATACATTTAGTCGCAAAGTCCATTTTTACACAGAAGGAATATTTGCATTTTGTGACAGAGGTTCAGAGGAATTTTATTACATAATGGACAGAGTCCTCAGAAAACAAAAAAGTTGAGAGTCCCTGGCTTGTAAGGTTTGTGTCTGGCATGAAATTGACCCCTAAGAATGCTATAGTGCTTAGGTGGGGTGGGGGGAAAAGAGAGAAAGAGAGAGAGAGCGAATGGAAAAGGACTGATCACAGAATTGCGTGGTATGCTTACACACCTCAATTTATGGCCTACTGATCCGTATATTTCTAATGCTACACATTTCAGTCAGGAACATTCCAATGCAATGCGGGAGAGGACAGCCAGTATAGTTGTGGTAGGTTTCCGTTCCTTAACAATGTGAGTGAACTCCATTGAATTTGTACAATAAAGGCATGGTCACTTTGTTGCTAGCCTAAATTACTAGATACAGAGAATTAACTTATGATCAAATCTGAATATTTAACCTCTGGTTTGCTCGTGCAGTAACAACAAACAGGTTTGTGCCCATAATTACAGTACCTTTTCATGTTTGAAATATTTTAAGATACCCAGATGAATAGATATTTAGTAAAGATCAATATTTACACTCTGACTTCACACCAAGAAACTAAGTGAGGTTGTGGTACTTTAAATCTTAATTACACAAGTATAATTTTTAATATACAGCCACATTCTAACTTTTGAGAAGCTGATTACTTGAATTTGCTTACTGCAGTTGCTGATACAATTTGCTCTGAAGACCCATTTGGCAAATATTGAGATAAAACAAAGAACTGCAGATGCTGGAACTCTAAAACAAAGATAGAAATTGCTGGAGAAACTCAGCAGGTCCAGCAGCATTTTTAGAGAGAAAACAGTCAATGTTTCAGATCTACTGACCATTCTTCATGACACGTTCTGAATGAACGGTCACTGAACCCAAATCATTAACTTTGCTTTCTCTCCACATATGTTGCCAGACCTGTTGATTTTCTCCAGCAATTTCTATTTTGATAATTATGGAGCACAGTTGCGGCTGAGCATTTCGTAATGGGTTTAATTACTGGTTTATGCCGAGTTCCCTAACAGTATCTGCAGGGTCTCTGATCTAACCAGCACTAAAATCAGCCTGTATACATGCATGACCCTGAAGAGAACTAGATCAGACTCCGGTGTGGCTAAATAAGTTAGCTCACATGAATAAATTTTTTGTTTTTCCTTCATTCATTCATAGGATGAGGGTGCCACTGGCCAGGCAGCATTTATTGCCTATCCCTAATTGCCCAGAGGGCAGTTAAGAGTCAACCACATTGCTGTGGGTCTGGAGTCACATGTAGGCCAGACCAGGTAAGGATGGCAGTTTCCTTCCCTAAAGGACATTAGTGAGCCAGATGGGTTTTTCCAACAATCAGCAATGAATTCACGGTCATCGTTAGATTCTTAATTCCAGATATTCATTGAATTTAAATTCCACCATCTGCCATGGCGGGATTCGAACCAGGATACCCAGAACATTATCTGGGACTCTGGATTAACAGTCCAGCGATAATACCACTAGGCAGTCGCCTCCCCGTCATTGTCATTGGCAAGATACTGAAGGATAACCAACACCTCTAGAAATGCAAACTAGGTAACTGTCTTAACAAGCCAAAATGGTTCTTACTAAAAGAGAGTGGAGAACTTCATGTCCCTCCAGATTGCAGAGAATTCCTCATAGCGCACACTTTCAGTCTGTTGAAAACGCAACAGCAGCCTCTCAAAGTCAGTTTTCAATCCAGCTGTCAATGACATGATTTCTGCAACGTCTTGAGTCACAGATAGGCTGGTGACAAACAAACAACTATCTCAATGAGATACATTTAAATACCAGGAAAAAGTAATACATATATTTGTGTGCACAAAACACTGCTTACCTATTTTACAAAACAACAGGGAGAGGTCACTGGATAAGTTCAGTCAGTGAATAGCTGAGCCACACAGAGCACAAATTTCAATCAGACATTGTGCCTAGTTAGCTTGCAAAAACTAGAACATCTGTAAGCCAGAAGAGTAGGGGCAGTCATTCAAACATTCAGGTCCCACGTTCAACTGCTAACCTGCCACGAATTGGCTGACTTTAATGCTCCTGGGACAAAGAAGAAAATAAATTAACCAGGTTTTCCAATCTGTGTGTTACCAATTCAAAATAAAAATGATTGTCAACCATCAAGAAAACCTGAGTAAACATCAAGCAGAAACAGATGTGGCCATGGTATTTGATATTGAGCCCATTCCCAGGCCCGTTTGTAATTTTTTCATTAGATCTGGGGGAGCCACTTGCTAGCCCAGCACCGATTTGCTATTCTCTAAATGCAATAAAGAAGGTGGTAATGAGTTGTCTTCTTTAGCTGTCATAAACCACATGGTATAGGTACACCCACAGTGTTGTCAGCAAGTTCCATGATTTTGACCCAGGAACAATAACAGAACGGTGATCATAGTTTCATGAGCTGTGTGCGGCTTGAAGAGAACTTTCAAATGACCATGTTCCCATGCATTTGCAGCTCATCCCTCAAGACAGAGGAAGTCATGGGTTTACAAATGGACATACAAAAAAGGAACAAGAGTCAGCCCTTCAAACCTGCTCCACCATTCAATACGATATTGGCTGATCTAACTTACTCTCAACTCTGCATTCCTGTCATCCCTTTGGCAATCAAGAATCGATCACTTCCTTAAAAATATAACGATTCTGCTTCCATTGCCTTTTGATGAAGGGAATTCCAAAGACCCTCAACAATGAGAGAAAAGATGTTTCCTCATCTGTGTTTTAAATGGACACACCTTATTTTTAATCTATGACCCCTACTTCTAGATTCTCTCTCAAGAGGAAACATGCTTTCAACATCTAACCAGTCGAGTGCCCTCCTGAACTTATATTTTTCAACTAAATCACCCCAGATTCTTCTAAACTCTAGAGGATAGTTTCTAGTCTTTTCTCATGATGCAAACCATTCATTTGAGGTATTAGTCCAGCAACCTTCTCTGAACCACTTCCAGTGCATTAACATCCTTCTCTACGTACACTGACCAGTACTATACATAGTACTCAAGATGCAATCTCGCCAATGCCCTGTATAAGTGGAGCATAACCTCCTTACTCTTGCATTTAATTCTCTTCACAATAAACCACAACATTCTCTTAACTTTCCTGATTACCTGAAATACCTGCTGACTAACTTTCTGATTTATGTGGCCCACTGTGCAGACCATGATGTCATTTTAAACAAAGGACCTGTTATCCCTTACCCCTGCCTGTTCATGTGTCTGTCTAAGTGCCTCTTAAACATGCTGTCATATACCTTTGATCACATCATCCAACTCATTTAGATAAATTGTGAAGAATTAGGCCCCAGCACTGACCCTAATGATACACGGAGGCATCATGCCAGCCTGAAAAAGATCCACTTGTTTTTACTCTCTGCACCATAATAGCTAACCAATATATTTTATTTTAGAATTTCCTATGACTGAAGCAAATATTCTAATTTAAAACATATTGATGGTTTCTGAGATTAACGGATAGGGTTGATTTATCGGATTTTTCAATTTTTCTAAGTGTTGGTTAAGGTCAGGGAAAGGGATGGTTTGGTTTAACTTCCCAACTTAGTTTAGCAGGTTCTGTTGAAAGACCCTGGATGAGTTGTTGCAGTACATCCTGTAGATGGTATGCACCGTTGCCACGGTTTATCAAAAAGGTGGAAGAAGTGAATGTGGCAGATATGGTGTCAGTCAAGCAGGCTGCTTTATCTTGAATGGTGTTAAGTTCTTGAATACTACTGGAACTGCACCCAACCACAGAATCATACACCGTCGAAACAGAACCTGAGGTCCAACTGGTCCATGCTGGGCATGTTCCCAAACTAAAATAACTCCCACTTGCCTGCGCTTGACCCAACTCCCTCCAAACTTTTCTTATTCATGAACTTATCCAAATGTCTTATAATTGTACCTGCATGCACCACTTCCTCTAACAGTTCATACCACACACTAACCACTCACTTTGCAAAAAAGTTACCCTTCATGTCCTTTTTAAATCTTTCTACTCTCACCTTAAAAAAGTGTCCCCTAGTTTTGAACCCCCTCCCCCCCACAAAGGGAAAAGACCTTTGCTATTCACCTTATCCATATCGCTCATGATTTTATAGACCTCAACCTCCAACAGTCCGATGAAAAACATCCCAGCTTATTTTTATACCTTAAACCTTCCATTCCCTGCAACATCCTGATAAATCTTTTCTGAAACTCTCTCCATTACTCCAGAAAAGGCCTCAATAACGTCCTGTACAAGTTCAATATGACTTCCCAACTCCTGTACTCAAAGGTCTGAGCAATGAAGGCAAGTGTGCCAAGTGCCTTCTTAACTACCCTATCTACCTGTAACACAAATTTCAAAGAATTATCTACCTGAAACACTAGATCTCTCTGGTCTACAACACTACTCAGGGCCCTACCATTAATTGTATAAGTCCTGCCCTCGTTTGTTTTACCAAAATGCATTACCTTGCATTTATCCAAATTAATCACCATCTGTCACTCCTCAACCCAACTGATCAAGATCTCTTTGTAATCTTAGATAACCTTCTTCATTCTCCAATATACTACCAATTTTGGTGTCATCCACAAGCTGTCTAACCATGCCTCCTATATTCTCATCCAAATCATTTATATAAAATGATAAACAAAAGTGGACCCAGTTCTGATCCTGGTGGAACACTGCTGGTCACAGGCCTCCAGTCCGTAAAAACAGCCCACCACCACTACCCTCTGTCTCCTACTGTAAAGCCAATTTTGTATCCAGTTGGCAAGCTCACCCTGAATCCCACGAGATCTAACTTTACTAAATAGTCTATCATGCAGAACCTTAGCAAAGGCTTTACTAAAGTCCAAATAAACAACATTTACCACTCTGCCCTCAACCAGGCAAGTGGAGACTATTCTATCACATTCCTGAAATATGCCTTGCTTCACAATGGATAAGCTTTGAGAAGTCAGGAGGCAAGTCACTCACATGAGAATTCCTAGCCTCTGACCTGCTCTTGTAGCCATATGGCTAGTCCAGTTTAGTTCCAAGTCAATAACCCCTAACATGTGCAAATTTCAGCAAAGGGAATCCCATTGGCTACTATAGAGAGATGGTTGGATTCTCTTTTGTCAGAGATGGTTACTACCTGGCATTTGTGTGGCACAAATGCAATTGGCTACATGTTAAACTAGCATTTGAGACAGCACAGTACCAGTACTTAGAAAAACTGAAAGATCAATTAACACTGTCCATTAATCACAAAAAGCAGCTACATGTTTTAAATCAACACACTTGCTTTAGACAAAGGAACTTGAGCTCTTACTGCACTGGTGATGTCCCTACCTCTGAGCAAGGAGGCTTGTGTTCATGTCCTACCTGCTCCAATGATGTGTAATAATATCTCTGAATAGGGCAATCAGAAAATATCTAGACACAAGACTTTCTAATGTAAATGTATATTAGCTAGCAATTATCAGTGGCACGTGTGGCAACAACACCTTAATATGCAGAGATAGTAGGAACTGCAGATGCTGGAGAATCTGAGATAACAAGGTGCAGAGCTGGATGAACACAGCAGGCCAAGCAGCATCAGAGGAGCAGGAAGGCTGACGTTTCGGGCCA
>NC_063339.1:26445403-26456709 GCF_021869965.1 Rhincodon typus
AACACAGCAGGCCAAGCAGCATCAGAGGAGCAGGAAAGCTGACAATTGGGGCCTCGACCTTTCATCAGCCCGAAACGTCAGCCTTCCTGCTCCTCTGATGCTGCTTGGCCTGCTGTGTTCATCCAGCTCTGCACCTTGTTGTCTCATAAAATACACGAGGAGGATTAGGCCATTCGGCTCATCGACTCTGCTCCAACAAACCATCATATTCATTACCAGACTCCACCTGCTGATACAAGAAAATGCCGCACGTTCCCGTGGAATTCCGGAGCAGTGAAGACTCCTTTCTAGCTTTACTTTCAAGTAATGATCTTCACTGAATATGGCTGCGGCAGGGTCATCCTTGAAGGAGCAGGGGGAGATGTTGCTGTTACAACATTAAAACAGTTGTGCGCACAAACCCTCACACGGGGCCCCTTCGCTGCACACTGCTCAGATTGTGTGGGGTTTTTCATATTTCCTGCAGTACGTTGTTTTTAAAAAAGAATAAAAGTGCATCCCTCCCCCATCACCAGTTTACTTTAAAAAAGGTACCAGAGGCCCAGGGGGAAGGCCACAGGTTCACAGCTCCGCCTCCGACCAAAAAAAGGAATGCGAGGGGGGAGAGAAAAAAACAATATACTCCCACCCCAGGGCCCGGAGTGACCGTGTGTCCGACCGTGACCACCACCACCCCCCACCGCCGGGATCACCTCAGCTGCTGTCCCCGTCCGTCCCCGTCCGTCCCCGTCCGCCCCCGTTACCAGGCCCCAGCTCGGCGCCTTCCTCCACCCGCAGCCAGACCACGGAAACTCCGAGCGACAGGAACCTGGACACGCCGTCCCGCCTCTGACCTCTAGGGGGAGGCGCTGAGCAGCCTGACAAACACGTGTACAATAAATACGCTCTCATTGACCCGTAAGGAATATATCCTGCACAATACGAAGCAGTAAACAAAATTAACGAACTCTCTCATACGTGTGTGTGTCCGAAGATATTTTTTATGAAAAAAGTAATTTTGAAATTTAAAAGAATGCGTGCAAAATAAATTGTAAGACAAACTGCACAAAGTACTTTTGTCTAAAATAAAGTGCTTTGTCGAAAGGATGTAGGCATTTCCAGAATTTATTACCCCTCCCTTAAACAACCTTGGGCGAGTGGTGGCGAACATTTCATCTGGAGCCTTGGGGTGCAGGTGCATCACAGTCCTCTTAAGGAGGAAATTTCTGGTTTTTGACCCAGCCACATTGCAGCCATGTAGTTCAAAGTCAAGAATTTGTGTGGCTTGGAGGGGAACTTGCAGGCTTTAGTGTTCCCATTTATCTGCAGCCCTTCTTCTAGATGGTGGTGTTCATGAATTTGGGCGAATTGGATTTGTCGTTTTTGCACACAGGACAGACTTGGACAATCTTGCGCATTGACAGGTGGATGCCAGTATTGTGGAACAGCTTGGCTAACTACGTGACTGAAGCAAAATGTAAATAAAAATGAAAGCAAATTTAAATGATGAGAATTTAAAAATACACTGACAAAGTAGAAGTATTAAAAATGTTATTCACCCTTCCAGCCAGATCGTTATCGACTTCTTTGTCCAACTGTTCTTCTCTCTCTTTGGTCTCCATTCCTACCTACCATTTACTGCTTACTCCCTCACCCACCCTACCTTCTGTGTATAAACCAACATTTTCCTAGCTACCATCAGCTCTGTGGAAGGGTCACCGGACCCGAAACGTTAACTTTGATTTCTCTGCACAGATGCTGGCCAGATTTGTGGAGCTTTTCCAACAACGTCTGTTTCTGTGTATGTGTAGAAATGTTAAAATGTGGAATGAGGCCCAAAATTGCCAATAACAAGAAAATTAGAGGTTCCCTTGTATTTCCATGTGGCTAGCTTTGTGCAAGATTCATCAGAAGGGAAGAAAATGAGAGCCAGGGTTAAAGGCGATTATTCAAAATGGTTCGAAGGGTAGCAATGTCCTGACTACTTCTTCATTCCGTGCATCAATAATATTTAAACTGGACTTGAAGGAGCGGTGGCCAAATTTCCAGATGATGTGGAATAGGAGGCATAAAAGAAATTATGAGTGTCAAAAGAAAATGGTGAAATGTTTTCAATAAATACACATTTTCCAGTATGGTAACATTTTGGTGTTTATATTGAGTCAATCACCAGCACATTCCTGTTGAAGAATAACAAAAATAATCCTGGAGATATTCAAATGTAATTGCTACTAGGCACCTACTCCAACTGAAGCCATATAGACTTGAATTAACAATGCACAAGTGCTATTTAATATAAAATTGTGGAATCGGCAAAAGAATGTAGATGGAATTCAATGTCAGCAAACATGAGGCATGGACGAATTGGACCAAAGGGTCTGTTTCCGTGATGTACGACTCTATGAATCTACCATACTTTGGAACAACACAGAGAATTTCAAGGTTCAAATTCACAAGATGTTAAGAACAGCAAATAAGGTCACTTACTAAAAAATAGTTTTGTAGGTTTCACGGCAAGGGAATAAGAGCTTATAAGTTTGATAAAAATGCTGTTAAGATCACAGTTAAAACAGTGTTAGGCTTCATAGTATAGGAAGGACACTGAGACAATGGAAAGGGTAAAGCATGGATACCCTACAATTCTACTTCATATGAGAAAGTAGAAATATGAAGAAAGATTTGAGAAATTAGGCTGTTTTTATTGCAGCAGTAGAGATTAATGGATGGTTTGATAGGTGGTTTTAAAACTAATGCAGGGATAAACAGAGACGAAAAACGCAGACTTTTCCAAGGTCTGGATCAAAAGGTCTAATATATAAGTTTAAGCAAAAGATTTGGGACATAAGTTGTGACAAAGGGTTCAAATCCAATGGGATGTACTACCAGAATTAATGGAAGTAGAGACTGTCTCAACATTTAAGAATAAGTAGCTAGAAGTTCTTGAGACACAAACATTTATATATTCAGCCACAGTCATTTAGAATTCAAACTATGAGTCATTTATTATCTCTTCCTAGTAGACCCCCTCTGCTGATACATCTGTATGTAATAACCTAACAATGCATTTTCAATACACTACAGATGGTTAAGGGATACAACTATACATCGAAACAGAGTGAGAACAAAGGATTAGGAATACCATTCATGTCGTGGGCAAACACAATCATAAACACTATCATCAGTTCTGAGGAAGGGTCACTGGAACCGAAACGTTAACTCTGTTTTCTCCTTCACAGGTGCTGCCAGACCTGCTGAGCTTTTCCAGCAACTTTGTTTTTGTTCTTGATTTACAGCATCTGCAGTTCTTTTGGTTTTTACTATCATAGACTGAATGGATGAAATAAGCAGTAACAAAGTTGTAATTGTCCTATAATTTGCTGTTACATTTTTCTATAATCTAATGATTGTTGCTATCACTGCTGCTACAACAACTCACACACTTACTGTTGAGAGATGTGGAACCCACTGCTCTCTGTAAAGGCTTTGGAGACCAATACAAAAAAGTGCCAATTATATTGATATAATGTTTACAACATTTGCACTGTGGTTTAATTCTAATAATCACACATACTGTTTTCAAAATACGTGTAAGATTATACAACAGTACAAGAGAGAATGGGGAGGTAGTGGTTATGTTACAGGACTAGCAATGTAGCAGCTTAGAATAAGATTCTAGAGACACAAGTTCGAATCTTACCACAGCAACGAGGGAACTTGAGTTCAATTAATTAAATAGACCGGCAGTGGATATGCTAGTAACCATGTTAACAATGTAACAACCGGATTGCAATTAAAAGCCATCAAGTTCACTATGCCCATTAGCCTAATTCTGCATGTCCCTTGACATCCAAAAATCTATCAACCTCAACCTTGAATATATGACTAAGCACCCAATACCCTCTTGGTAGTGAATTCTAGATTTTTCTGCCAGGGACAACCACGTCTAACCCTCTTAAATAATTCAATTTTATAATCATTCATTCATATGATCTACTCAATCTCTACTTGTAGAACAATTCTTTCATCCCAGGAATCAATGTAATGAGCCTTTGTTGGACTTTCTTTGATTCAGGAATACTTTTTCATAGAATCTCTACAGTGTGGAAAGAGGCCACTTGGCCCATTCAGTCTGCACCAACCCTCCAAAGAGCATCCCACCCAGACTTAGCCCCCTACCCTATCCTTGTATTTCCCATAGCCAACCCAGCTAATGTGCATATCCCTATGGATCCATCTAACCTGCACAATTTTTGATCAAGGGAGGAAACCAGAGCACCCAGAAGAAATCCATGCAGACAGGGGGAGAATGTGCAAACTCCATAAAGCTAGTCACCCAAGGCTAGAATCGAATCCAGGTTCCCGGTACTGTGAGGCAGCAGTGCTAACCACTGAGCCACCGTTCCACCCCAATTGTTCCTGGGGAACAGTGGACAAAAGTATACACAATATTCCAGATGTGATTTTACTTGTACTACTGAGCAAGACAACTCAAGAAATCAGGTCAAATAATCATTTATTTTCTTGCGTACACAGGGAGAGCTTGTCTTATCATGGTTAAGTATAAAACCACTCTGCTTAGATTACAGGCACCTATATAAAATAATACAACATATGTGTTACAAATCCCACAATTCTTTGTCCAAGTGCACTGTCATCCCACAGTTTTTGCAGGCATTGTCTATTTTTCACCCAGGACCAATGCTATCTTTCTGATATTGCAGCCTGCGGTACATCTGCAGTTCCCATTTGCTTTTAGGACTGAAAATTTTACTCTGAACTAACTGAAATGGATTCAATCCCTTCCCCAATTTCTTGATCACTTACTTACATACATTTAATATATCCAATTTGCAGAATTGCAGTGTACTCCTCACAGTTTGCTTTCCCACCTAATTTTATACAATCAGTAAATCATAGAATCATAGAATCCCTACAGTGAGGGAACAGACCCTTCGGCCCAACAAGTCCACACTGACCCTTGGAGCATCCCAACCAGACCCATCTCCCTGTAACCAACCTAATCTACACATCCCTGAACACTATGGGCAATTTAGCATGGCCAATCCACCTAGCCTGCACATCTTTGGACTGTGGGAGGAAACCAGAACACCCGGAGGAAACCCACGCAGACACAGGGAGAATGTGCAAACTCCGAACAGACAGTCACCTGAGGGGGGAATCGAACCTGGGTCCCTGGCGCTGTGAGCTACCCACTGAGCCACCGTGCTGCCCCTTGTGGAAACATTACACCTAGTTTACTCACCTAAATAATTAACATAGATTATAAATGCTGAGGCTCAAGTACTGACCCCTGTGACACCTGACTAGTAACAGCCTACTGTGATCTTTTTACCCCTGCTCTTTGTTTTTTGCCACTAACCCAACCTCTGTCCCGTTAACTTTATTATGGTCAACCCCATGAACCTTTGCAATGTGCAACAACAACTCAAATATAAGCTTACTGATTGCACTAGTGCCTCTTTATCTACCCAAGTTATATCCTCAAAAATTCTAGTAGATTTGTGAAAAACAATTTGCCCTTCATAAGATAATGTGATTTTGCCTAGCTACAGTGTGAATTTCTCAGTATACTCTAATTGCTTCCTTAATTATCATTTCTCCCTTTTCCTTGATGGTTGATGTTAGGCTAACTGGATTGTGATTTTTAATTGTCTCTGCTTTTTTTCATTACCAGTATTAGATCTGTTAACTTGCAACCCATTGTGATTGTTCCAATTTCTGAGGGATTTTGGAAGATTACATCCATCATCTCTGCAGACACCTCAGAAATGCAAAATACAATCAAGTTTTTAAAATTTAATTCATACCAAATATTAGTGCAGGTAAAGCATAGAAGACAAATGTAAAGCATTAATTAACCTTGAAGGCACAGCTAATTGCTTATAATCATAATAAATTGTTAAGTTAACAACTGTGACATTTCTATTCAAGAAAAGATTTTTGGGTACATTGTTAAGATTTCTTAATAATAGGTGCTAGCATTTTCCTAACAACTGATACTAGGCTAATTTGACCTGTAGTTTGTTGTGTTTCCTCTCCTTTCTTAAATAGTGGTGTCACATTTGTTAACTATCCTATCTGTTGAGACCATTCCAGAATCTAGGGAATTAGGAAATTCACAACCAGAACATCCATTGTCTCTGCAGCTATCTTGTTAACACCCTAGAACGTGTGCCATCAGGTTCTAGTAATTTGCCATTTCCTCATTCCACATAATAACTTCTCCCTTCTCTGATACTATGGGACAAATGTTTAATTACTATCATACTTTATATATATTTGTAAGAGCTCTTGGAATCTGTTTTTGTTTTCCAGGCTAGCTTGCTCTTATATCCTATCTTTTCCATTTTTATCAACTTTCTGGTGGCCCTTTGATGGTTTATAAAATATTCCCAATCCTAAAATTTACTTCTGTTCTTTTCAAACATTTTGAATTTTTAAAAAAATATTCTCCACTGTTTGTTTATGGCCATATTTGATAGGCTAATTTACCCAAGCAACTTTAGGCAATTCTTCCCTTACACCTACACAAGCTTTGTCTATGTTTGAGACCCTTGTCTATGATTGGAGTATGTCTCTTTCAAATATAACATGGAATTCAACTGTATTATGGCCACTCATTGCAAGTAGATACTATACTAAGACCATAATCTGCCCTGTTCGAAAATACTAGGTGTAAAATAACTTTATCCCTAGTTGGTTCCACAATGTATTGCTCTATGAACAAAAACAAGGTTGCTGGAAAAGCTCAGCAGGTCTGGCAGCATCTGTGGAGGAGAAAACAGAGTTAATGTTTTGGGTCCGGTGACCCTTCCTTAGAGCTGATGGTGGCTGGGAAAACGTCAGTTTATATGCAGAAAATAGGGAGGTGGGTGGGGTAGGGAGTAAACGATAGGATAGAGCCCAAAGAGAGAGAAAGAGAAAGACAGTTGGACAGACAAAGGAGTTGCTAACGATCAGGCTGGGAGGGTGAGTAGTTGTTAATGGGGACTGTTAGTGACTAACAACAGGGGGTGTGTAATGGCAGGCTATGTGGTAACAGAGCCTGGTGTGTGGGATGGGGGGCTGGGACACGGGAGAGTTTAGGTCCTAAAATTATTGAACTCAATATTGAGTCCGGAGGGCTGTAGGGTCCCCAAGCGGAAAATGAGGTGTTGTTCCTCCAGCTTGCATTGGGCTTCACTGGAACACTGCAGCAAGTCAGAGACAGAGATGTTGGCCAGGGAACAGGCTGGTGCATTGAAGTGGCAGGCAACAGGTAGTTCAGGGTCTTTTTTGCACACTGCCATTACACACTCCCTGTTGTTAGTCACTAACAGTCCCCATTAACAACCACTCACCCTCCCAGCCTGATCGTTAGCAACTCCTTTTTCTGTCCAACTGTCTTTCTCTTTCTCTCTCTTTGGGCTCTATCCTATCGTTTATTCCCTACCCCACCCACCTCCCTATTTTCTGCATATCAACTGACGTTTTCCCAGCCACCATCAGTTCTGAGGAAGGGTCACCGGACCCGAAAAGCTAACTCTGTTTTCTCCTTCACAGATGCCGCCAGACCTGCTGAGCTTTTCCAGCAACTTTGTTTTTGTTCCTGATTTACAGCATCCACAGTTCTTTTGGTTTTTATTTGTTATTGCTCTATGAGGTAGTTTCAAACACATTACACACACTCATATTTTAAACCACCTTTGCCAATTTGATCCAGTCTACATGAACCTTAAGGTCCTTACAGTTATTTCATTGTCTTTATTGCACATTCTAATAATTTCTTCTTTAATGCTCAGTTGAGTATTACTTAACATTATAATGTTAAGTATAAGTATAACTACGGTTGGGAGACTTATAAACTACACCCACCAGTATTTTCAGACTCTTGCTATTCTTAATCTCTGCCCATATTAATTCTATTTCATGATCTTCTGAGCCAAGATTGTTTCTGATGTCCCAATATAATTGTTTATTATCAGTGCTATCTGTCCTGCTTTGCCATTTCTCTGGCTTTTCAAATTATTGTCAACACTGGAATATTTACTTCCCAACCTTAGTCACCATGTAACCATTTCTGTGTGGTAGAAATTAGATTTAAACCACTTATTTCTATTTGGGCCATTAATCCATCTAGCCTTTTACATATACATATATAATATGTATACTATTTTTCTTTGCTATTCCCTGTATGGACCTTAGTCACTGATGTTCTGCTAAACTATCTGTCCCTTCCAGTCCCATTCTGTTTGCTTTTACTCATACATCTGTTCTATTGCCTTGGCATTTATTTTTGGATTTCTAAATATCTATTCACCCAAACATTGCCTCCCCTCTGTTAGTTTAATTCCCTAAGTACAAAACTATTTATACAATTGCCTGGAAAACCCAGTCCAGTTTAATTGGAGTTCATCCCAACAGAAGAATTGTTTTTTTTTCTGAGTACAAGTGCCATTTCCATGGTCAAAATCCTCTTTCCAACTGTTTAATTCCCTAACCTGGTTGACCCACATGCTAACTGGCAATGTCTCAAGCAACAATCCAGGGAAGTTATGCATTTCAATTTGGACCCTAACTCTTCAAACTATCTTAGCAGAACAGAAATGTCATTGGTTGCATTTGTTCCCTCTGCTCTGGGTCACGGATCCCACTCTCACTGAATTTTAAAGGCAATACAGCTGTTTGAAGTATGCAACGGAAATACAACCAACCAATACTAAGATCTTCAAAATGCCTCAAATCCAGATCCTCATCAAGCAGCAGAGGTGCATTTTGAGTGGCCACAGCATTCCAAACTACAGAGGTGAAATCAACCAGCAATTCCGTGGCTCGACTGTACCCAGCAACTCAGGACAATGACTGAATGTAGATTGTCAAGAGCAATACCTGTCAAAGCTTTCATCAGTGCCTTCAGGACAGAAGGAAAATAATTACTCAAAGGTAGAATTAATAAATGCATTTTCTTTTTCACAAGAATTCCCTCCCTAAGGGCATTGTGGGTCAACCTACAGTATGTGGACTATGGTGGTTCAAGAAGGCAGGTCACCACCATCTTCTCAAGGGCAAGTTAGGACAGGCAATAAATTCTGGCCAGCCAGCGACGTCCACATCCTATGAGTGAATAAAAGAAAACTTGCATTTATATTGGATTCTTAATATAATTAACCACTCAAAGATGGTATACATTCAGGGGATAACCCAAGAAGGCAAACACAAATTAAGAGAGGAGACTTGAAAAAAAAATTAAGTATGTAAGCATAATGAAGCAAGGCTGAGAGATTTCTTTGGTGGGGGGGTGTGTGTGTGTGTGTGTGTGTGGGGTGGGGGAGTTCCAGACCATATACATAACCAAATAAAAGCTAATTGATGCAGGAATGTCAATGAGACTTACACAGAAAACTACACCTGGAAGATCAAAGGACATGGACTGGAATATATGATTCAAGCAAATTACAAAGAAGGTTGAGTGAATGCATTGGTAAATTTGGCACAGACAAGACGACTGTCTTCAGTGCTTTGAGGGTGATGAGAACATGGGACTTACAGATACTTTACATTTGGCCGGCATGGTGGCTCAGTGGTTAGCACTACTGCTTCACAGCCCCAGGGACCTGTGTTCAATTCCACCCTCGGACGACTGCCTGTGTGGAGTTTGCACATGCTCCCTGTGTCTGTGTGGGTTTCCTCTGGGTATTCCGATTTCCACTCACAGTCCAAAGATGTGCAGGTTAGGTCGATTGGCCATGCTAAGTTGCCTGTAGTGTTCAGGGATGTATAGCTTAGGTGAGTTATAGGGGGATGGGTCTGGGTGGGATGCTCCAAGGGTCAGTGTGGAATCATTCGGCTGAAGGACCTGTTCCCACACTGTAGAGATTCTATGTAAATTACTGAATGTAGAAATATAGTGATATGTTACTAGATTGGTAACCCAGAGCTCCTTGACCAATAAACAGAGATGTGCAGTGGAAAGCATCAGCTTTGCTCCTAGCACAACAGCACGACCATTTTTTGGGGTTTTATACCCAACTCTTCACTCTGGTGGTTTCCAAACTATTTCCCAATATTTTCTTCCCAAATTATTGCAAATCTTCAGTGACAACTGTAAGAGTGGTGTAGAGGGACTGGCAGCGCAGACGACTGTTAGTCGCAGCTACATGGCTGCCAATACTGCCTCTGAATTCAGGATCCCATCACACCCCACCCTCCTCCCCAAATGGGAACTCGCTTTAGGAAAATCTTATTCTTCACAGAGCAAACTAATTGACATCCCATCTCTGGGCTCCCAACCAATTAGCAAGGGAAGATGAATGCCTATTTCATCACATGTAGGATTTCTAATTAAAGGGATCATGCTTATGTCCCATGTGTGTACGAAATGTATTTAGGGCAGCGGCGATTAACCATCACCTTTTCAAGGGATTTTAGGGCCGGACCATGAATTCTCCAGCGTCCTGTACACGTACGTTCTAAAAGGAGCTTGTGTTGGGTAAGTGTTTGGGAGGCCAATGAAAACTGCATGTGGTCTTGAAGACTCATGCTGGGCAACGGTTTGAGTGGTGGGTAGAGGCGTGCAATGATTCCCCAGCGGAAGGAGAGTAATGCTGGCGGTGGACAGAGGAACGAGGTGTAACACGTACACGGCTCGTTACGTGACGAGCTGCTGCAGTGGAACCAGGGCATCGACACGCAGGAGGAGGGGACAACCTGCTGCTGGGGATCGCGGAGTTAATCACCGCCCTTCTCTGCAGCTAACAGCGGGAGGGAGGGACGGATGTGTGTGTGGGCATAGGTCTGGATGTGTGTGTATGGAGGGTGGTTCTGAATGTGTGTGTGTGTATGGGGGGGGCATGTAGGTCTGGATGTGTGTGTATGGAGGGTGGGTCTGAATATATGTGTGTGTATGGGGGACATGTAGGTCTGGATGTGTGTGTATGGAGGGTGGGTCTGAATGTGTGTGTGTGGAGGGTGGGTTTGAATGTGTGTGTTTGGGTGGGACTATGTGTATGGAGGTGGGACTGGATGTGTATGTGTACGGGGTGGGTCTGGATGTGTGTGTGTGTGCGGGGGGTGGGTCTGGATGTGTGTGTGTGGGGTTTGGGTCTGGATGTGTGTGTGGGGGTGGGTCTGGATGTGTGTGTGTGTAGGGGGGGTCTGGATGTGTGTGTGTAGGGGGCGGTGGGTCTGGATGTGTGTGCGTGTGGGGAATGGGTCTGGATGTGTGTGTGTAGGGGGTGTGGGTCTGGATGTGTGTGTGTGTGGGGGGTTAGGTCTACATGTGTGTGTGTGTCGGGGCGGATGGGTCTGATGTGTGTGTGTGGGGGGGG
>NC_063339.1:26456809-26461732 GCF_021869965.1 Rhincodon typus
TGTGTGTGTGTGTGGGGGGGTGGTGGGTCTGGATGTGTGTGTGTGTGTGGGGGTGGGGTGGGGTGGGTCTGGATGTGTGCGGGGGGGGGTAGGGGTAGGATGGGAACTGAATTCGAGCCAGCCTGACTCCGCGGCCGTTCTTGCTTCACGACCTTCTGTCTCTGGCACAAAAACGGGAACTGCTGGACAAACTCGGCAGGTCTGGGAGTATCTGTGGAGAGAAAAACAGAGTTAATGTTTCTCGTGCTGTGACCCTTGTTCAGAAGTGCCAGTTGCTGTCCGACCTGCTGTGTTTTTTCCAGTACTTTCTCTTCTGGTTTCTGATTTCCAGGGTCCACGCTTCTTTGTTTCTCTTTTTCTGTCTGCCTTTCCATTGGTCTGTTTCTAGTTCCGGGGGGCGGGGACAGTATCGCCAGTCGGCGCTATGATTGGCTGAAGCGGACTGCCCCGCCTTCTTTCCCAAGTGATTGGAGGACACTCGTCCGGGCTGGTCCCGGGCCCCAGTCCAGCAGCAGCAGCAGCAGCAGCGGCAGGAATGTGTTGGTGAAGCGGCCTGGCGTGGTCGGTAAATGGAATATTGCGACTTAGTAACCCGGAAAGCTCAAAGCTGTCCTTAGGAGACAGGGCAATGAGAGCAGAGTCAGTGGGCGCATCTCCATTCCGCGAGATAGGCTCAGTGAACAGACTGGTCGGGGAGCTCGTTGGATTCAACAAT
Source organism: Rhincodon typus (assembly GCF_021869965.1). Classification (NCBI taxonomy): domain Eukaryota; kingdom Metazoa; phylum Chordata; class Chondrichthyes; order Orectolobiformes; family Rhincodontidae; genus Rhincodon; species Rhincodon typus. The sequence goes on from NC_063339.1 coordinate 26,457,525, forward strand.
TTGCAACCACCAGCAAACGCAGGTAAGATACCAGTAAGTCCTTGTTCAGGTTTTCAACGTACATTTGATCCGTTTAGAATACGAAGTAAAGGACTTGGGTGTTCAGGGTTTTTTTTTGCTTGTTCCTAGAACAGCTAGACGGTGCATATATGCCAATTATCGGTCAAGAGAATTTTCAAGTTAAAATATTAACGAGAATATGAGCCAGATAAATTATACAAGTTTATTCTATCAAATTCCCCGCACCTGACCCATTGGAATTGTTGTTCTCTAACTTATAGCACGTCAGACTGTGCAAATAGATATTGCTTCATGCTTTATAAATTAATCTATTTATAATTTATAAAGCCACCATACAACACTCGATCATTTACTTGTACCCCCACCCCCCTCGAACCAGTCGGAACAATGTTAGGGGCACAAGGATAGAGGGACAGACTCTTCCAGACATGAAATAGTTATTTTGGGTAAGTATCCTGTGAACTGATGAGTTATCTTTATGCACAAGTAAACTTGCCTTAGTGAATTTGCCATGAGTGTTAAGTGCAGCGATTCGGTTTTCAAGTCATGCTAGCCTGTGGCACAAAACATTCAATTGGCCATTGGGAGTCCAGTCTTTGATTTTATTGAGTTGCTAACCAAACTGTACATTTAAAATGTTTATTACCTCAAGTTCAAATACAAATAGTTCCAAAGAAGTCATGCTAGAGTCAAAACATTAACTCTTCTTCTCTGCCTACAGAAGCTGCCTGCCCTTTGAGTTTCTCCAGCACTTTTTGTTTATATTTAAGATCTCCAGTTTTTGCTGTGGTTTGCTTTTGTTTAAAATATAGATATTCAAAGCGCACTAACAAAAGGTCAAATGTGTATGGAGAAGTGGTCGTAAACGCCATCACATTTCAGTAAATAGAAGAGACATATTCCTTTTGTATCCCCTTTAGTGATTGCACCTCAATAGCAAACTTTGAAGAATTTACCACTATCTGAAGACTTATAAGCAAGTACTGTTGATAAATCAAAGTACAAATTGGTTGTTGTAATTTCACTTTGGTTGCAGAGTATATTGGCAACAGGAATAGAAGCATGAAGCTGATAATGGAAAAAATTCAAAATTATCTCAACTGTATGTCTGTTGGTTGTAATCTCAACTTTGAATTGGAAGGTTGTGGGTTTAAGTCCTATTCAAGAGACTTGGGCACAAAAATCCAGGCTGACACTCCAGTATTGTATTGACGGAATGTTTCAGTATAGGAGATGACCCTGTCTGCACACTCAGGCTGATGCAAAAGATTCCCAAAGGACAACATTAATGAAAAGCATGGAGGTTATCCCTACTACGTGGACCAATTTTTTTGGCTACGATTAACATCATTGAAACAAAAGTAATTATCATGTTTTTGGGAGCTTGCTGCGTACATGATAGCTGGCTCATTTCCTGTATTATAAAAGTAATTTTAAAAAAAGCTTAAAACTTGGCTCAGTGCTTTAGATAATGTTTTTTTATTGATTAGACCATGTTTGCATGAAACAACTTGAAAAATTGATATTTGTGATCCTTCAATGTACCTATTATACAGAGCATACAACCTGAACAGTTGAGGTATACAACGTGAATTGGTAGTTTTTTTTTGTAAGATGTAAAACTTTGATCCATCACAGGCAAATAATCCAATGTTTTGCACAACCCATGAATAAGATGGTGACGAAGATTTTGTTTCTTTAATTTTTATGCCATTTTTATTTCTGTTAGATTTATGATCACCAGTCTTACATTCAAGTGGATATCTATAAGTCTTGATGGTAATATTAAATTTTCCATTTATTATAAGAAATGAATAAAGAATTTAGTCCAGTTTAAGGAAACTATTTGACCATTGGGAATATTACAGCTAAGGCTGACACTATCCACCTTTAGTCCTTCTCAAGTGCAACTGGGAATGCTGCAATAAGTGTTGGCCAAGCCAGTGCCACCCACATTGTCTGAATGACTTTTAACGAGGGATACCAGGATAGTTTCTCTGGCTTTTGTGAAATTTGGGCATTCTTATCTTCATGGCTGAGGTTAGTTAAAGGAACAGTAGTCATGTCTGGGCGATCAGTTTGTACTGCTGAGCTGTTCATTGACTAATTCTATTGACCTATTGGATAATGTGGAGATCATTTTTATTCTGATCTGTTAACTGGTTGCTGCCCAGGTTGATTCATTCATTGTCAAAGGCATGAGATTGGTCTAGGATTGTATGAACATTTTTAGCAGGTTTTCACCGACCCTCAATGCCTTTCAGATAAACGATTAATCCACAGCCCCATTTGTCCTCTCAGATGGATAAAAGAACTCACCACGGCTATAGAAGTACTTACTAGTTAATTCAGACATACAGAAAACATGCTAGTTACTAACTCAAAAACCCAAAACCCAAACTTACATATACATTTTAAAATATTATTTATTGTATAAATCCCACTGTCTACATCACAACAGATATAAGGGTAATCAAAAGGCTAATTACAAGCTATCCTTTTGTTATAGCGTAGGGTCATGAGAATTTTACTAGGCTTACACAGGGTTAAATTATGAGGACCAGTTCCATAAACTTTGGCTGATTACTAAGTGTTCAGAAATTGGAAGGATGATCTAATTTAGGATCTTTTGAAATGACAAAGATTGCATACAGTCAACACAAATAAGAGGATGCAATCTTAAAATTACAGTAAGACCATTCAGGAGTGAAATCATGAAGCAATTTTTCCACAAAGTTGTGAAAATCTGTTACTCTCCCCTAAAATTGCTTACTTAAAATATTACATCTGACAGTAAAATACTTTAATAGATAAAATATTTAAGGATTGGATAAAAAGCAGGAAAATTGAGGTGAGGTGCAAATCAACCATGATCTGACTCAATAGTTGAACAGGCTTGAGGGGCTGAAGGCTCACTCTTGTTTTATCATTCTTGTAAAATACCAATGAGCCAATACTAGGTTTTTGCTATAACTTTTCTACTGCTGCTTTCGTCATTATTTTACAATGTCATTTGTTTCATTGCCTTTTCAAAGTGCCCAGCTTGGGGTTTGCCTCTGTTATTTAAATCCGAAGAAATAATTAATATTAAGTTTAATAGCACGTTGGCTAAGTTGTTTGTGAATCAGATGCTTGAGGGTTTGTTGATTTTAAGGGTTCATGATCAAAGTTACCTAATACAGGCAGTCATGATTTATTGCAATTTACTAATAGTTTGAGTTTCTTAAACAGCAAGTTAGTTATGATACATTAGTTAATTAAATAAAGAAAGTACACAACCGTGACAATTGGAGATGGTTCACTGATACCAGAGGACAGGCAGGCTGTCAGGCAGAATGTTTCCATCTTGTTAAAAGTTCTGGGGGACAACATTGTGCTCTCCAGGTGTGGTGTAAGGGAACTCTTCCCTGCGTCGTCTTCCTCCTCCTTCTGATCAGTTTTCCATCAGCCTGGTGAAGACTATTTGAAGTTACTCTCTGGAAATACTCCCCAAAGAGCACCCCTCTGCACTGATCACTTATTGCTATATCATACGTCTAGGGCAGTTTATTGTCTCTGTGTGAATCAATTGTCTGAACCATTTTGGCCAAGGGACACCAACTCATGACGTTGGATGATCACTGCCCGCTTGCACACATTCATCTGAGAGTTAGTTTACTATACTAAGAACAAATACTTCTTGCTTTTGAAAATAGTACACCAATAACAGGGTGCATTTAGCACCAGATAAATTGAATGGGCATCATGACCTTTGTGTTTCCCATAATTCTTTTGTTTTCATCTACTATAATGTTGGAAAGTTGATTAGTGCTGGAGACATCTCATACTACATAAAATGGGGCTAGGAAGATTAAGGGACCCTAACGTTCAACAGGTTCAAAGCCTTTTCTAAGTCTGAAGTACATAATGCAGGCTAATGCTTTGTGCACTGCTACACTAGCACATGCCGTCTTTCAGATAAAGCTACTCGGTGGGATGGATGATAGCCTGGTCCCCTATTAGTTCATGACCCATCAAAACACTCCAAAAGACCATGGATATATTTACAGACAGTTAGAACTCAACTGATTCACAGGTGTCTCTTACCTGGTTTGCATTACATGTTGAGATAACAAGGTGTAGAGCTGGATGAACACAGCAGGCCAAGCAGCATCAGAGGAGCAGGAAGGTTGACGTTTCGGGCCTAG
>NC_063339.1:26476732-26483852 GCF_021869965.1 Rhincodon typus
CTTCATCGGAGGCTGCACTGAGGATGTTACCAAGCATGGTAACGAAATGTCTGCGGAACAATAAACCAGCTCGGCGAGCCAACCAACCTCAACACATATTAAAGATTACACAATCTAATGAGTGATCCTGGTCCACATATATAATGTTTATTGATGTAATAAAACAATACAGTTAGTGTTAGATCCAACCACAAACAGTAAAAGATGACTGAGCATATGGTACAATTGCACAAAAAAAAGTGAGACCATTTCATTCAAGAACTGTTTTGGGGCTGGGCATGATAAAGTTGGAGGAGGGCAAGAAAGGAAAATAACGAACAGTATAATCTATCTGATAATTTAGTTGGGATTTGTAAGTGACAGGGAGCTTCAGATTCAAGACAGACCGGGTAACCAAACAAACAAACAAACAAACTAGGAGTCTTTCTAATACAATGCTATTTCAGTTACATTTACACTGGATATTACTACCTACAAATTGCAGAATAAGCAGCAACATTTATACTTAATGTATTGCTATGATATTATAGTATGAACTTGTACAACTACAGTCAGATTTACCTGCACTGGCAAGTGACTAATTATCAATAAAATGTTACTGCACAATAAAGATATTGTCCATATTCAAGCTGCCAATATTCGATGTTTCCAACCATCAGCTACATGAGAGGAAGTCAGTTCCTCATAGCTGACTAACACAAGCTGTTCTACATTTAAAAGATGAAAATTAAAGTGATTATTTGTGTATGCATTCCATGCTTAACATTATTTTTACTAAATAACTAAAAAAAAATCATTTAGCTTTTATCCTCTTAAAAACTAGATTTATAACTGCAAAACATACTGCATAAAGGACTGCTGGTACTTCTTAAGAAAATATATTTTGTGCAATTGTGGCTACACTTAACAGCTGTCAAAGCAACACTGCTCGTCAGGCAAGTATCCTAAAGTAAGTGAATTATCTAGGCATCATAGACAATCTTGCCCATTAAACTTTAAAGAATGGCCATAATTCTGACGAGAAGAAGGTGCTACATTCCCTTTAAGATTTGCTCAACATCTTTGATTGAAAACCATAATAAATTAGACACTTATGTAAAATGTTATCAATGCTCTTTAAAATAGACCACTAAAACTCATTTACATATGATGTGTCACTCATAATCGATCCTCCAAATGCCATCCTAGGCTTGTCCATGTGCCTAAAAGCATCAAGTATCAAGAAGATATTTTAAGTTGTGAATTACAGACCTAGACCAATACTGCAAATAAAGAGCAGGTCATGGATGGGGTCAGTGGTGGAGTACTGCTAACAGGAAAAACTTCTGTACTGTAGCCAGGCTTCTATAAATCAGATTTAGAAAATATAAATAGACTGCTTTGGGTGATGGGGGCTTCACTATTGTCCGTAATTTTGTTCAGCCCTGTGAACTTAGTTGATTTGATCCAATGCTCTGAGAACTTCTTCACCCTGAAGCAAGGTTCTGTTGTCTTGGATAGGTGCATTCACTTCACAGTCGTAATTGGTGAGTGTTGGCAAGCTACTGCTTTCCGCTGAGTGAGTGAGAAGCCTTGACACTATATCTAAAAGTAAAAGAAGACCAGAAATAAATAATACTGAATCAAAAATACTTTTAAAATGCACTTGACATTAGCTATGTACAGCTACTAATTGAAAAATGAAAAACATTCTTCTTAGCTATCTCCTGTTATTTGCTTTATTCAATTTAACAGCAGTACACTTAAACTTTTCTTAACCACCATTTAAAATGCATATTGAATGTTGAAAATCACACTGCCTAGACAGAATGCAGCGATTGGATTCAGCAACTTGTTACCGTAACCAAGATTTCTCAATTCCTAGAACTAGGACTTGGATTTGAGGTTATTTCTGTCACAATATTTAAGTAATTTCTTAAATGTTACTTGTAGGTCAGTTTCCACATTAAAGAAAAGGTGGGTGTGCAACTTTTTTTCAAATTGCAATGATCAACGGATGACTGGATATTTGTTAATCTAATCAACCTTTAGAACAAAGATTAGAGTCAGTTATACAGCATGGAATCAGACCCTTCAGTCCAACTCATCTGTGCCGACCAGATACCCTAAATTAGTTCCACATGCCAACATTTGTTCTAAACCCCTTTTAAATGTCCTCTAGACTGTTCTCGAGTACAAAGCTGGCATCAGAAGTTGAATTTTGCGTTATATTTTAGGAGGGACAACTGAGTTACAAATCATCATTTTAAATTGCATTAATACAAGCTTCAAAGAGCAGCAACATCAAACTGCTGACATAGCCATGAGGAAAGGACACACGACTACTTCGGAAAAAAGGACCTGGTGGTGGGTAAGTCAAAGGTCTAAATAATGATGGCAATAACGCCTTTTTAAACCACCCTGTCCACTGTGATGCAAATTTCAATGGAGGTGATTCTGAAAAGATAGGATTGAAATGCGTTTGGAGAAGCAAGGAATAATTAGGGATAGTCAGCATGGTTTTGTGCAAGAGAAACTGTCTCTCAAACTTGATTGAGTTGAGCGAGTAACCAAAAAAAAAAATTGAGGGGAGAGTGGTAGGCATTGTTTACTTGGACTTCAGTAAAATCTTTGACAAGGTTCTGCATGGTAGATTAACTAGTAAAGTTAGCTCACGTGGGATTCAGGGTGAGCTTGCCAAGTGGATACAAAATTGGCTTTATGGTCGGGGAGACAGGGTGGTGGTGGAGGGTTGTTTCACAGGAGGCCTGTGACCAGCAGTGTTCCACAGGGATCAGTATTGGATCCAATTTTGTCATTTATATAAATGATTTGAATGAGAATATAGGAAGCAAGTTTGTAGATGACAAAATTGGTGGTACATTGGACAGTGAAGAAGGTTATCTAAGATTACACAGAGATCTTGATCAATTAGGTCAATGGACTGAGAAATGGCAGATGGAGTTTAATTTGGATAAATGTGAGGGATTGCATTTTGGAAAAACAAACAAGGGCAAGGCTTATACAATTAATGGGAGGGCCTTGGGTAGTGTTGTATAACAGAGGGACCTAAGGGTTCAGGTAACCTATTTCATTGAAATTTGCATCACAGTGGACAAGGTGGTTTAAAAAGGCGTTATTGCCATCATTATTTAGACCTTTGAGCATAGGAATTTGGACGTCATCGTGTTGAGGTCGTACAAGTATCTTCTGGAGTATTGTATGCAGTTCTGGTCACCCTGTTATAGGAAGGTTATTATTAAACTGGAGAGTGTTGAGAAAGATTTACCAGGATGTTGCTGGGAGTGGAGTGTCTGAGTTATAAAAATAGGCTGGGACTCTTTCACTGAAGGAGTGTAGGAGGTCGAAGGGTGACCTTTGTAGAGGCTTATGAAATCATGAAAGACATAAATAATGTGAATAGCAAAAGTTTCTTCCCTAAGACAGAGGAGGGGGTTCAAAACTATGGGGCATGCTTTTAAGGTGCAAGGAGAGAAAGATTTTAACAAAGGACATGAGGGGCACCTTTTACACAGTGGTTAGTGTGTGGAACGAACTGCCAGAAGAAGTGGATGCAGTTTGAGTTACACCATTTAAAAGACATTTGGATAAGTGCATGAAAAGGAAAAGTTTGGAAGGAAATGGTCCAAATGCAGACAGGTGGGAGTAGTTTAGGGAACATGGTCAGTATGGACTAGTTGGACTGAAGGGTCTGTTTCATGCTGTATGGCTGAACAAGACAGTTGGAAGCCCTTAGTATTTTGTTCAGCAATACTGCAGCAGGGTGAAGATAGATAATGAGGAAGAGAGATATAATTAAAAATAAAAATCAATCAAACTTGCCAGTAGGTACCAACACGAGTGTCTTGTGTTCACTACTATTGGCTTCAAATCCCTTTGCACGTTTCCATGTTTGTGACGTACTTACTGGAGGGTCAGTGTCATTTTGGAACAATAATCCCTGTTCAAAAGAAAAATTAAAATGTACTGCATTTCAATTGGAATCCAGTAATCTGGAAAATAAAATTTTTTGGTATAGTGGAAGGTTATTACGTAGCTGAAATCTTTCAAATACTAAAAAACCTTGACGATTGTATTTGTCATTTTATTTGAGGAGAAAAGGTTATGATCCTTAATAATTCTTCTCGGAGATAAAATTCTACAATAACATTTGTTGCATTTGCAGAGGTTATTTTCCAATTTGTGCATTAAATTCACACCATTTGCAATTTACTACAAGACCAATCTGGAATTTTTAGAAAAATAGGCACCATCTTGGAAAATAATCCCAGAAAAACAAAGTTTCAGGTTATATATAATGAAAATTGAGACACAGTCAATCATTACAAGTCATTGGCTTTTCTTATAGAACTGATGATTTGATGTACATGCAAAACTAGATGCAAAAATGCAGTGCAACTTCATTCGTATCCTTGTGGCAGCCTGACTTCAATTTATAGCAAGTATTAAAAAATGAATTAGTTATTTTGTTCCCTAGTTAGGGCTCTTGCAGAAATGCTTGGCAATTGCAATTGTGTGGTCATGCAGATAATAAATTCAATTTTTGAAAAAATCTGTTCAGGGGATGTGGGTGTTGCTGGCTAGGTCACCATTTATTATGTTTCACAATTGCCTAGAGAGCAGTTTAGAGTCAACCGCATTGCTGTGGCTCTGGAGACACGTTCGCCAGACCAAGAAAGAAGGGCAGATTTGCTTCCCTAAAGGAAATCAGTGAACCAGATGGGTTTTATGACATTCAACAGTGACTGCATGGTCACCATCAGACTAGAGCTTTATTCCTAGATGTTTACTGAATTCAAAAAAGTGTTTAAGAACACGGTCTTTGACAAAAACATTATGATTGCCAGTAAGGCAATAAACATTGACATTAAAAGACACCTTGAAGTAGCTATTACAATTTTTTGAAATGTAAGCTCCTTGTAGCTAATGTTACTGAATACAAATTATGGTGAACTCATTGTTAAATCTAGAACATTTGTTATGGAAAAATTTTAACTCTGAAAATAAAGCCTCACCATTGCATATTTAATTACAAACCTTGAACAGAGCATCACAACGGATTCTTCTGTGGATTAGTTGTTTAACTTGCAAAATACTGGAAATAATTTCATTTGAATGCTGAGAATCAACAATATAATGTATAAGCCTGAACTATACTGGAAGTGTTTTTTTTTCAAAAAATAAGTATTATAAACAAGTCTGATCATGATTTCCCTTGGGATCAATGCAAAAATAACAGAGGAACTTGGTAGTTAAATCATAGCTCATCTGCCCTTGCACACGCACTAGTGCCAAGGACAAAATATTTTCTTTCCAATTATCACAATACACAACAGTAAAAATTCACTGAACTGTATTGGTCAAGAGGGAAAAGTGGTTGAGAATCTGAGGAAGCTTGCAGGTTGGAGAGTATTTTTGGTGGAAACAAGAGGACACGTAGTGATTAGTGGGATAACACAATGTTAAGTGCTTGGGCCTTAGCTACTCACAGCATATATATATAAAATGACTTGGAGGAAGGTACCCAATATAACATATGCGAATTTGCTAACAATACACAGACAAACAGACAGATTGGGAGTTGTGAGGAGGATGCAAGGAAGTTTCAAGGCAATTTAGATCATTTGTGTGGGCAATCATATAGCAGATACATTTAGCCATGCTGTCATGTAAAGTTATACACTTCAGTGTGAAGATCAAAAGTCTTATTTAAATGGTGATATATTAGGAAGCATGAAGCACGGGTCTACTTCTACATCAGTCAAAGCAGCCAGGCAGGTGCAGCAAGCAATTAGGAAGGGAATGGTCTAAGGGTCTAACCCAGAGACCCCGGTAATATTCTGGGGACCCAGGTGTGAAACCTGCCACAGCAGATGATGGCATTTGAATTTCTTAAGAATCTGGAATTAAGAGTCTAATGAGACCACGAAACTTTTGTCTATTGTTGGAAAAACCCATCTAGTTTACTCATGTCCTTTAGGGAGGGAAGCTGTCATCCTTACCTGTTCAGGCCTGGGTGTGATTCCACCCAGAGCAATGTGATTGGCTCTTAACTGTTCTTAATTAGGGCTACACAACAAATGCTGGCCTAAATTAGCAAAATCCCTGTTCCATGAGTGAATCCAAGAATAATTTCTCTCTCAATTTTTTTTATTTTAAAGACGTTACGGAGTGTGGGGAGAAAGTGGGATATGGCATTGAGGTAGAAGAGCAGCCACAAAGACCTGAATGGAAAAACACTTACAATCTGAATTATAAATACTGCACAAGCTTTCCATTGAGTCTGCATTGGCCAAAAACAACCTATTATAATTCCATTTTCCAGCACTTGGCCCATATCCTTGCATGCCATGGCATCACAAGTGTACATCGTAACATTTTTTAAAATGTTTGAGGGATTCCATCTTTACCACCCATACAGGCAGAGAGTTTCAGATTCCCATCACACTGGGTGAAAAAACAAAAACTTGCTGCACATCCATTTAAAGGTAAGGGGCAGGAGGTTTAAACTTATGGCTCCTGGTAACTGATCCCTCCATAAAGGGGAAAAGTTCCTTCCCATCTATGCCAGTCAGTTTTTATAGATCTCAGTCTATCTAATCTCCCTTCATAAATAAAAAACTCTCGAGCCCAGGCAACATTCTGGTAAATCTCCTTCCTATAGTGTAGATTTCAGAACTATACACACTACTCTACTCTAGCTGTAGCCTAAACAAATCAGTGTGCATATTAAGCTCAAATTCACAATTTCTAAAGACTATGCAGCAAGGTTTGTGCTTTAGGTTGCCCTGTTTTAAATCATTTTATTAAGGATATCTTTTAAATATGGCTGGCATCACTTGTAGTATTGTGGAAAGACAGTCAGTCAGTCATACAGCATTTCAGGCCCTTTGGTCCACCATATCTATGCTTACCAAAAACTACAGTAATCCCATTTACCTACATTTGGCCCATAGCCTACAATGTCGGCCTTTTAAGTACTCATCCAGAGGCTGCTTAAAATGTTGCAAGAGTACGTATCTTCACCACCCTCTTAGGCAGCATGTTCTATTTACTCCTCACCTTAAACTTGTACTTTCTGGCCTTAGACTTGACATTCTCATGATCTACTGTCTCTCAT
>NC_063339.1:26484352-26500932 GCF_021869965.1 Rhincodon typus
CACACACTCTCTCTCTCTCACACACATATTCACACACACTTACATGCGCACACACACACACAAGAATTAAAGTGGCATTGAATCATTCACCCCTCCCAACACCTCAGCCGTAACAGAACTATGTGGAATGAAGCCATGTTTTCAGTGTTACTGCTTAGCACAGAATTGCTGAAAGATTTGTTAAAATAGTAGCTGTGGTACAGTTGGTAACTCTTTGGGTTAGAAGATTGTGGGTTCAAATCCCACATCAGGACTTGAGCACTACAATCAAAGCTGACACTCTAGTGCAGTACTGAGGGAATGCTACACTGTGGAGACCAAGACATTGGCTGTATTCAAGATAGAGATCAATGTGTTCTTGATTCGTAAGGGGATCAAGGGATTCGAGAGAAGGCAGGAGAATGGGGTTGGAGAAACCTATCAACCATGGTTGAATGGCGGAGCAGAGTTGATGGGCCAAAAGTACAACAAAATAGGCCAATCTTAGGGTCTTATGGTATGTTCTGGTTACCACCCAACAGTGACTGGTGACTGTCGTAGTGTGTTGCTCCCAATCCTCTTTCTTGTTTCAAATTAATAAAAACAGTGGATTACATTAAACCAGATTAGAATTTGCCAGCCGCAAAGGGGCGCTGTAACAAAGATCAGATTTCAAAGAAAACTTACAAAAACTATTTGTGTTCCAATAGAGGGATACTGCATTCAAAGCCTTAATTCTGTTTTGCCTCCACTGATGCTGCCAGACTTGCTGAGTTTCTCCATTTTTGTTTATGATATAATATGCTTTAAATTGGATGCAGTGATTATGCGCGCCTGTCTTCCTGAAACGGTAATGTAAGCAGAGTTATTGAATATTTTTAAGGCAGACATAGATCAATCCTTATTAAGAAAGGAGGTGAATAGGCTACGCAGGAATGCAGATAGGAGGTTACAATCAGATCAACTGTGATCTGACTGAATGGCAGAGGTTGCTCAAGGGGCCGAATGGCCTATGTCTGCTCCAAACTCATATGTTTGTACAAGCGGTAACCACTGACTGAGTGCTCAGACAGCTGCTGTTGTGGTTATAGGTTAAACTGCTCAATATTCTCTCTCAGAATAATAGAGTCATAGAGATGTACAGCACGGAAACAGACCCTTACGTCCAACTCGTCCATGCCAACCAGATATCCTAAAATAATCTGGTCCCGTTTTCCAGCATTTGGCCCATATCCCTCTAAATCCTTCCTATTCGTTAACTCATCCAGATGCCTTTTAAATATTATAATCATACCAGCCTCCACCACCCTCTGTGCGAAAAGCTTGCCCCTTAGGTCCCTTTTAAATCTTTCCCCTCTTATCTTAAACCAACACCCTCTAGTTTTGGACTACCCTACCCCGGAGAAAAGACTTTGTCAATTACCCTATCCATGCCCTTCATGATTTTAAAGACCTCTATAAGGTCACCCCTCAGCCTCACAACATCCTTCCCATAGCAGGGAGACCAGAATTGCACACAGTATTCCAAAGTGGCCTAACCAATATCCTGTACAGCTACAAAACAAGCTCCCAACTCCTATACTCAAGCACTGACCAATATAAGCAAGCATACCAGGCACCTTCTTCACTATCCTGTCTACCTGCGACTCCACTTTCGTCTAGTCAACAAAGAATGCTGTCATCTGTGCAAAAGTGATACAGCCTGAAGCTAGGCCTTCTAGGCCCAGGTTTGCTTCTGGCCCCCGTTTAACGTGATCTGCACTCACTTACAGAGAGTGTCATCGTCCAGCTGCCAGGTTCGGGTCTCTGGGGTAGTACAGCATTGGATCCATTAGAACAGGAAAAGGCGCATCAAAGTCAGGCATGTAAGGAATAGACAAGGATGATTGACTTTCTTTGCAGTATATGTTCTATTGATAAAGTTGGTTAGGCGTGTTTATTTTTTGGTAGCTATTACTATTCCATTATGGCCGTGTAAATGCAGTGATGGAGTAGTGTTCTGGAAATGCTGGTCAGTTTGGAATTGGACCTGGGTGACTGCTAATGCAATGGATGAGTTCTTCCTGAAGGCCCTCTTTGGGGTGAAGGCACTGTCAAGGTTGCCTTCATCTTTCTCTCCCCTCCCTTACCTCACACCACCATCACTAATGTACCTGGTCCTCAGCCACTCTCTGAATAGCTGATGTAATGGGTGGGGTCCCCTCGCGATGTGAAGGATGTGTAGTATACACCAGAACATGACAAATCTTAATATCCATCCTGCTGAGTACTGCACGGATCTGCTGGTGTGGTCCAGGTAATAAAACAAAGCTCCATTTACGCAGCGTTTTGTGTGGAGACAGATAATTAGAGGTTTAGGTCTGTAGCCTGTCATCAGAACTGATGAAACCATATCTGATGTAAGGTCCACAGTCTTAAAAGCTTTCTCTCTGGACAGATACTGTATTGTCGACTTTGCTTATAGTGGCATTGGGGAAAGTGCAGTTCTAAAATCATCAGTGCAGTATGCAACTTTCATCAGGACGATTTCAAAGTAGGATGGTTTTATACCTGCAGTTGAATGAAATAGCACATAGATTCTAACAGTGTAAAAGATAGTCAGGATACAAAAGAAATGCTGTGCCACTACATCTTTTGTAACTCCAAAGCTATCCCAAGGAGCCAACGAAATACTTCACTAAAGTGTGAGTACTGGTGATTTAAGTCTGCATTGTGCATTATAAAGCGATTCATTTGACTTAAGAGCTTTAGTATGTTAGTCTCTTGTGTGAAAGACTATACTGTTTCCTACATTAGTCAATACAGTATTGTGACCATTATGATGCTGTGATTGTTAGCATGTGCCTTGGAGGTTGTTTGATGGGATTTGTTGCTATGCTGCCCTGAATTTTACACTGCTGAACTGCAGCATTGCTGTTCCAGTTGTAACTGTGATTTGCAGCTTGGTTTTTTTTGCAGCCGTAAAATAAATGGTTGCTATCCTGAAATCCCTTCTGAATAGAACCATGTACAGAAAGACAGAATTATCAAAATCAGCTTTAGCTCTCGCCAGGTTATTTTCCTACAATTTATTTCGGGTGATATGGAAATTGTATTCTTCAAACTAAACATCGAAATTCAGCTGATGTTAATTTCCTTCTGGCATCTTTATCATTTACAGGACACAGAATATATTCATGATACATTTAGGCAGAAAGTGGCTTTTTTTTAAAATGTCTTTGCGAAGGTCCAGGGTATTAATGTGATATTTTAACTGGTCTGTCACCAATTGTGACTATCTAGGTAGATCACTACTTTGGAATAAACTAGGCTTAATTCTGCAAGATTTCCTAAAAACATATGAATTTTTAATCCTTTCTTAGCATAGGAAAAAGATGTAGTGAGATCCACTGCTTTAAACAAGTGAGCATAAGGCAATGAACCATTTGATTTGGGAAGTTTTCCCACTGGTAGACTTTTACTTTCCCTGCGGTGGATTTGAGGATGGGGTTGGTGGAGGAACCATGCACAATTATAAATACTTGTGGCCTGTAAACCACCTGTCTGCCAACCCTGATCTCTCCTCCCGTTTTACATAGGAAGGCCTTTTACTATCCAGTGAATGGCCGTAAAAATACCTCCTCCTGCTCCAGCACCTAGTTTACCCATGGTAAAGGGAAGGCCCATGCCAGCTGTGTAGGCCTGGCAGTTTTTATTGGGCAAGGTTGGAGGATCCGCTGTGGGGAAGAACCTCTTTCGAGGGATCACCGTGCCCTCAGAAGCAAGTATTCTATATGCCTTCTTGACCACCCTGTCTACCCTAATTGACACCTTCAGGGATCTATGGACTTGTACACCAAGGTCCCTTTGTTCCTCAGTAGTCCCTGGGGACCTTACCAATCATTGTGTATGTCCTTCCCTTTTTCGACCTCCCAAAATGCATCACCTCACATTTATCAGGATTAAATTCCATCTGCCATTGCTCTGTCCAATTTATCAGATGATCAATATCAGACTGTAACCTAAGACCATTCTCCTATCAATACCACCAATTTTCATGTTACTGAAAAGTTACTAATTACACCTTCTGTATTCACATCCAAGTCATTAATGTACATAACAAACAGCTTGGGTCCTAGCACCGATCCCTGTGGTACACCACTGGTCACAGTCTTCCAATTAGAGAAACAACCCTACCATCACCCTGTGCCTCCTATTTGTTGGCCAACTTGCCTTGGATCACATTGGCTCTCACCTTTTGGGTCAGCTTTCCATGTGGGACCTTGTGAAAGGCCTAACTGAATTCTATGCAAACCACATCAACTGTATTAACTTTATCAATATACTCAGTCACCTTTGCAAAAGACTGAATTAAATTAGTCAGTTAGGATTTCCCTTGAACAAGTCTGGGCTGACTATCCCAATTCAATCCCTGTCATTCAAAGTATTGATTAATCCTGTCCTTCAGAACTTTTTCCAATAATTTCCCTACCACTGACGTCAGACTAACTGGTCTGTCATTACCTGGCCTATGTCTGTTGCCCTTCTTGAACACAGGAACCACATTAACTATGCTCCAGACATAGCAGGAACTGCCGAAGCTGGAGAATCTGAGATAACAAGGTGCAGAGCTGGATGAACACAGCAGGCCAAGCAGCATCAGAGGAGCAGGAAGGCTGATGTTTCGGGCCTAGACCCTTCTTCAGAAATGCTCCAGTCATCTGGCACTTCACCTGTGGCCAGGGAAGAATTAAATATCTCCTCCAGGGCCCCAGCCATCTCCTCCCTTACTTCCCAAAGCTGCCTGGAATACAGCTGGTCAGACCCTGGGGATTTGTGCACCTGTTTGCATGTTAAAACATGTAATATCTTCTCCTTATTAATGTTAACATGTTCTAGAAGCTCATTGTCCCAGCTAAAATCCCCGGCTACAATGTCTTAGAGATGAGAAGTATTTGTTTCAGACCTCACCCATGTCCATTGGCTCCACGCATATGTTGCCCCTTTGGTCTCTAATAGGTCCCACCCATTCCCTGGTAATCCCCTTACTCTTAATATAATTATAAAACCCCTTGGGGCTTTTCTTTCATCAAGATTATTTCGACCAAATATATTTCATGGCCCTTCCTTGCCATCCCAGTTTCTTTTTTCCATTTAAAGCAACCTCCTGTACTTTTGAATGGCCTCCATTGTTTCTAATGCACTGTACCCAACATATGCTTCCTTCTTTTTTCTTTACAAAACACTATCCCTTGACATCCAGGGTTCTGTGGACTTGCTGCCTTTGCACTTCACCCATAGAGGAAAACACTGGCCCTAAATTCTCACTATACTTACTACTTTTAATAGACTCCCACTTTCCAAACGTAGACTTCCATGCAAGTAGCTGCACCCAGTCTTTATTTGCCAGATCCTGTCTAATGATACTGAAATTGACCTTCCCCCAATTTAAACAGTTTTATCCCTTCCCATAATGTCTTTGAAACTTGCAATTATGGCCACTGTTCCCAAGATGCTCGCCCACTGACATTTAAACCACTTGAGTGGCTTCATTCCTCAAGATTAGGTCTACCACTGCCCCATCTCTACTGGGACTATCTATGTACTGGCACAAAAAGGCTCTCCTGGATGCACTTTTAAAAATTCCACCATGTCTGTTCCTTTCACACCAAGGCAATCCCAGATAATGTTAGGAAAGTTGAAGTCCCCTACAATTTTTACTCTGCTTCTCACACACCTTCCTGTGATTTGGTTACATATCTGCCTCTGACTGTTTCAGAAGTCACACGACACCGGGTTATAGTCCAACAGGTTTATTTAAAAACACAAGCTTTCCGAGTCTAGCTTCTTCAGTTGAATAGACTGTCAGCGGGAGTAGTCTGTTAGAATCATTTTGGTCAGGCCATTTATTTTCCAGTATATCATTGTGTTTCACTGCTGCTTGATAGAGAGTTAAATCAGGGTTGTTGCCTTATAGATGTAATTCTAATTCTTTATATTCTGCAGTTGTTCACTCTGAATATGAATTCTGTTTACAGTTGTAAAGGTAAAGTCACCACGGTCCCAGCTGACCATAGGGCTGTGTGCTCTCATTAGAGAGAGATGTTTAGTGGTGAGTTTAACTGAGGGTCACCAGACCTAAGGTGAGAGACAAGGTTGAGAAGGTGGGACACTCATGGTGACCTCCTATGGTACGCAAACTGAACCTACACTGTTGGCCTCATTGTTTTATGGCTGTGTTGGTCACTGCACTTTATGAATGACTGTTCATGATAAAGGCTGCTGGCACCATCCTCTTTTAAGTACAGGAAATTACAGAGCCTGCTTGATCTAGTAGGGAGAAGAAAACAACTTCCTGGTCTAATTAGAAGAGTTTATTGTATTTAACAAGGTATAGTTTATTGCATTTAAACAACCAGCTACAGGTTACATTGATATAATAGACATTGTTACAGAGAGTTTGAGTAGGTTCAGACCTAATGTCTCACTCCTCTGAGATTCTAAGCCATTCTGCCCATAAGCCCATATGATTTCCTCACCGTGGATCGTTCTTATTGGTGTCAGACCTTAAACCTTTAAGGTCTGTTAAGGTCCTGTTAAACCTTTCATACACAATCTTTGCCGTTACAGCAATGGCTGTGATGAGCTGAATGACTAAAAATAACTGAGATGATGTTTCTGTGGCAAAGTTTCCCAAACGTGACCTGTGGATCATGACCGCCAGTAAGATTGCTATCCCTGATGCAGCAAGGGCTGTCCATGGTGCTCTGGTACTAACAGCAACAAGGCCCTTTTTTGAAATTTTGCTGTTTTTCAAATTGTGGCTTTGGCCTCACCAGCTGATCCTGTAGTCCTGAATGACCTCAAGGGAAGGAAGGTGGTTGTGGAGGGGAGAAGGTTTGGGAAGTACTGTTCTAAGGGACAAATGACATGAGGAGGTATTTTGGAATTCACTAAGGATGGTTTTGCACCAATGCTCCCTCCACACTCTGTGGCAGCACAGCCTCTGGGAGGTTCTACACATGCCAGTCAGCACGGCAACGCATCAACTTCCATGTGTGGAAACTGTAGATGTGCATGCACCTCAGAGGACTGCACTGCGGGGGACAAAAATTAGGAAGGACATGTTTCATGCTTTTTGGATTGAGTTGCTTGATTCATCATTTTATTTTCATGAGATATGTCTCATGACCTGGTATATCGGGAGCTCCAGAAAGAGATCATGTTCAGCAAAGTAATAACTGTTCAATGTTAATTATCTGTGAAATAAAGAAACTTTCTTTGGTTTATTCATAACACATGGGTGTTGCTGTTTAAGCCAGCCTTTGGTACCCATTCTAAATTGCACTTGAAAAGGTGCAGCTAAGTCACTTCTTTGAACCAGTGCAGTGGCTGTTGGCGTAGGTACTCCCATGGCTAGCGAGGAAGTTCCAGGTTTTTGACATGGAATAAAAGAATAATGATACATTTCAAAGTCAGGATGTTTCATTAGGGGCACTGGTATTCCCTTGTGTCTACTACACTTGACTTTCTAGGTGGTGATGGTTATGCTTCTGGGAGGATTTGTTGAAGGAGCTTTTGGCTTTTCGGTGTGCAACAGTTGTTGTGCATTGATGGCAGAGGGAATGGTGAATGTGAAAGGTGTTAGGATGTCAGTCAAGTGGGCTGTTGGATGGAATCAAGCTTGTTGAATATTGTTGGAGTTGCACTCATCCAAGCAAGTTTGGTTTGATTTATTATCGTCACATGTACCTAGGTGAAAAGTTTTTTTTGATTTGTGGGCAGTGCAGGCAGATCATACCATACAAAACGCATTATGGTAATCGAACAGAATGAAGCATACAATGTTATGGCTGCAGAGAAGTTGCACAGAGAGTGAGATCAACATTAAATTGAAAATTTGAGAGATAGAATGCTTTCTAATGGTGCATCTATAAAAATTGCCGAATTTCCTTAGCCTCCTGAGGAAGTAGAGATATTGTTGTGCTTTCTTGACCATTGCGGTGACATGGGTGGACCAGGATAGATTGTTGGTGATCGCCTCTCCCAGGAACTTGATGCTCTCGACCATGTCCACCTCAACAGACAGGGCGTGCCCTCCACTCTGCTTCCTGAATCAATAACCAGCTTCTCCATTTTGCCTGCATTGATGTAGAGATTGGTGTCTTTACACCTTGCTGGTAAGCTCTCAATCTCTTTCCTGTATTCTGTGTCTTGGTTGTTTGAGATCTGACCAACCAGTGGTGGTGTCATCAGTGAAGTTATAAATGGAGTTGGGGCAGAATTGGGCCACACGGTCATGAGTGTATAAAGAGTATAATAAGGGAGTGAGTACGCAGTCTTGTGGGGCACTGATGTGAAGGATTAACATGGAGGAGGTGATGTTGCCTATTCTTACTGTTTGCAGTCTATGAGTCAGGAAGTCGAGGATCAGTTACAGAGTGGGAAGCAGAGACCTAGGTCTTGGAGTTTAGAGATGAGTTTATTTTGCATTATGATGTTGAAGGCGGAGCCGTAGTCAATAAGCGGGAGCCTGATACAGGTATCCTCGCTATCCAGATGTTCCACGGATGAGTTGATACAATGTGGAGCTGGAGGAGCACAGGAGGTGAGACAGCATCTGAGGAGCAGGAAAGTCGACGTTTCGGGTCTGGACCCTTCATCAGTTCTCTTCATCCAGACCCAAAGTGTGGACTTTCCTGCTCCTCAGATGCTGTCTCACCTCCTGTACTCCTCCAGCTCCACATTTAATCAACTCTGACTTCCAGCATCCACAGTCCTTTCTGTTTCCTATTTCCAGGGATGAGTGTAGGACCAGGGAGATGGCATCTGTTGTGGATCTGTTGTGCTGGTAAGCAAATTGCAAAGGATCTAGACAGTCAAGGACAGGGTGGTACAGTGGCTCAGTGGTTAGCGCTGCTGCTTCATAACGCCAGGGACCCGGGTTCATTTCCATCCTCAGGCACCTGGTCTGTGTGGAGTTTGCATGTTCTCCCTGTGTCTTTACAGGTTTCCTTCGGGTGCTTTGGTTTCCTCCCACAGTCCAAAGATGTTCGGGTTAGATGAATTGGGAATGCTAATTTGCCGCAGTGGCCAGGTGTGTGCAGGCCAGGTAGGTTAGCCATTGGATATTCAAGGATAGAGTGTGTGGGGGATGTGGGTCTGGATTAGGATGCTCTTCAGAGGGTCAGTGTGAACTCGATGGGCCAAATGGCCTGCTTCCACACTGTAGGGACTCTATGATTCTAACTTGGGAGTATATTCCATTACACTCTTGACTTATGCCATGTAGATGATGTAGAAACGGGTGATTACTCAGTGCAGAATTCCTAGCCTCTGATCTGATTTATTTTACAGTCAGGAGTAACTCCCACAATGTTAGTAGTCAGGATCCAGTGATGGTAACCATTGACTGTCAAGGGGCAATGGTTGGGTTCATTATTGTTGGAGATAAACACTGCGTGGCATTTTTCTTGTCACATGCCAGCCCAAGTCTGTATATTGGCCAGATCTTGTTTCATGTGAAAATAGACTGCTTCAGTACCTGAGGAGTTACAAATGATGCTGAACATCGTGCAAACATCAGTGAACATCCTAATCTCTAAACATGTGAAGAGAAGTTCATTGTTGAAAAAGGGCTGAAGATGGTCAGGGCTAGGACACTCCCCTGAGAAACTCCTGCAGAGATGACTAACTTGCAACCACAGCAACCATCTTCCTTTCAACCACACCTTCCTTAGGTATGATTCCAACTGGTGGAGAGTTTTCCCCCAATTCCCATTGGCATAGGTTTTGCTGGGACTACATGGTCAAATGCTGCGTTGGTGTCAGGGGAATTAATCCTTGAGTCTTGGACAGTTGCTGACTGAGGAGATATCTTTGAAACTGCTTTGCTGCAGGCTGAAATCTTCTATTGTTGTTTCGGCTAACCACCTTATGGGATGCATGGCATTTGGCAATACTGGCTGGACGGGTTTGGTGCTGAACTAGAGTTTTACGATCATAAATCTCACAAACAGCTATGGCGGGTGGAGCAGCCTCTCCTCATTGTGGCTACTGTTTTCTCTGAGTTAATAATACTCCAATTAACTTAGATCAAGTCAGAGGGCTAATCATAGGACAATACTTGGGCCCTTGTAATCAGACATCTGTTCTGCCTGTAAAGTTCAGTCTGTCTGGCCATCTGTGTAAGGTCAGTCTTTGAGTGTAAAAATTCTACTTGAGCTTTATCCTGAACCTCCATTGAAAAGTGGAGGTCTTCTGTTGTATGCCCATTTTGTCAATTATCCACAATGTGCTCCTTATAAAAGAGTCCTTAGTCTCCCTGTGATTTTTGATTGTGCCAATTTAAACTATGCCTGATCTATAATGAGGTTTCATTTTAAACTGAAATAGGAGTTGAAGGCTGAATAAGGGTCCAGACCTGAAACGTCAGCCTTCCTGCTCTTCTGATGCTGCTTGGCGTGCTGTGTTCATCCAGCTCCATGCCTTGTTATCTCAGACTCCAGCATTGGCAGTTCCTACTATCTCTGCTGTAGTTATTGTTGTCTGTTGCAAATTTTTCTGATATGCCTTGCCTGTCAAAAATGGCATTGGCACTGCAGCTAATACACTGACCCAGTTGTTCTGCTTGCATTGAGACCTGAGGCGGTTCAATTTCTGCTAAATGGTCACTACTGTTATACCTGGTCCACAGCCTTAACAGGGGGCTCTGTACTTTAATGTGTCTGTTTAAAAGTGAGGCTTTCTCCGTCCCTCAATTTATTTGCTTCGTGAGGTTTGATTACCACAATGCTGCTTTCGCTTCCTGTGTGAAACTTGGGAATACGAGCAGGTCATTCCAGCCCTCTAATCTACTCTGCCATTCACAACTATGGCTGATATCTACCTCAGTGGCTTATTCCGATACTATCCCCATAGCCCTTGAAGTCCATTGCTTGTCAGTCCCTGGTGTCTCTGAGTTTCAGTGTACACCCCAGTTTTGGGGTTTCACAGGCCTCCTGGTTTGACTGTGTTGGTACTGGGCTGCACTTTGAGCTCTTACTGCTGCTTGCCTCTGGTTCTGCGGATCTGGTCTTTATGCTATCTTGCAGAAAATGGGGTGAAATGTTCGAGGCTTTATTAAGACTACCTACTTACAAGGTACAGGAAGTGAGGTCAAGCTGCTGAAGCCTTATAGCCTTGGGCTTCATTTCCATGGGATCTGATCTCATTATGACTTGGCCCCACTTACACATGTTCAGTAGCTATCCTTAAGGGTATAATTGGCCCTTTTACTCTAAACTGAAGGTGTCAGTATTACAGGCAAAGTAGAAAGATTTGCTTAGAAGCATGGCTCACTCGCTTGGTCTTGTCGAATCTTGTTCCCAGAATAGTTCCTGAAGTGACAAGCAAAAATATGCTTATTGCAATGAATAAATACCTTTTAAATTTAGTGTAATGCAGTGCAAATATTAGTATACAAAATGAAATTTCTTAGCATTATTATCAATGAGATTGTAACTTGTATGGAGCAATTAGCATTTCTCATTTAGGATGGTTAATATGATTGCATTGAACCCAATGCCCTTGAGTGCATACTATTTGGCAATTTAGGCATGAGGTTTGAAGCCTGGAACACATTAGTGACACACGGTATTCCATGAAACAGATGGTGAATGTAAAATGTTGAAACAAGCTGCGTTTGGGAGCTTCATTCAATTCCAACTTTGTTGCAGATCAGGAGTCTGCCCACAATGCAGTACTCCACCTGGATTGTATCCTTTGGGGATGGAGGCTGAAAAGAGGCTGTCATTCTAATTGGAAGCAAAATAGTTAGACTTCAGTGCCCCTTCCTCCTGTGTCAGACCACTGCTAAAGGCACAAATGGTTGCCAGCATCCCTTTAGTAGCTACTCAGTCTGATATTACAACTCTGGAATTTCACTCATGTCATATTGCAAATGAGGGCCAGTTTTTATCTTTCAAAGTGTTGATGCTGTTAAACCATTGAAGCTGTGCTTTTATTTATTTATTGAAAGGACTACAGGTACATAAGAACTAGGAGCAGGAGTAGGCCGTCTGGCCCTTCGAGCCTACTCTGCCATTCAATAAGATCATGGCTGATCTTTTCGTGGACTCAGATCCACTTACCCGCGTTCTCACCGTATCCCTTAATTCCTTTATTGTTCAAAAAAAACTACCTTTTTTTTAAAAAGCGTTTACTGAAGTAGCGTCAACTACTTCACTGGGCAAGGAATTTCATAGAATAACAACCCTCTGGGTGAAGAAATTCCTTCTCAGTTCAGTCCTAAATCTGCTCCCTTTAATCTTGAGGCTATGCCCTCTTGTCCTAGCTTCACCTGCCAGTGGAAACATCCTCTCTACTTCTATCTTATCTATTCCCTTCATAATTTTATATGTTTCTATAAGATCCCCCCCTCAATCTTCTGAATTCCAATGAATATAATCCCAATCTACTCAGTCTCTCCTCATAAGCCAACCCTCTCAACTCCGGAATCAACCGAGTGAACCTCCTTTGCACTCCCTCCAGTGCCAATACATCCTTTCTCAAGTAAGGAGACCAAAACTGCACAAAGTACTCTAGGTGTGGCCTCACCAGCACCTTGTACAGCTGCAACATAACCTCTCTGCTTTTAATGTCAATCCCTTTAGCAATGAAGGACAAAATTCCATTTGCCTTCCTAATTACTTGTTATACCTGCAGACCTACCTTCTGTGATTCATGCACAAGGACACCCAGGTCCCTCTGCATAGCAGCATGCTGCAACTTTTTACCATTCAAGTAATAATCCTTTTTACTATTACTCCTACCAAAATGTATGACTTCACATTTATTTACATTGTATTCCATCTGCCAGACCTTTGCCCACTCACTCAATGTACCTGTGTTCCTCTGCAAAGTTTCACAGTCCTCTGCACACTTTGCTCTGCCACTCATCTTAGTGTCATTTGCAAACTTTGACACCCTACACGTGGTCCCCAACTCCAAATCATCTATATAAATTGTAAATAATTGCGGTCCCAACACCGATCCCTGAGGCACACCACTAGTCACTGACTGCCAGCTAGAATAGCACTCATTTATCCCCACTCTTTGCTTCCTGTTAGTCAACCAATCCTCTATCCATGCTAATACTTTACCCTTAATGCCATGCATCCTTATCCTATGCAGTAGCCTCTTGGGCGGCACCTTGTCGAAGGCCTTTTGGAAATCTGGGTACACCACATCCACTGGGTCCCCATTGTCCACCTCGCTCGTAATGTCTTCATAGAATTCCAAAAGATTTGTCAAGCATGACCTGCCTTCATGAACCCATGCTGCGTCTGCCCAACGGGACAATTTCTATCAAGGTAGTTCTGCTCTAACACGTGTTTTGTTAATACGAATTGGCTGTCATGCGATTGATGAATAGTAGACGCTGTTTGGATTACGCGAACTTTCTGCTGTACAGGTATAGCAATTTTCTATAGCGATTTCCCTATGAAGCGATCTTCTGTGGTGATTTTCTATAGCGCAAGGTCATGCAAGAACACAACTATTGTGTTACAGGAGAATTACCTGTACTTGATTCAAGTACCTTTTATTTGTCAGATTTGAAGTCTCAATTTTAGTTGCCAGATGTTCCTTAGCTAATACATTTTAAGAAAAATAAGTCCTTTGAGATCCGTGGGTTAGACTTTCTCAATGTAATAAGCTGAGCCCATCAGGTAATAATTTTGCATTATGTCATCAGCACATTATATTAACCTGTTCACTTTAAATCCAGTGCAAACAAATTGAACATGAATCGTGCTTTGAGAATGTAGCACAGAGTTAAATACTCACTGCAAATTACTGATCTTAATGGCAGGAAATGTTGGGATAATTTTATTTAAGTATTGCCACAATATAAAGTTCATATCTTTTTTGCAAAGAGTCTGATTCTGAATTTTACATTTTGAATGTTGTCCCTGAATTTTCTGGTTATATTGCTTAGTTCACACAGTTTTACCTTGCACAATTACATGATACCAGAACTAGAAAACTGAGATACATAGGGGACAATTATTTATTTACAATTTATATAGATGACTTGGAGCTGGGGACCACGTATAGGGTGTCAAAGTTTGCAGATGACACTAAGATGAGTGGCAAAGCAAAGTGTGCAGAGGACTGTGAAACTTTGCAGAGGAACACAGGTACATTGAGTGAGTGGGCAAAGGTCTGGCAGATGGAATACAATGTAAATAAATGTGAAGTTATACATTTTGGTAGGAGTAATGGTAAAAAGGATTATTACTTGAATGGTAAAAAGTTGCAGCATGCTGCTATGCAGAGGGACCTGGGTGTCCTTGTGCATGAATCACAGAAGGTAGGTCTGCAGGTATAACAAGTAATTAGGAAGGCAAATGGAATTTTGTCCTTCATTGCTAAAGGGATTGAAATAAAAAGCAGAGAGGTTATGTTGCAGCTGTACAAGGTGCTGGTGAGGCCACACCTAGAGTACTGTGTGCAGTTTTGGTTTCCTTACTTGAGAAAGGATGTACTGGCACTGGAGGGGGTGAAAAGGAGGTTCACCCGGTTGATTCCGGAGTTGAGGGGGTTGGCTTATGAGGAGAGACTGAGTAGATTGGGATTATATTCATTGGAATTCAGAAGATTGAGGGGGGGATCTTATAGAAACATATAAAATTATGAAGGGAATAGATAAGATAGAAGTAGAGAGGATGTTTCCACTAGCAGGTGAAGCTAGGACAAGAAGGCATAGCCTCAAGATTAAAGGGAGCAGATTTAGGACTGAACTGAGAAGGAATTTCTTCACCCAGAGGGTTGTTAATCTGTGGAATTCCTTGCCCAGTGAAGTAGTTGACGCTACTTCAGTAAACGCTTTTTAAAAAAATAGGTAGTTTTTTTTGAACAATAAAGGAATTAAGGGACACAGTGAGAACGCGGGTAAGTGGATCTGAGTCCACGAAAAGATCAGCCATGATCTTATTGAATGGTGGAGCAGGCTCAAAGGGCCAGACGGCCTACTCCTGCTCCTAGTTCTTGTGTTCTTGTGAGAATGGGCTATAATGTTCCAAACTGTTTTGGCACAATGTCTTGAATCTAATTCTGGAGTTGTCAAGTCCTGGCTATTTGCAGATGCAAATATCGAATTGCAAATAAAGTGCAATTTGAGATATCCCCTTATAAACTGAAGTTTTGTTTTGTGCAATCTACAAGAATGATTACCTGCAAAAACATCTAATTCAGTCTACTATGCTCACTTTGATTTAACCGACTAAAATTATATATTTAAAGCACAAACATCACCAAATGCTTCTAATGAAATTGCTTTGTTTAAATTATTCAATAATTCAGCCTTTTAAGGCAAAAAGAACTTCTAAATTTACTGGAATTAACCTAAGTGATCAGAATGTAACATTGGCACTTGAAAGTCCTCTTTTACACTTTACTATTTGCATAAGGACAAAGTACGACACGTTAACTATTTGAATGTGGAACACTGTTTTGCATATTTTAAGAACAAAAATAAAGATGAGAAAATATCAACGTTTTACATTGAAAATTTGGAACAAGGGTTGTGCTAACAAAACGGTATAATAAATTTACAGATTCTGGGAAGATGAAACATAATTGCGGTATATCCATCAATATTCATTGAAAAGTAGTCTAGTTAATATTTTTGGGTGTCAACATTTGACTGCTTGTACACTTTTTATCGATGACTTTACATCTCTTTTGCAGCTACTGTGTAACTTTTTTGTTTGAATGTACATTTCCAACACAAGCATGGTGCTATGATCCATGTGTGTTAAGTGCAGTTGTCCCCGTGATGTTATTGGCAGGTCCTATTTTCTGTCCTTTTAACTCAAAATTTTAAACTCATTAATATCATTTTGGTGAGAAAGAAAGGCAAGTCATCTACTTCCAGATTATCTGCCAGAGATAGAGGTGGCTCAACCAATCAGAAATCAGAAAATTGTAGCCTTGTACAAACACCAAAAACACAATTCGCAAATAATCATTGGCATAATCAAAGCTCCCTGCTTTTCCTGTTTTTTTTTTCGGCTTTTCAATGGAGATTAGGAATTTCATTGATTCCTTGCATAAACAGCAAAAACCTTGGAGAGAACTCAGTTAACGTTTCAGGACTGGTGACTCTTCCTCAGAACGCTCAGCATCCACAGTTCTTTCGGTTTTTAAAAACTTTGAAGATACCTTTGAACACTGAAATCCTACTGAGGATCTTCATAGAGATGTAATCAAAAAATTAACTAATATCAAAGAAGGATTGCGTTAAGAAACAGTGATTTTTTTTTTTGCAAAACAAAATCATTATGTTCATGATTATTGAACTGAATTTTTGTCCTGTACTCCACTTATTTGATGCAAGCACAGGCTTTCTGTTTTTGGAGGAAAATTCAGTAATTACAAATTTTGTGTTAAAACAAATGATTTGTTCAAAATCATTAATTCATTTGCAGTTTCCCTGGCTAACTATTTGGGAATGCCTCACTTGTGTCCATAGCTCACTGTTCTGAGTTAAATAAGGCCCAAGTATTCAAATTCATGAAGCCAGATTATGAAGGGTCGAACTAGAGTCTAACCGTTACACATTTTATAGGGATAGTAGG
>NC_063339.1:26501432-26503786 GCF_021869965.1 Rhincodon typus
CAGATGGTCGTGGAGTGTAAAATCCCAAATGCTTTCAAAATTATGAAATGATAAAGTTGTGTTTCACCCAAAACAGCGATTTTTCTTCTAAATTATACTTTGCAAGAAATACATGGGCAAATTGTGACTAGGTAAATAAAACCAGAGTTTAATGAGATTTTACCAGGTTAACTTATACTAGTTCCTAATGTAAATGGTCATTAAAATCTCCAGCAGATTTCAGCTGGCCTAGTATATATTTTGAAGTACTACTCTTAGTTTTGCATTCAGATTATGATAGGAATTTTAACTGATTTCTGTCGATGGTATAATAACCACTTCAAAACATTATTTATATGCCTTGTAATCTTTGATATTTAGTATTTGCCTTTGTTTCTATGAACAAATCCCACTTGCTGTGTAGTTGTTGCACCAATTATATTCTATTGAATTAATCCCAGTTCCCAAATCTCAAAGTGAATATCTAAATTTGATGGTACTTCTGTCACTTGTATGACCACAGACAAAGTCGACGTTTTCTACAGAACGACCTAATCTTAACCTATCTTCTTATGCAAAGTTACACAAGAGCATTTTTATGTTTAAAAAATTCAGCATGTCCTTTGGATTCCATAAAGCCCCATCAGAAAATTACAGGTTGATCACTGTGTACAAAAATGTCTGAACAACAAATGTTGACAGGCGATTTGATCAGGTAAGCGGCTGAAAAATTATAGCTGTATCCAACCCCTTCCTCGGACATTAGTATTCCATGTTTATTTTCACACAAAGATAGAAATCTCGAACAATGACTGATTACCTTCCTTGCCTTCCGCACAAGTTTAGGAATGCTAAATTCAATTGTAGTACTCATTCAGAAAACTCAGTACAGACCAGCAATCAAACATTGGTCCGTCTAGCTCTGTACTAAAAGTTACTTGTCTATAATCCAAAATAACTTCACAATCTGCCTCAAACCAAAAACCTTAAAAAACATTGAGAAGATAGCACTACAAACTACTTGATATCTAGTAATGTTGCACAATTTAGAATTCAACTACCCATGTTGTCCAGCAAAACCTCAATAATTTAACACACTCCATTCAAATACAGCTTTCAGCAAGGGAATGTTATAAGCTGATCTAGATTGAATTGTAAGAAAAAAAACAATGATATTCAAATCTATATTAACATAAAACCAGTTTTTTAGTGGGTCATTAGATTGGCAGCAATTGCTACACAAATATACATAGTATATAAATATAAAGCACATTTTGAAATGTCTAAATAAAGTCTCTCAAAAAAAATCCCATTTTGTTTTGAAAATGCTCTGTTCCTCTTGCACTTTTGAATGATTCAGTGTTCAAAGAAGCTATACAGTGGCATCATAAAAGCCAAAAGGTTGAACCTTGATGTGCCAAACTGGTTCATCCCATGGTAGCAGAAAGCATTGCAGTTAATATTTCCTTTCTTTGATTCCTATTTATAGAAAGTGTGAACAAGAATTGTTTGTGATGTGTTTCCCGGACATGTGAACAGTATACAGACCCTCTGTGGAAAAATGATTTAGTGCAACTACAAACTGT
The DNA here is from genome assembly GCF_021869965.1 of Rhincodon typus. Lineage (NCBI taxonomy): Eukaryota > Metazoa > Chordata > Chondrichthyes > Orectolobiformes > Rhincodontidae > Rhincodon > Rhincodon typus. Next base: position 26,502,998 of record NC_063339.1, read on the forward strand.
GGAGCTGTTCACAATATTTTACATTTCTAAGATAAAAGAAATAACAGTAGCAACAAGCTAACACAGACTTGAGTTGAATAGCCTGTTTGTCCCAGAATGACTCTGAAGTAGAACATCGTAAGTAAAAAATCTGAATATTTTTGAATGCAAGCTTTAAAACCAATGATACCCTACTTAAATCTTTAACCTGCATGTACTTTCTAGTGTCAGTAATGTGACAACATTTTCCAATGTTCTTTGATCTGTTCAAAGTTAAAGTAGCAGCAGATCAGAATTGATCTGTTCGGAATGTACAAATTAAAGATGATGTAAATACAGAATTTTCAGCGTAAAACTGGGAAGAAGCATTTTTTACCTGTTTATTCATTCACAGGATGAGGGCGTTGCTGGCCAGGCAACATTTATTGCCCATCCCTAATTTCCCAGACATCTGTTCAGAGTCGACCACATCGCTGTAGGTCTGGAGTCACATGTAGTCCAGACCAGGTAAGGATAGCCGTTTCCTTCCCTAAGGGACATTAGTGAGCCAGATGGGTTTTTCCGACAATCGACAATGAATTCACAGTCATCATTAGATTCTTAATTCCAGATATTGAAATCAAATTCCACCATCTGCCATGACAACAAGGTGCAGGGCTGGATGAACACAGCAGGCCAAGCAGCATCATAGGAGCAGAGAGGCTGACGTTTCGGGCCTAGACCCTTCATCAGAAAAGGGGGAGGGGAAGGGGGTTTTGAAATAAATAGGGAGAGAGTGGGAGGCGGATAGAAGAGGGATAGAGGAGAGGA
>NC_063339.1:26503886-26513616 GCF_021869965.1 Rhincodon typus
AGTAAGAAGTAACAGGAAGATTATATTTTTCTTTGCCACAACTCTTTATATGTTTTAGCATTGAAAGTAGTTCTCCGATTTGTATGTTGAACTTTTCATGCTTTATACAGGAAAGAGTTGTGGCAAAGAAAAATATAATCTTCCTGTTACTTCTTACTACGAATGGTCTGTTCTAATTGGGTTTATATCTAAGGAATATAAAGTATTCAAGAATCAACATTCAACAGTCAACAACCCTCTTCTATTTATCATCCCGTTAACAGAAATATATATTTTCACTGCGGGGGCAAAGAATTGAAAAACAAATGCATAATAACGTTGATAATTTATGTGAAAGCAGTCTCTACTGAGGCCAGAATTCAATTGCTTTTATTATTGATGAATTATTTTTATCACTGCAGTGAATATGTTGCCAAAAGATTTCATGAAGTATGGTATTTAAACTAATACGGTTATGTCAAGTGCTTTTTGACTATTTGAGGCACTGCAAGCTGATCTTGATGCAGCCATTAGTCTTTGTATGTTTCCAGTGAAACTTAGATCCATTTAGAGTTGTACAGCCATACAGCATGGTCCAACTCATCCATGCTGACCAGATATCCTAATCTGACCTAGTCCCATTTGCCAGCATTTGACCCATATCCTTTGAAACACTTCCTATTCATATACCCATCCAGATGCCTTTTAAATGTTGTAATTGTACCAGCCTCCACTATTTCCTCTGGCAGCTTGTTCCATACGTGCATCACCTTCTGTGTGAAAAAGTCACCCCGAAGGTCCTTTTTAATTCCTTTCCCCTCTCACCTTAAACTTACGTCCTCCTAGTTTTGGACTCCCCATCCCAGGAAAAAGACCTTGACTATTCATCCTATCCATGCTCCTCATGATTTTATAAACTTCTATAATGTCACCCCTCAGCCTCCTATGCTCCACGGAGAACAGCCTATTCAGCCTCTCCCTATAGCTCAAACCCTCTAACCCTGGCAACGTCCTGGTAACTCTTTTCTACATCCTAAAATTTAACAACACCCTTCTTATAGAAAGGCAACCAGAATTGCACGCCGTATTCTAAAAGTGGCCTCACCAATGTCCTGTACAACTGCAGTGTGATGTCCCAACTCCTACACTCCATGTTCTGATCAGTGAAGGCAAGAGTGCTAAATGCCTTCTTCACCACCCTGTCTACCTGTGGCTCCACTTTCAAGGAACTATGCACCTGCACCCCTAGGTCTCTTTGTTTGGCAACACTCCCCAGGGCCCTACCATTAAGTGTGTAAGCCCTGCCTTACCAAAATGCAACACTTAATATTTATCTAAATTAAACTTCATGCCACTCCTTGGCCCATTGGCCCATCTGATTAAAGTCCCATTGTACTCTGAGATAATCTTCTTCACTGCCCACTACACCACCTACAAATGTACTAAACATGCATCTTATATTCGCATCCAAATCATTTTTTATAATTGACGAAAAGCAGTGGTCACAACACTAACCTTTGTGGCACACCACTGTCACAGGTCTCCAAACTAAAAAGTAACCCTCTACACCACCCTCTGTCTCCTATCTTCAATCCAATTTTGTGTCTAATTGGCTACATCCCCCTGGATCTCATATGATACTAACCATACTAACCGTGCAGAACCTTGTCGAAAACTTTGCTGAAGTCCATATAGACAACATCCACTGCACTGTCTTCATCAATCCCCTCTGTCACTTCTTCAAAAAAACTCAATCAAGTTCGACACAATTTCCCTTGCACAAAGCCATGCTGACGATTTCTAATCAGTCCTTGCCTTTCCAAATGCATGTAAACATAGAAACTTAGAAGATAGGAGCAGGAGGAGGTTGTTCAGCCCTTCAAGTCTGCTCCGCCATTCTTCACCATCATGGCTGATCGTCCAACTCAATAGCCTAATCCTGCTTTCTCCCCATATTCTTTGATCCCATTCACCCCAATTTGCTATATCTAGTCGTTTCTTGAATAAGTTCAATGTTTTAGCATCAACTACTTCCTGTGGTAATGAATTCCACAGGCTCACCACTGTTTGGGTGAAGAAATGTCTCCTCATCTCTGTCCTAAATTGTTTATCCCGAATCCTCAGACTGTGACTCCCGGTTCTGGACACATCCACCCTTGGGAACATCCTCCCTGCATCTACCCCGTCCAGTCCTGTTAGAATTTTATAAGTCTGTATGAAATCCCCCCCTCATTCATCTGAACTCCAGCGAAAACAATCCCAACCTAGTCACTCTCCTCATACGTCAGACCTGCCATCCCCGGAATCAGCCTGGTAAACCTTCACTGCACTCCCTCGCAAGTAATAGCATCCTTCCTCAGAAAAGAAGACCAAAACTGCACACAATATTCTAGGTGGGGCCTCACCAAGGCTCTGTATAACTGCAACAACCCAACCCTGCTCCTGTACTCAAAACCTCTTGCAGTGAAGGCCAACATATCACTTGTCACCTTTACCGCCTGTTGCACCTGCATACTTACCTTCAGTGACTGGTGCACAAGGACACCCAGGTCCCGCTGCACACTCCCGTCTCCCAATTTATAGCCATTCACATAGTAATCTGCCTTCTTGTTTTTGCTTCTGAAGTGAATAACCTCACATTTATCCACATTATACTGCGTCTGCCATTGATTTGCTCACTTGCCCTAAAGAGTCAGAATGAAAACCTAGGTTAACTCGTTTGCCCTCATCCTCTTAGTCTCGAGCTCTGAAGTCCTCATTGCTAACTTGTGGTAGTACCTTCACATTACTTACTATCACAATGAAAATGTGTTTTCAAAAATGCAGCTTTAAACATTTGACTTTAATATTCGAGAATTTCATGGTTTCGTACCAGTTTTTTCGAGGACATAGTTTGGCTGCTATCATCACCTGAAAAGCCTAGGCAACTCACATAGAACATTTCAAAACCAGCTGCCTTGGAATGACCTTTTTTTTTAATCAAAAGGCTCTGAAACTTCGTGAGGTGGCAAGAAATTTTTGATTTGCATGATAACTGCACATATTAAGAGATGAAAGAGTCCCTACAATTATTCACCTTTTAAAGTGAAATAATAACACACACCCAAGTCTGTGAAAGAACACTATATCAACACCAGCCTTTCTGCAGAAATAGGGAGAAAGCATTGTAGACTGATAACAGATGCTGGAAGCCCTCACCTCTCTCTGAGTCTCTTGTAAGTGCTGGTGAAAAAGCTACTTGGAAAAATCAGTATTCACTGAAAACACAAGATTTCGAAACTTAGCTACTGCTGAAGAGACAACAACAAATAAGCAGTTGGATTCGGGGCTCATCACTCTCTGTTCCCGGGGAACTTTTTAAGATGTGTAATTGCATTTGCCTCTACCTTCCTGTGTGTATGTTAGTTGTGATATTTATTATTGTTTTTGGGTAATAAAAATTCACTCTCTCTCACTCAAGAAACCTTGGAATTGGAATTGAATCTTCATTTTTCATTTGGTTAACTAAGTTTTAGAACGTAGCTATCACACTTCAAGTTATAAAAAGTAAAATACATTTGTTGCAACTGACCGAGAGGAAGCAAAGAAAGGAGGAGCAGTAACCACTCCTCGCCTGGCCAGAGCATTCCGTGCAGATTGTCAAAGCTTATTAAAATTACATTACTGGAGCATCATTTATTGTAGTGTGTAGTTTTACCTGCTACTTCTTTAATGTTGTAGAATTGAGTGACAGCATTTCATTTGAAGGAATGCAAAGTCAGTTAAAATGTTCAGATGCCATGTCAAATTTATCCTGTATCTTGGATCTGTGGCTGTTTTCTGCTTCATTCTGCACTTCGCTGAGTGTCTTACTTTATACATCGATATTCACATGTGAGTTGACGTAAAACTATGTGCGGAACTGGCAGGTGGGTTCTGGTGTTTGAAGCATTGGAATATCTATAGCCTCATGATCTGGTAATATACAAGCAGGTGACAGGATCTGTAAATTTCGAGTTCTGTTTAGCAGAATGTTAAATAGCCGCACCTCCATCTCCTACCGACCAACCTCATCCCGCCCCCTTGACCTGTCCGTCCTCCCTGGACTGACCTATCCCCTTCCTAACTCCCTACCTACACTCACCTTTCCTGGCCCCATCCCCGCCTCTTCGACCTGTTTGTTTCCTCTCCACCTATCCTCTCCTCTATCCCTCTTCTATCCGCCTCCCACTCTCTCCCTATTTATTTCAAAACCCCCTTCCCCTCCCCCTTTTCTGATGAAGGGTCTAGGCCCGAAACGTCAGCCTCTCTGCTCCTATGATGCTGCTTGGCCTGCTGTGTTCATCCAGCCCTGCACCTTGTTGTCTCGGATTCTCCAGCATCTGCAGTTCCTACTATCTCCACCATCTGCCATGGTGAGATTCAAACCCAGGTCCACAGAATGTTATCTGGGTCTCTGGATTAAGAGTCCAGCGATAATACCACTAGGCTATCACTTCCCCTAACTAACCTCTAGGCATGAAAACAGACAGAAGACAAATGACAATGCGTCTCTTCAGTTTGTAATACAGTCATCTTGATTCTTCCTTCACATTTTCTTAAAGCATTTCAGGTAATGCTTATACAGAATTTTAGGCTATGTGTCTGTAACGTGACAGAAATAAAAACAAATCCACTTCAAAAGTGAAATGACTAATTATACACCTAAGGCAGGTTATGTTTAAATTGCAAGTAGTTTTCTCTTTATTTCTCAAAGTGCTTTAAGTTTAAGTAGTGTTAATAGTGGCACTACACCAGAAGATGTTACACTCCTACTTGACATATAATAACCAGCAACATGAATAAATGGTTCTGCAGAATGGTCTGGATTGAGGTTTGGGTGGGAAGTGAATTTGCCCCAAAAGACGACAAAACACCCAGGAAAATTAAATCATCAGAACAACCAGAGAAAAGTCACCTCCATGGGGGACTATACAGAATCGGTGAGGTGCTCCTCTTCCAATCTTGCTGGCTTTCTGCCTGCAAGCAGACTCAGTAAGGAAAGAAAGTAAATAAGTGAGCTGCAGGCAAGGAGAAGCATTTGCCAGAGCAGGAAGCTGCCTGTCTGGGGAAAGTAAAGGCTGCAAAGGGATGGGATAAGAAAGAAGCTGCAAGCGAAATGTGGAACAGAAAGCCACAAGGGGGGAGGGGGAGGCTGCAAAGGAGAACGGACAGTTTGAAACCTGTTAACAAAGTGAGACTCAGTAAGAGACGGGGCGGGGGGGACCTGAAATCAAAGGTAATGAATTCTTTGCAAATAAATAGAATCTATAGCTTTAAAGCCACATGTGTTCAACAGCTGCTATGAGTAAAACGTTGTGGATGCTATAGTAATGAACACACTGTAAATTGAGAGATTTAAATCTGAAATTGAGATCAGAGTTTCAATGAAAAGCGTAGTAACAGGCAGCTTCCAGCTAAATCTTCCAGTTCTGTGCAAATGCAACGGAAACAAATTAGCTGTGACCTCAATCTGTGGAAGGAGAGTTATTTTGGGGAAAATAAGACTTCTTGCTACCTAAATTTTGTTGTGCCAATTTATATACTTTGCTGTCTAAGAAGTGAACGCTTCTTCTGTGTTATGGCTTTAAATTTAATGGAGGGTTGACAATTGAGGATAGTGATGAATGCTTCTAGTTTCCATACTGAGAGAGTTCAAATATCCCATTTCAACACAAATACACAAGGTCTTGTTACTGTGTGACCATCACCTGGTAAGTTAGTTAATGAAAAAGAAAAAGGAGCCCCTGAAAACCAAAAAAGCCCCACAAAATCACATAGCCCTCAAGAAAGACTCAAGAAGAACCAGTTAAAAAACATATTTTCTGCCCTGTGTGATGGTTATTACTAAAATGCTCACTGCCTGCCCCCAGAAAACACTTGTGCTTGTGTAATTCCAAAAATTTGGTCACGTATGTGTGTGTGTGTGTGTGGTCCCTCGGAATGAAGATAAGACTAGTTTGTGCCAAGAACCTGCACATGGAATCTTTTAATGTGGGGGCTGTTACATTGCAGATACCACTGGCTGGCCCGGAAGCTCTCCCTTGTTATTACCTGCCACAGGCATATGGCAAGGATTTACAAATTGACAAGCAGACTGTTTGGCTACATTGTGCCACACCCTGCATTAACATCACTTCCCGAGGAGGAAATTAATGTGAGTTTCCAGCCCAAAGGACACTACTAATGCACCATAAAAAAATCCCTTGTATTTTGTCTTGACATTGACTTTGGGAACAGGATAACGCCACAGAAGCCACCAGTGAACCTTTTTCTCAGAGCTGGTCAACAGGAGCTAGCAGTCTGCAACACCCAAAACAATTTGAATTCTAGTTCTGCCATTGCAGCAGAATTAGGTCCAGGGCTAGGTGCCACAATCCAGTGTGGGAAGAACTTGTGGGCATTTCTAACATCAAAGAATTTTATGGGCAACATTTTTTTCTTTCCGAACCTCATGCTTCAGTGAGGTTTTGACTCCCCCATTTTTAACATGAAACATAAAAGATACGTTGCCATTTATCTATTCTTGCCAAGTAATGAATAAATAATAGTTTCTATACTTTACTTATAGTTACATTTGAGAACGTTAACCTTTACCAAAGCACCTTGAACAGTAGACAAATAGCACCGAGTTTAGAAAGTATTCGTGCACATAGTGAACCATTTGGTTAAAGTGGTTTTTAAAAGGAGCATCTTTAAAGGAGAGAATAATGGCTGCTGCACTTTTCCAGGTTCACTGGTGTAGAATAAGTTTATAATTTCCACCGACTGATACTTTGCACATTAGCTGCATGCTGAGCCTTTAGATGAATACGATTTTAAAATAAAAAAAAACTTACGTTTTCACAGCTATACTTACAGCCCACATATTTTTTTTAAATTCCTTGCCAAGCCCAACGTGTATTGGCTGATGGTTTGAGGGGATGTAAGAAGGAAACGCGCATTTCCATGACCAGTCTGTGTGTAGCTGCTGGACGTGGTGTTCATGTTATTTTCCGGTAAAAAAAATTCTGCTTGGACCGCACTGCAGCCAAAAGGAACACCCCCAATCGGGCAAGTGCTTGTGATCACGTACCGCACTCCGCAGACCAGCAACATCGCTTTGCAAATTACTCCAACAATGCCTACGTGCCGCTTCACACGGCATGATTACAACGGGTTCCTCATAAACAAGCAGGGTGACTGAAATTAGCGAAATTTAGGAGATCCCTGAAACCGTAATCTGTTCCGACTTTGCACGGCAGATTTGAACGCACTCTAGCGGTTAGCGTAACCTTTTGGAAAACAGCAGTGGGTCAGGCCAATCTCTTAAAGTGAATTCTAGGGGCACCTCTCGCCGACTGCAATCCAACTATATTTCGACGCAACATCAATGCAGTGTCCAAATTGTACGTCAGCCGCCTTTAAAAATGATAGACAAGTTCATCCTTTTCCAAATAGGGTCGAAAAGGCATCCATCTCACGTAGCTGTTACATAAACTGTAATAACCAGTCTCTTTTCCGGGAAGGGATTCTATAATTATCAAGAAATCAAAATGACTTTCCCTCCCCAACCTTGAAAACCAGGTAAGAATATCAATATGCTCCACTAACTCAACTCAGATCAGAGACGAAAAAAAAACTGCAGATGCTGGAATCCAAGGTAGACAAACAGGAGGCTGGATGAACACAGCGGGCCAGGCAGCATCTGGAGGAAAGTCGTCAACGTTTTGGGCCCTGAAGAAGGGTAATACCGAAACACTGACTTCTCCTTTCCTCCAGATGCTGCCTGGCTTGCTGTGTTCTTCTAGCCTCCTGTTTGTCAACACAGAGATTGATTTGGATCTCTCAAGTAAGATATTATGACTTATACTTAGTGATTATGGGTTATAATGCCATTAGTGAGGTTGGCCCTCCAGCATTTGTTGTTTTCAGTACCTTTGGGATCATTTGTTTTTTTTACCTGGCAAATTGTTAAGTGAGCTAGCTGATAAAGGTGCAACCAGGGCTTGGAACTTGAATGAAACAAGACAAGTAACTGTCTCTTTCTCTCACCAAATCAGGTTTTTTTTTTGGGAAATAAGCAGAGGAGGAGTCTAAATTCAAATGGGAGATCTGATGTCAAATTGGTCCGGAGAGAAAAATAAAGATTTTACTGAAAGGAAGAGAAAGGAAAAATGTTTTTGAAATACCATGCTAAATTCACAATTTAAACAGCAATTAAAATCTGAAGGAATAAACTTCACACCCATAATGTGCTACTAGTTTTCAATGCCAGTGAGGTTGTGTAGCACTAAGTTGTACTTGAAAAACAAAGGAAATAAGAATAGAAGACCATTCAGCTCCTCAATCTTGCACCTTCATTAAATCAGATCATGGATAATCTGTCCTAGACCTCAATTCCTCTTTTGTACTCACTCATTATGGCCCTCAACAACCCAATATTTCAAGAATTTATCTACTTCCTCTATAAATATTTTTGGTGATCTAGCTTCTACTTGGGTAGAGTATTCTACTTGGGTGATCTAGCTTCTACTCTTCATGGGTAGAGTATTCTGGGAGAAGAAATTCCTTCACATCTCACCCACTTTTATATCAATGTGTTCCCTTATTCTGTGTTTATGGTCCTGAGTTTGAGATTCCCTCACTAGTGAAAACTAACTTGTCAAGACACATCCGCCTTGGTTTGCTGGGGTGGTTGTCATTAATTCTGGTTCTTGAACTGGACCCGACATACAAACCACTGTAAAACAGAACCGTAAGTAATACCAACCACCCCAGCAAACCGAGGCATATAAATAACAAGCAGGACAGAACACCAACGCTTCACCGGAGGCGCATTGATGATGTTACCTAGCAAGGTGATGAAACATCTGCAATCAAACACACTGGCTCGGTGAGCAAGTCTACGACCTCACCCCAATTCAATGAACTGCTTAGTAGTTCTCGATCGGTCAACCCCTCCATCCTAGGAATCAGCCCAGCACTTATCACATGACTGAAATGCTTAGAAATTGACAAGTGCTCCTACATTTGCAGTATAAGGACAGCCTGAATGAAGCAATATGATTTTCTCCACACAGGAATCTTACTCTAACTTTGCTATTTGAGACCTCAGGCCCCATTTGCACCAAAGGTAAATGTGCAGTATGAACAGACCACAAGTAACTGATAATATGTAATTTGCATATGGGTGTAGGGGAGCGCATAGTGGAAAAGGAACTTTTATACATTTGACAAGCTGGCTTTAAAATCCTCAGCAACTGAGACATGATATTTGGTCAGTATGCCCAATAGAAGTCCCTGCTCTTAGTGAGAATGCAAAATCTTTTACATATTTAAAGATTTATTGTTGGCAGTGTTGAGAACACTGACCAGCAGTACATGTCAATTAAACTTAAAAAGCCAATAAGAGTCAGCTATGCTGTGTGGTAAAAGGTAAAGTCACCATAGTCTTACCAGACCATATGGCTGCTCTCTCAGAGAGACAGAGACAAACTGGTGGTGGTTTACCCCAAGGGTCACGACCTCTAGGCGAGTGGAGAGGTTAAGAAGGAGAATCCTTCACGATAATCTCCGTCAGTGTGGGAATTGAACCTATGCTGTTGGCATCACTCTGCATGGCAAACTAGCCATCCAGCCAACTGAACTAAATCAATCCCAATCAACATGTAGTGCAGAGATAGTAGGAACTGCAGATGCTGGAGAATCTGAGATAACAAGGTGTAGAGCTGGATGAACACAGCAGGCCAAG